>NC_050514.1:21443997-21460156 GCF_002922805.2 Oryzias melastigma
CCTATATAAAACACATGTTCAATCACATGCTCAGACAAAACAAAGGTAACAAAACCAAATTCCACTTTCCAGCCCTCTCGGAGAGGATGACATCCTGATCGATCCGTCTGAAGCACTGGGTCGACGACTAGATTTCCAGCTGGTCCTGGACCAGTGTTGTGGCGTGAGATGGATCAGAGAGGTCCACAATAGAGGAGTTCAGATCGGGTAAGGCACCGGAGGCTGTGTGTTTGTCTCTGATAGAATAAATTTAGACATTTTAATAGTAATGTGAGAGAATACGAATTTGCTGTTGACAATGACAATCTGTAGAAATAGACATTGGCTCTTACCACAGCACACAAGTCGGGCCACACCTGAGTGCATCAAGCCCCAAAATATGGTTATTTGGGTGAAAGCTCTGGTGCTTGCCCCATGCACTGATTGCCTAAAGCAGGCCTAAAGTAGAAGTGTGCCAAAGCACCAGTCCCTGGTCTCAAGAACGGGATAATGGTGTGGTGAGGTGGACATGTGACGAATGTTGTTGCCAGTAGGAGTAAACGCCACTTCCTCCTGAATAGAAGTTATCTGTGAGCACAGACAGTAAAGAGAACAAGAGTGAAGCCAAGAATGCAGAGGAATCAACTTCCTGAGGCTCTGTCAGCACTGCACTACCCAACNGGTGAATGCTCTGGTGCTTGCCCCATGCACTGATTGCCTAAAGCACGCCACTTCCTCCTGAATAGAAGTTATCTGTGAGCACAGACAGTGAAAGAGTACAAGAGTGAAGCCAAGAATGCAGAGGAATCAACTTCTTGTGGCTCTGTCAGCACTGCACTACCCAACGGTTGTGCTGAGTTGACACAAAGTGTGTAGTCATGTGATACCTTGATTGGTTTATGTCCATTTGAAGCCTGTATTTCAGCTCTGTGGTTGTACTTGTTTGAACCAAGCAGATTTTGACTTGAACACTTTACTTTCTCATAGAGCATTCTCTCTCCATCCTAACAGTTTCAAGTTGTTTGACTGCAGCCAGCCTTTCTACACTCCGGCCGTGTGGCACAATGTCAATCCCCTTTTAGATCACAGGGTTCACTTTGCCTCTCTGCACACCTCGCAACGTCTACTAGATTACCTCCAGAGCAGTGCTGTGGTGCTCGAACTCTGGGGACTTCAAGGTAAAGATGAATTGTAAAAATTAATGTACTTTTTTAAGTTAGATTAAAAGCAATTGATGAGGTACTGATATAGTTTCAAAGGCTATCCCTTGTAACCACTTAGAAGATAAAGAATCTGTCAATTTAATGAGGAGGAGCTGCTTAAAGTTGGTCTTCTGTTTCAGAGGGATGCTCTGACCTAAGGTCTTCTCTAGAACCAGTGACGGCTGAGGGCATCACAATCATTGATCAAAACAGTTCACCACAAGCTACAGTAAGAAAGCAGCCCAGAGCAACAACTAGAAGCAATACAGAAATCAGATTGTACTAAGTTAAAGTTAAATTTCCATCTGTGGGAATTCATGCAGTTCAGAAATAGACACTGAAAGTTAATCATTTATCAAACCATCAATTTGTTTTGATACAAATTTGAACTTCTTAATAAAGTGCGCTGTTTCAATCACAGGAGCTTCATGCTATAAGGAGAGGTTAAAATACCCTTAACCTTTAAAATTATTTCCACAATTTTTTTTTTCACTCCTGAGAAACTCTCCTCTGCTTTTTGTGATTCTGAGAATGATTGTCACTTGTTTAAGTCCCACTATAGAGTCATCTTTTCCCCTTTTCTAAAAGCGTTCCAAGTGATCTTTTAAAATCAATATGTGTTCTAGGACATAGTTTCTGCAGAGTTTTAATTAGTTTATAAGTTTCTGCAGAAATTCACCTCTGTTGGTGCTGAACAACCCTTCCCAAATGCTGAGAGCTCTCTGTTTACATCCCCCACGAGCTCAGAGCTCCTCATAACCTCAACCTAACATTATCGGTGCAACAAAAATGGTGAGCAATATTGGAGCTATCCAGGTACACGTGGAAGACGTACTTGGATCTAGTGGTCTACCAGTGGATGCATCAGAATGGAGCAGTGCAGGGAGCTTGTGGCATACCCGCTTTATTTTCTATGTCACATATATCTTTTTCAAAAAGCATTTTTATCTGCTCCTAATTTACAATGATTTGAATTAAGAAATACTCAGAAATGCAATTTTAATCAAAATTGTCTTTATATTTGTTCTCCATCATGAGACAAAATGCTAGAAGAACATGTTAAAAACACTAAAAAAGCTATTTTCATTAGAGTGATGGGAAAACTGACTGATTATAAATTTGCAGACACCCATCAGAGAACCCATCTTGGTGTGTTTAGGGGTTTTCCTTTCTTACTAGAATGGTTCCAACAGTGTTCTCCTGTCTGTGCGTGTTGCAGCCTGTGGACTCGATGAGAGCTCTACAGGAGGACTTGGAAGAGCTGAAGAGCATCAACGCTTCACTGAGGAAAGAGAATCACAATCTACGAGAACAACTCAACTCAGCTAGGAATGGTAACTGAAATATAACACATCCATTTTGTGTTTGCTTTATTTCAGAACAGTAAAGGAAATAAATCTGATCGCCTCTGAAAGCTGTTCCTTCTTGCACCCTGACTCTTTTGTTTTAGGTTTGGAGGGTGTTCGCAGTCGATCGTTACGTCCCAGTTGTGATGCAGAGTTTGCACGCGCTCTTAAGGTTTTCTACCACAGTATGACCTCAGTGAGAGGTCAGCTGCAGCGTCTGCGCAGGCACAGGCCTAGTGTATGTATTTATGGTTGACAACATCACAGACACTTGAAGAAAGTTCTTGGAGCTGTATCATATATATGTTTTACTAAAGCGATTCCCATGTTATGCAGTCAAAAATGTAATGTTTTCTGCAGGAGGACTTCGACCTCGTGGGGCTCAGAC
The DNA here is from genome assembly GCF_002922805.2 of Oryzias melastigma. Lineage (NCBI taxonomy): Eukaryota > Metazoa > Chordata > Actinopteri > Beloniformes > Adrianichthyidae > Oryzias > Oryzias melastigma. The sequence goes on from NC_050514.1 coordinate 21,446,913, forward strand.
TGTTTGTAGACGAGCAGAGTCGTCTTCTGAGAGACTTCTCAGAGCAGCTGGAGCTGATTGTTTTCACCCTCAAACAAGACGTGGCCGCCATTGTCCGCCGCAAACGGGAACGCTCAGGGGTTTGGTCATGACTCCAAGCCTCCTGGTTTTTCTAATTAATAGAGATCCTTAGTATCTCCTGTCAGATTTAACATGCAGTTTCTGTCAATGTGCAGTGGTTGAAGCAAAGATGCCCTGAAACAACTGCATTAAAACTCTCACTGATGCTCCCAGAAAGCCCAGCTGACTGGAATTAACCTCTTTCTTGATTCAATTTTCTTGGAATACACTATTCCTATCTAGACAGACAGAATGATAATAAATCTGTCAGGTTTTTTTTTTTTTTTTAATGTTACCATCCACGGTATTAACGAGTCAGTTTCAACTCATGTCTTAAATTATCTTTAAAATACACTAAAAACATTAACCCGTTGCCATTTTGTTGGGTTCCTTATCCATGGAAGTATTGGTTTTATTATTTTTTCTGTGGGTTTTGGGGGATTTAAAAAAACAAGCAAGCCTCTAGATTTCAATAAAAACAGAAAAAAATAACCTTAAGAGAATCATAAAAGTGTAAGAAAGTTTGAGTTATTTGAATGGAGTTTAGAACACATCCTTGAAATGAATTTGCTTGATCTATTTTTCAATTTTAAAAATGATTAACCTTATAGTAACTTCTTTTGTGTTATGGGTCTGTTTTGACCCATACATATTTTCTTCAAGAACATGCAAAAATACATAAATATATTTAATCAGCAATAGAACATTAATCCAAACACATTAGAACAACAACAACCAGCAAAAACATATTCAAACCAATAGAAATCACTTAAATCCTCCAACAATATTAGAAAGCTAAGCTGATGGAAAGCTACTCTGATGCATTCATTAATATCTTTATGTTCCTTGAATATTCCCGTGGCTGGATAGCTCCCATATTGCTCACTGTTTTTGCTGCGCCGCTAATATTAGCTTGGGCTAGTAAGGGGCTGTAAGCTAGCGGGAGAGAGTGTAAACAAAAGGATGATGGGATATCAGTGGAGGGTTGCTTCCGCACCTCTGCCTCTTTGTCACACCCTTCACTGGCTCTAAACCATTGTGTTGTGATTGTTTTCTTGCATGTAGCTGGACAAATTTTGACTACATATCTGTCCTTTTTGAGTATGTTTTCTTATATATATTTCCACGATACAGAAACAAAACTTGTCTATGGTATACTATAGCCTGGGATTCTGGTTATGATCTGGAAAATATCATTATTGCAAATTCAAACATTCAATGCTTTTAATCATTTTTAAGAGTAGACTTTAATTTGTAACATAAACACATGAAAGATCTCATGCAAACTTTGTTTTAAAGGAAAACCCACACCTATATTTGATCAAGTGTAATAAAAGCCACTATCAGAGGGTGTTAGAGCACACCCTAGAAATTTGCATGTCCAAATTCATTGGAAAATGATAACCACACCAGGTCATAAAAACTCCAACTCAAGTATTGACTGGTTTAACTTGTCTTCCCCAGAGGTTTAAAAGTCATTGCATGAGCCAAGCAGGTCAGTTTTCTGTTGGAGGTTTTCAGTTTGTCGCTTTGAAAGTTTGAGGACAAACTAAGTTCACCTCAGTTCAAATTCTCCAGAGTTTTGCGCGTATATATGTATTTTTTTGTTTAAATTGAATCATTCCTTTTTTTAGTAAACATTTTGCTTCCATTCCATTTCAATTTATTTATATCCCTCCGTTTTTTATTTAAAAAACATCTCACAACACCTAAATCACAATTTTTGGTCACAAACGCCTAACAGATGCTGATTTAAAGATGTCACTCCACCACTCCAGAATCCGAGTGACCTAACAGGCTTTCCTTGTGAAGAAACCTTCATTTTTTCTTCTACTGGCTGAGGATCACGGGAGTCGTAAATCCCACTTCTGGATCATCCTGCCCCTCTCGGCTGACTGAACTGGACAAGGAGACTTCAAATTCACTCGGTGAGGAACGCAGTCTGTCGTTTACTTAGTCTCTGCTCAGTGGTCAGAGTAAAGATTAATGTTATCATCACAAACGTCAAGTCTTTGACTCAATTTTCATAATATCTGAGGAGTCATCCACCCCTCATCACTTAAATACCAATTCATATACAGAACACACACAGTATCACTCAAATAGTACACTTCTCATTTCAACATTTTGTTTATATAATTTTATTTTACTTCTACTTTATGAGCTGAACGCTTGTCTCTATGTTTTACAAATGCCCATTGCTTTTCAATAATTTACTTTTACATCCAGTACGTCATGCTTGTGTTGATCTCATTTTATTCTATAAATATTCAAAAGACTTCATTGCTCATATTCATTATTTCTCTTTGTAATAAAGTCCATTCAGATGGTACAAACACATTTTTACAGTACATTCCACATAATAAGAACAAATTAGAAGGGTGGCTACAAATCATCTATGAAAATAATCTTTTTTTTTAATCATCGGAAATCCATTAAGTGTTAGATAAACCTTAAAACTTAAGCCTTTTGATATACATTTACTGCAAATCATACTAGAAAACAACTTTTTCAATAATTTTGAACAATATTATTTAATGTTAGTTTTTTTTATTCTGTAGATTTTTTAAATGAAAAATATTTGTGCAACCTTTGCACATCTGTTTGAGCATTTAAAAAAAAAGACATTTGTTTCAAAAAGCTTGGAGGAGCCTTTTGTTTTAGAGTTAAATCTCACATGATTTGAGACTTGAGGACAAACAACTTTTGAAAACCCTCTGGCAGTTTTCTACTTTTTTCTTCAAACATGCCTAAGTAAGGTTTACTGTTTTATCATGCCTTTGAATCTTAATAAGTCTGACTTGTGAATTATGTGTTTGTATGTTTTCTCATTTGATTTTTAAAATAATTACAAAAGAATACAAAATAAAAAATACAGTTCTCAAGAAGGAATTATCCTGATAAACTGGAATTTTGTAGCCGATGGAAAGAGGTATGTGGCCAATGATTATGAATACTTTTTTAGAAATATTTAGTTCATTCTATAATGTATAAGAAAGATTTTCAATTCAAGAACAAATTTTACAAATGTTACTTCTGGTCTGAAAATCAATTTAAAGGGAAAGGTAAAATTTCCTAAAATTGAGAGAAACTGAACATATGTGCAGGTCACACAAATAAAACACACAATATAAAAAACAAATACTAACATTTTTTAATCAAGCAAGTTTTATCAAATATCAAACAGCAATATTAAAATGCAGTAAAAAGTAATAATAACAATAAGGCAAATAAATAAAGATCGTTTTGTTTATGAGAAGGGTCAAAACTTTTGTTTCAGCTGTCCATCATTAGAAGCTCTGTGGTGGGCATGTGGTTTTGTTATTTTGTACGTAAAATACTGTACTAAAATGAAACAGATATGTATTAACAGTAGGCATTTCTGTTGAATCACCTTACAATTACCTTAAAATGGGTAGAAGTGGCTTCAATTGACGTTTGAAACTTTAAAAAATTATATTTGAAGCCATTATCATTGCATAATCTGACATTTGATTATGTGATTTTATTAAGAGCACTTTTTTGTAATTTTTTTTATTTTTATTTACATGTCTTTTATTTTGTCATCCTGGTGAAGTGAGCGGAAGTGAGCAAAGTCGGAAGTAAGTTTGGATCATTTCCGTTGACGCGACTTCCGTTCCGCGAAACAGAAAATTTGGCGGCTCAACTAAAATGAAGAATTCGTGCAAATTTTGAATTAAGTCGCTATTTATGCCGTTTCTTCGGGTTAAGATGCGTATCCGTGGATATGCGGCGCGTTTTACTTTTATTTGTCCAGGCTGATGCGTCTATTCACGACATTATTAACGCTCTTACTGAACTGATAATAAAACAAACTCTTTTAATGTCCCAAAACCTCTCTGTTAGCCGTGTAGACACGTCGATATTTTAGTTCAAAAAGCAGGCTAGTGCGTAATCTAATTCAAGATGAAAAAGACCAAAATGAAGAACAGGGTGAGTCTGCTCAGTACTAAACAAAGAAACAAACTATAACCGTTTTATTGGGTTGGCTTTACAGCTGCGTCCACTGTCTTTAATTAAACCGTATGAGCAGGTGTTTGAATAATGTGTGTTTAAACTATTTCTGACAGATTCCTGCAGGGAAACCTGGAGGACAACAAAACATTTCAGCATTTTTTTCTTCAAAAGACCAGAAGGTAAGCTGTTTTTCTCTTAAGTTTGAATACAAGTTGTTGTTATCATTATTAGTTTTTGAATCAAAAATATGGTGTCAAGACTTAAGATTAAGACGATTTTCAGCAAACACCAAAATACAGTTAGGCTGCAAAACAGAGTTTAAATAGTATAATAATAATAATAATAATAATAGTCTCTGTGTATTAACTAGGGGTGTAACGATTCAAAAATTAAAAAATTTGCAGCTGCCAGACAGATTCATAATCGATATTGGTTCATTTTGAACGATCCGATTCATTGACCTAAAGTCGATCCTGGACAGCTTTAGCCAGAAATTCAATCTAAAGATAAATACGTTGTCCTGAACGGTGCAGGTGAAGTTTTCCAGATTCCTTGGATTTCTTGCAAGATAATCAAATGAAAAATATATGTACAAACAAGAATTAATTCCCATTTTAGTTCTATAAAGTTCTGCCCACTGTTGTTTTTCCCCCATCAAAATAATACAAGCAGAACTTTATTAGAACATTTTATCACACTTGTCTTTGCAAAGTTCTGTTTTTCACACATTGGACTGTAATGATGGATTGATCATCTGTTATTGTCATCACATGCGTGTTGTCTGCTGTGATGGACCTTAGTTGTTTTTACCTTATATTAAAATAAACTTACCGTGTCTCAACATGAATTGTGTTTTCCAATATTGATAATTGATTTATTTATTTTGGAATTATTTTTAAATTTATAATTTGATTCAATTCTGCTTCAGACAGATCGATCTGGTTGGATTACAAGATGGAAATTGCTTAATTGTTACACCCCTATTAATTTATCATCAATGCAAATTTAAGTATAGATAAATAAACAGATTATAAAGTTTTGATATATTTTGTTAATATTAAAAACCACATCCCTGGAGAACAAATCTTTGCATTTATTTATGTTAAATTACGTTTAAAATCTTTGTGGTTGAGTTTCATAAGACTCTTGAACAATAAACTGAGTTTCTTGATGTTTATATATTCAGTTGGTAATTTCTGTATTCCTGTTTTTCCCTCTATGTAATGCCTGATATTGACATTTTATTGTTTAAAAAAATCTATAACTTTCTCATTTTCAGGTCTCTCCGTCTCCCTTAAAACCATACAACTCTGTCTGTGCATTCGGGAAGGCCGGGCCCCAAAACCCACATCATAAAAGTTCCCTGCTGAGACGTCGTTCTCCATCAAGGAGAAACATGCCTGGAGATCTTGAAAATGTTCTTCCTTCCTCTCCAGACCTTCTGCTTTTGGTTCCTGAAACCCCCAATAGTCAGATCAGGTTTACATGCTCCACTTCCCCCAAAGAGGAAAACCAGGATCCCAGCAGAGAGGTGGCAAACCTCGGCCAGCTGTCTCCCATTTGTCGCAGCCCCAGCTCTAAAAGTCAGAGAATAAAGAGGTTGAGTAATGAAAAGAGAGGATCAACAAAGTTAGATGGGAGATTGTCTGGCTCTTTGAAGAGACTCTTCAATCCTGGTGAGGACTCCTACATGGCAAAGAAGGCAAGAATGGTGAACGACTCAATGCAAAAGTCTGCAGTCCAGGTCTCAGGTAGCACCCAGGAGGAGTTGCAGCCTTTTAGTAACTTTTTGAAGGTGCTCTCTGATGATAAAACCAACAAATCCACTTTGCAGATTAGTTCTGATCGTCACATGAAGGACCAGAGAAAACATCAGGAGGAGCAGGGCAGGAAAGACTCTAGTTTTACTGTGATAACAGAAATGAAAGCAGCAGAGGGTCAAACCAAGAAAACCTTTCACTGTAGTGTGCAGAATGCATGCATTCCTTTCTCTAGTGGGAAGGAATCTTCGAGCAAAATCCCAGTGAAGGAGGTTGAGCCAAAAGAAAAATACACCACAACAACACAGGAGATGGATGAAGATAAAAACAAGAAGTCAACACATCAGGAACACGCTGGAGCTGCAGGTGCTTCATTCTACACGACTCACGAAAATCAGCCATTATGTGTCAAATATTGGACAATTTGAGTATGATAATGAGGTGCACAGTGGTGTAGTGGTTAGCACTCTCTCTTCTCAATCTGGACTGGATCCTTTTTGTGTGGAGTTTGCATGTTCTTCTGGTGCATGTGTGGGTTGTCTCCATGCACTCCAGCATCCTCCTAAAGTCCAAAAGCATGCTTCATTAGTTAACTGAAGATTCTAAATTGCCCCAAAGTGTGCATGTGATTGTGCATGTGAGTGTGCATGTGAGTGTGCATTGTGTGACAGTGAGGTGACCCGTTCACCCAACAGTAGCTGAGTCAGTGTCCAGTGACCCTGAAAGGGAATTAGCAGGTTTAAAAGATGGATAGTGGATGTTTTTTTATAAAACCAACAAATTTATCTAACAAAGGAAGCTGATGATTTTTAATTTAAAACTATGTTCACATCAATATTGTTTTAATCCACTGAAAAAAGTTGAATTTGAGAAATTTAACACTCAGTGGAACTACATAGAAAAGGTCTCTTTATGCAAACTTCCTCTTATGTTTTTCATATTTAACATCACCGTCCACATATATTTGTGATCCTTTTTTCTCTAATGTGTTTTGGAGCAATTTTTGTACATTTTCTTTGTTCTCCTGATTAATAAGATACAGCATCAGCATCTACCCATCCTCCAGAGGAGGACTTTGATGACAGCTGGTTTATGGAACAGATGGATCAAATGGACTGTGTGGAGGATAAACCTAAAAAACCTCGGTAAGAAACACCTGAGCATATTAGCACACTAACATATTACTATTCTGCTAAAGTTGAAGATACCCTAGTGTAGTTAAAGTGTCCTTACTGTATCTTGGTTAACCTGATAAAGAAACTGGAGTTTTTTCATGGTTGGGTCAAAACGTTTTGGTTTTACAGTAAGGTACCAGACCACGTCATCCTTTCCGGAGGTCCAAACAATCGCTACTGGGTTGTGGATGTCGAGGACGGTCCAGGCTACAAAAAGCTCATCATCACATCTTCCAGGACGCAGCATCCAACAGAGACGTGTTTGCTAAAAGATGGATGGTAGTGCTTCTATTTTCTGTACATTACTTTGTCCAAAAACAGAAAAATAAAACATAAATAAAAATTTCTCAGAAATTATAAAAGGACAAGATTTCTTGTTTTTAATGACATCATAGATATTTTTTTAATGCTAAAAATAGTATGACACATGGATGCTGTATTTCTGTGTCCTATTTTTGTTAAATGTCTTTCATGGGATTTTAAGCTTTCATTCTTTGCTCCTGCTGCTTCCAGGGAGACGACGCCTGTGAGGCGTGGCGATGTGGTGCATCTGGAGGGTCGTTCGGACGCTGGGACCTGGTTAGTGGAGCGGGATCAAGGCTTCCTGGTTTTGCAGCCTGACAGTCTTATTTCAGGAACCAGCATTTCCAACTCCATCCGTTGCATGAGGCGCGCAGTTCTGGGAGAAATGTTCAAGGTAAACAGATGATCACTTTCTGGAAACACCAATTCTGGTCATTGTTGTAAATTATTATATTTTCAAATAATTGGTATTGCAAGACTGCAGTTTTGACAGTGTTTTCATTCTTCTCCTTCCAGAGTTTTGATGGTGGCTCCAAGCAGATGCTGAATGGGACCATGGTCCATGAAGTCTTCCAGAGAGCAGCCAAAGCCAAGGATTTTTCTTTGGAGAAACTATCAAAGTTGGCAGATGAGGCTCTGCACAGTCCTCGGTACTTGGGAGACATGTGAGTAACATTAGAGTGCAGCAGGCTGCGTTTATTTTGTGTGAACAAAGCAGATGTTTTATTTCATTTTTCTTGAGATGTTGAAGCTTGCTGAACTCTTTAGACATTTTTAGAAACCTGATTGTATTCTGTGTGATTATTATTGGTGTTCACAGGTATACTCTGGGTGTGAGTCAGGAGGAGATGAAGCAGGAACTGCTCGATTATCTGCCCTCACTGGAAAACTGGGCCGGCGAATACCTCAGCTCCTCAAAGCCAAAGCCCATCGGTCTCAAAATGTAGGTTCAGTTGGAATTTTTGATCTTAAAGAAAAAAGGTTGACCTTTTTTAAAACGTTGTTCTTTTGTCGTCCTGGTCTCAGTCTAAACTCCCGTCAAGCTCCAGGTGGGTGCCAGGACTCAAACGCCGTTGTCACGGTGACAGAGTTGGCAGATATCGAGGAGAACGTCTGGTCTCCGAGGTTTGGCCTCAAAGGGAAAATTGACGTAACGGCTCGGGTTCAAATCCAAAGACCACGAAGCAGCAGAAGTCCGGAAGAAAAGACGTTCCCCCTGGAGTTAAAAACTGGAAAGGAGTCCAACTCCATTGAGCATCGCAGTCAGGTTGGTGGACTGCTCTCATAACTGGATGGGATCACGGTGATAATTGTGGTTATTTAGATGTTTTCATGGGCTTATTTTTAGGTGATTTTGTACACGCTAATGAGCATGGAGAGATACAACCCTGAAGCTGGTCTCCTGCTTTACCTGAAGACCGGCAGCATGTATCCTGTAGCACCCAGCCACATGGACCGCAGAGGTACACCTTAACCAGTGATGTTGGGTTCGAGCGGGCAGCTTTACTTTATATTGATCTTTCAAACAGGATGTGACGTATGGAGCGCTCACTACACATTTGTGAGTTAACCAAATGAAGCTCCATTACATCACATGCGTTTGGCCGACCATTCGCGCCAGTTTTGAAATCAAGCCGGTGTAGGTAGCAGATGTGCTCGGCCTGTCAGATCGGCTCGGGGGCTGGCGCATAGATGACGTGTAAGATTGTGATTGGTCCAGACCATTAGACCACTGTCACGTGACACGGGGAATGACACACTTCCGCCATAACAATGCACAGATTCTTCCCGAGTAAAAAACCGAGGAGGTCCGAACAAATACGTTAAGAATCACAAAAGGAGAAGGAATATTTGCAATCAACCGCAAAAACCTTGACAACAAAATAATCCGATCGAGAGGAATCATCACAGGATAATGATCGTTATTTTAATAGAGAGAAATCAGGCTGGGAAGCATGATGTCTGAGCTAAAGTGGGTGCTAGCGAGTAGCATGCTAGCTTGTTGTTGGTCGCACATAAAAAAAAGAAAGTAGTTATTCGCACGTATTTTTTTCTAAATACATCCTGCCAATGTTTAACCTTTTTCCTTTCTTTTTTAAAAAAATAAACTGTATTTTAAACATAAGTTTCAGTACAGAAAAACTGCAAATTAGCCAACTCGTTTGTTACAGTTGTGTGACGTCATCACTAGTAGCAAGCCCCCGAGTCGATCTGACAGGCCGAGCACATCTGCTACCTACACCGGGGTTATTTATGTGTCAACTTCTACAAAGAGGCAGAACTCTTCCTGCCTTAGTGGGTTTAGGAGAGGAGGAGACTGTGCTTGCATTGTTGCTATTGTTCTATGGCTTTAGAAACAGGAGGAAGGATTTAGGTGAGTTTGGTATAACATTTCATCTACCAGCATTTGCAATCAAACATTGATTTACAAACCTAACATTCTTATATATAAAGACATCCATACATGCACATCTTTACCACTCATACGTACCAGTTTAGTGATTAGTTTGTAGTGAAAACTGTTGAGAGAATTCTTTTTCTAAATAAAAATGTGTGAATCTCCTATGTATTTGACTTTAAAACCTGATCACTTTCTCCCAGTAACAAAAGCTTCTCACAGTTTTATTTATTTTGTAAAAGTGGGAAAGTGGGTATCTTAAAGATCTTTTTTATCCAATCTTGCGAAGCAAACTGCAGTATACAGGGCTCTAGAATGCACATGCAACTGGATTTATTAATGGTGCGCCTTAAAATCATACCAGTGCACCCAGCCGTTCTGTGAGGAGAAAAAAAACTATCTCCATCACTCCAAAATTCTCCTTCCTGTATGTGTGTGCAGGTGTAACTACCTCAAATAAGAAAGATCATATTTTATATTTCATTAGAATTCACATCTGACTCGTTCAGTTTGAGTCACAATGATGGTGACAGGTGGTGCAAATGGAAAAAAAAAAGTCTCAAAATATTCTTTAACTTTTCAACCATTAACTAAATGAACGTAATTCCAGCGTATTCTGAAGCGGAATAAACAAGCCTCTGTGCAGTTGTTAAGTGTTTGCGTAGTCAACATTTATCAATGGATACTGCCACAGAGAAAAGCTGCTTTGTGCATTGACTGTACATGTCTATGAAAGCTCTACGTTAGGAATAAAAAGAGAAAAAAAAACGTTTTTCGTCGCATCAGAATCTGCTGATTCATGGTGATCGTGTAAAAGGTTGAAGATTTAAAAGCCAAAAGGCCAGTTATTTAGGTGTAGCTACAAAATTATCTGTGTAAGGGTTAACTACAGTGGACATGAAGGTTAAACAACATAAACGGATGCATCAACGCAAAACATTATGAAGATCTCAACGATCATAAAAACGAAAAACAAAAACAAAGCAAAAAAAAAATCCATGAAGTTTAGAAATCAAAATTCCACAAACCAAAACAATTTAAAAAAAAGAAAGAAAGAAAAAGGAAATGCTTTTAAAACAAAAGTACATTTCAAAACTTAACATGAACTGTTAAAGAAGGAATGAAAGCAGAACCATCACTGATTGGATGAAGACATTTGTCCTTCATGTTGTCAGTTTTTGCATGAAGCTCCTTAAACCAAAACATGGATGTTACTGCTGACCCAAACATGCTGCTAAAGAATGTTTTCATTCAGGACATAACCATGAAGTCATACTTGATCAGCTCTATAAAACCTATAAAAGTTTTTTTTTTTTAGTTTAAATTTCAGCTCCGTGAAGCATTTTAAATGCTACAATAACATGTTAAAAACACAAAAAACACACATTTCATTGAAGTGGGTCTTTAAGCACCAACTTGTTCATGTAATTTATCATTATTGAAGAACTGAGTTTTAAATAAAGAGCTTTATGTTTACCAGTTTGTGAGTTAATCATTTTCTAGTCTTAATGCCAATATTGACAGCAATTAAAAAGGAAAGTAACCATGTAAAACATCCCAGTCAAATGCAATGTGGTCGAGACGGTCAATGTACCAAACTTTTGTGCCGGTGCACCTACAAAAAAAATGTAGGTACACCAGTGCACCCAATGCAAACATTTAGTCTAGAGCCCTGCAGTATGTTTGCTTTACCTAAATTTTGACCTATCCCCTGGGAGAGTGGTGAGCTGCAGACACAGCTACACTCGGGAACCATTGGCTGGTTTAATCCACCAATCCAACCCCTAAATACTGAGTGTCAGACAAGAAGACACTGGGTACAATTTTAGAGTCGCACATAATTTCACTGATCTTTTTTGTTCCATGCTGATGCAATGTTTGAAGTCTGTCCAACAAATGTCACTTATTTTAATGTGTCAAATGCTTCACAACTTTAAAACGTTTTAACATAATTGGTTCAGTAAGCTTTGGTTTCTCCGTCGCTAATGTTACCTCTCACCTGCTGACCCACAGCCAGCTGCAGCTGTGAATCCTCACCACAAGATATGCAGTGAATGAGTCGCAGTTTCACTTCTCTTCAGTGCTTGTCGCAGTTACATGATCTCTGCTCCTTCTTTGCATCTGTGCAAGCAGTTTGGATGATGAGACAAGTTTTTGACATTGTTTTTCTGCTGGACAGCATGGAAATGTGATGCAGAAAGATGAATTCTGTCGCTGCTGCTTCTTCATATCTTCTTCTTTTCTCTTTTGTCAGAGCTTCTGAAGCTGAGAAACACTTTGGTTCATCACCTTCACAGCAGTGTGGAGAAAGGGGCAGACCGGAGCAACCTCCAAAGACTTCCTGACATCCTGTCGAACAGACAGACCTGCCAGTACTGCCCCCAGAAGCTCAACTGTGCTCTATACGAGAGGTGCTTCTTTTTCAGTACTGTTTCTATAAAAGTTATTTTAAATTTCTATAAAGTTCAAAACATTACTGGTAGTAAACTGAAATTTGCATCAAAGCTTTACCTTTTACTTTACCTATCACTCACCGCTTGTCCTCTTCCTCCTTCTCGTCGTCTTCATCGTCCACTCAGAGTACTGGATCCCAGCTCTGCAGATCTGCGCGACGATGTTGTTCGTGACTTTCTGCAGCAGGAGTCCGGCCACCTGGCCCCGCAACACCTTAACTATTTTTCTCACTGGCTGCTGCTCTGCCTTTTGGAAGCGGTCACCATGGAAACGAAGAACACTCGGAAGCACATCTGGCTTCAGTCGATTGAGAGCAGGTATGGCTGTTTTTTTTTGTTAGACTGTAAAGGTATTTCACTTTTAAAGCTGATGCTTCCTCTCTGACATTAGTGAGAAGAATGGGAGCTGCATGGGGAATCTGCAGCTTCAGGATGCCGTCACAGCACAGGCAGAAGACGTCTTTCTGCATCGGTTCCAGCGGACCAGATCTGCTCCTTTACAGAGTGCAACCAACTGTGGACTGACCAGTGGAGATCGGATTGTAGTGAGCGACCAGGATGGTCGCCTCGTCGGCTTGGCAACAGGGTACCTGTGTGAGGTGGACAAGACATCAGTCAGTTGTAGGCTAAGCAGGTGAGATCAAGTCCCTCTAATACCCAGTTTAAAGACTGAAGCTATGTACACACCAGGCATTCAAAAATGTTCTGATAATACGTTGATGCTCACACTGGACAAGCAGGGAGGGGCTTCTTTTTCTCCATGCAGAAGTTGTCGGGCTCGTCGCTATTTCCATGTTCATCCCATAAACCAAACCCATCCAAGTCCCTGATTGGTCAAAGTTTGACCTGGGTTAACCTTTCCATGTGCATTCAAAGGCCATGCAGGTTGTATGGGGTCAAATAAGGATCAGCTTAAAGTGGACCAAAAAACAGGTAGAAAACTTGAAAAATAGACATCAGTAATTTTTACCTTTCACTATTTTTTTCAAATTTTCAAGATTTATTTCAAGTTTTCAGGTTTTATATATATATATATATTTTTTTTTTTTCAAATTTTATGTTTTTTTAATTAAAAAAT
>NC_050514.1:21460190-21460486 GCF_002922805.2 Oryzias melastigma
TTTTTTTTTAATTTTCTGTTTTCTTTTTTTTCCAATTTCCATTTTTTTTTCAATTTTCAAATTTTCTATTTTTTTAGGAGGGGGTGGGTTACAATGTCTGTTTTACAAGTTTTGAATCAGTTTTGACCCCATAAAGTCATCAGTAGAGCCCCAAAAATGGTCGTAAAAACTTGCATAGCTATGCGTGAACTCAAGAGTTTTCTACACAGAAGCCAGAAATCTACATTTACACATACGTCGCTTTTACAGGCAGTGTGAACGCAGCGCCAGAAGAGGACTTTTGTAAAAGGGATTCT
>NC_050514.1:21460541-21473224 GCF_002922805.2 Oryzias melastigma
AAATTCCGGGGTGTGCTGTTTCGATTGGATGCTGATGAAGGTGTGGTGGGGCTGAGCACTCACCTGACCAACCTCTCCAGACTGATGGAAAACTGTCAGGACAGGTAGAAGCCACGCCCCTCCTCCAAATACGCAACGCATCTGAATGTTCTTAAGGGGTTTTTCATAGACGGCTCTGTCTGCAGTGAACGTCTGAGGAAGCTGATTGTGGACCTTCATCCTCCAGAGTTCATCTTTAACCTCAGTTCTGTTTTGCCCAGAGACGCCAAAGACACTGTGGCTGACATCCTCAAAGGTGCTGCAGCTCTGCCTTCATGCTCTGAATTCCACTGTATTTGTAAACATCACATCTGTGTAGAACAGCAGATATTGAGTTAGCTCTTATCTGCCTGTCTTTAGGTCTCAACAAACCCCAGAAACAGGCCATGAAGAAGGTGTTGCTATCAAAGGACTACACACTTATTGTTGGCATGCCGGGCACAGGCAAAACCACAACCATCTGCACCCTGGTAACCAGCTGGGTTTTTATATTCAAACAAAGAAGAAAAAGAAGAAATCTCCCAAGAATTCTCTGACGGTTACATTTTCTGGTTTCAGGTCCGAATCCTGATAGCTTGTGGCTTCAGTGTGTTGCTGACCAGCTACACTCACTCTGCTGTGGACAACATCCTCCTGAAGCTCAAACGCTTCCGGGTTGGCTTTCTGCGCCTCGGACAAGGCCAAAAGGTGCGTTAAGAGTCTATATTTTCTTTTTTTTTATTTCTACAAACCAGGAAGACTATTCAGATGACGATGGAATTACAAAAAGAAGTGACAATCTTTCCAAAAAGTAGTCTATTGCCTTTTTCTCCTCCATTTCTGCTCTCCAGGTTCATCCTGACATTCTGCCGTACACAGAGGAGAACGTAAGGAAGAAGGGGGTTCTCACTCTCCTGGAGCTGGAGGAGCTCTATAACAAAGAGGTGAGACTCATCCAGACGTTTCCACATCTCACTACAGCTGCATGTTTGCATAGATCAATAAAGGATACCGCCTTTTCGGCTGATTTAAAGCCAGGTTTTGCAGCTCACTGTCTTCAGACTGCTCAGGTATCATACCAAAAGGGGAACAGGGTGTGCTATAAAAACATTTTAAAGCTAAGGTCACCGTCAATCGGAATACATCATCAGTAGAGTCCAGTTTTAAGTAAAAAAAAAATCAAACTAGATATATAGCATTACCTGCAATAATGCAAGTGTGAATGCTGACAGCTGAATGTGACCACTGAAGAGTTATTAGCTGAAAATGCTGTAACTGATAGTTAAAAATGCTCAAGCTGATACCTTGCCAAAATATTAGCTAAATGCTAAATTAGCCAAAAAAATGGAACAATGTCTAATTTAGCCAAAACCACTAGCATAATGCTAAAATACTAGCTACACTTCAAATCAGCCTAAAGAACTGGAAAAATGTCTAAATTAGCCAAAGAAAAAATAGCATGATGCTAAATGCCAAATTACCCTAAAAAACCCAGTGGTTGTTGAACATTTTAAAGTTTTAATGGTGTCTCTAGCTGAAAGGATTTGCGGAAGTTAACAAGTTTCAAAGTGCACACAGTTTTTGAAGGATTTGAGCAATTTCTTATTCATTTCCTATGTGGCATATTTTGCTCAATATTTTAAAAACTATAAAGTTTATGAATACCAGAAGTACAAGCAGTAATATACTGAATGAGCTCAATGTTTTCATACAAACATTGCAGAAATTGCTGAAAGTCTAATTCAGTTTTCGTGCTGAAAAACATACGGAAACTAGTGGAAGAATAACTATAGTGTGAATGGAGCAAACCATTCACACAATAAAGGGGCTGATGGAAATTCTAACCTGTGAATATTTTCCTTTTATGAATCGAGTCATAAATGTGTGGTTTGCTTTCAGCTCGTGGTAGCAACCACCTGTATGGGCATCAAGCATCCAATCTTCACGCGTCGCCGTTTTGACTTCTGCATCGTAGATGAAGCATCGCAGATCAGCCAGCCGATCTGCCTGGGACCCCTGTTCTACGTCCACAGATTTGTGCTGGTTGGAGACCATCAGCAGCTGCCACCGATAGTCCAGAACCACGAAGCTCGGTCAGAAAGCTAGACTTAGGTGAAACGCTCTGTAAAGGAAGGATAAGTGGTTCAGTGCAGCTCAGATGCATCTGTGTTTTCCTTCAGATCTCTGGGGATGGATGAAAGTCTATTTAAGCGACTGGAGGTCCATAGTGAGGCAGTGGTGCAGCTCAACGTACAGTACCGCATGAACAGGTGAGCAGTGGAGTCTCTAGTGTAATGCCAACAAATATATTAATTAATATGAAGATTTTTTTTTTTTGTCTCACTGACTGCATATGAGAACTGGACTGAGTGACCCCTCCCCTCTGGTGTCCCAAACAGGAAGTACCCACTGGCTCCAAGAAGCCATTCTTACTCATTTTTTAACCTGTTCTTAATTTTTTTTTCTTCTTTCCAAGTTATTCAAGCTATAAACTGACCCTGAGGTTTCAATTAAAGTATGTGGTCCCTGCTGGTCCCCATCTGAACATCTCAACAAGCTCATTCCGGATTGGTTGCCATAGAAACGTTTACTCACTCTGACTCAGACCAATTGCTGATAATTGACTACGTCTGGCTCTAACAGGGCGCTAAAAAAATGGCCTCTGAATTGACTTTATTTAGTTCGAGCTGGAAGTAAGCCGTTATCTATGGATGACATCACACTTGGTCCACTTCTCATATACAGTCAACAAATGAGCAACAGCTAAAGCAAAACTTTTCAAAGTAAAATAAAGTGACTATTTAATATATAAACAGTTAATAGAGTAGGATTTTAGAATGATTTGTGGTGTTTTTCAGGCAGATCATGTCTCTGAGTAACTCTTTGATGTACGACGGGCGTCTGGAGTGTGGATCGGAGAGGACGGCCACAGCTCTGCTCACGCTGCCCCTCCTGGCCTCCGTTCAGTCAGAGCTTCGCTCACACTCCGAGACTCACCCACAGCACGACTTGTCCTGGGTGCAGTCCGCTCTGCTGCCCGCCAACCCCGTCTGCTTCTTAGACTGCTCATCGGTGGGTGGTAATTCCACTTCATTTCAGATGCAACTGCTTTGTGAAATCAATGACTTTGGTTGGAAAAAACTTACTCTAAATCAATATATTTGACTCCTGGGCCACTAAAGGTTCTAAAATTTGACAGATGTGTAGTGTTTTGGTCATCCATCTCATAGAAAGAAATAACATGGGATCTGGATGAAAACTAGCCTTAATTTTGACTAAAAATTAATCTGTATATTTTAAAACGGAACATTTTAGAGTTTTTATTTCAAAATTGTTTCCATCTTAGTTGCACCAATGGGTTAATGTCACTCTGGGAGAGACGCAAACATAGAGAAATGTTGCGTTTAAGTGGCGTTGGAATCATCATAAAGGTGACTGTGACTCAGACGACACACATGAATGCAGAATAACTTCCTCCACCTAAACAAAGATATTTGTAGAGCACCATCTATGGGGACACACCAGAATTACAGGAAACATAAAACAAATAAAGATCATCCATAAAATTTACTCTAGATTAAATAGTTCAATGGGTCATATATGACCCCTGGACTGTAGTTTGCTCCTCTAAAACAATAAATAACCATTGTACTGAGTGTTTTTTATAAAGTAAATGTCTTCTGCTGGTTCTCCTCAGGTTCCTGCGCTGGAGTCAGTGGAGCAGGGAGGTGTGAGCAACCACACCGAAGCTGCCCTCATTCACATGCTGCTGTCTCTTCTAATCAAGGTTTACTTTCTTCAAAATAAAATACATCATATAGGTTTAAAAACATCACTTTTTTTTTAAAAAATCTTTTTTATTTATTTTTTTTGTTCCTGTCTTTTAGGCAGGATGCAGGCCCAGTGACGTGGGTGTCATAGCGCCTTACAGGCAACAGCTAAAGACGATCTGGGCTCTTCTCCAGTCTCCCTCTTTCAGCGGCGTGGAGGTGAACACTGTGGACAAATACCAGGGCCGGGACAAAAGTCTGATTGTTTTGTCTTTTGTCAGGAGCAACACAGAGGAAGGACACGTAAGGCTTTTTTTGTCTTGGTTTTCTGCTTTCACACTTTTTTTTTTTCATCCCTTTCTCTGCATGAATAAACAAACAGAACAAGTGACCTGACCCACTTCATTCATGTCTATCCATTCAAAGTTAGGAGAACTGTTAAAGGACTGGCGGCGCCTCAATGTGGCCATCACCAGGGCGAAACACAAACTCCTGATGGTGGGCTCTGCTGTGACGCTGCGACGCTTTCCACCAGTGGAGAAACTCCTCAACCATCTTCAGCAGGAGAACATGATATCCTTTTGAAAAAAATCACTGGAACTGCTTTCATTTTAAGGCCTCTAGAAAAATGACTGCTGACATTTGTGTAAAAGCTTTTCTCTTTAACCTTTTTCCTCACGTCATCCAGCTTCCACCGGCTGCTCACAAGACTTTATCCAGCATGGTTCTGTGACTGCAGACTCACAGCTTCAGTCATCAGTGGAGGAAACAGTGATAACACTTTAGTGGAACATTTTTAGCTGAATAATTTCAAATGACCATATAGAAATATGGGCAATTTGTTAGATAAACTAAGTCATAGGGGTGAGGGTAACTCCTATTTTGACTTAAATTTTAAGTTTACAATAATCCTGTATGTTTGTGTCAGGTGTAAAAATCTAAAAATGTCTCTAAATTAAAAGATTGATAAAAAATGTATAATACAAAACAACATTCTAAGGTACAAAAACCAAACCAACTAACCTCATTCACAGCTGTTTTTTCTTCAAATACCTCCATCAGTACAGTGATTCCAAACAATTATTTTAAACTATTTCTTCTCTGCAGCTTTTTTTTGTTTGTTTTAATCTTGTTTCTCAAGTACTTGAATCTGTTTACACTGGACATGTTTTAACCTCATTTCACCTGAAGAAAAAAAACTGTCAAATAAGCTCAAAAATGTCTCAGAGAAATGATTTTATTAATGAATAAAGGAGTTAACAGCTCAGTTTCTACACTTGAAACATATTTATTTTTTCCTTCAAGAATTATTTAAAGGTCCACTGCTCACCTTTTGGAATTTGATGGGACTCAATAAAATATTTTTTCTCTACCTTCACTGCTCTAAACATGTCATAATTGAACAGCAACAGCTTTCTGCAATGGAAAAGTTTTTAAATTTTTTTTTTCCTTAACTTTTTAATCTCGAGTAGTTCATTACCTGCAGACCATGAGTTAAAAGCCCCAATCTGCTCCCCACTTTTTTTAAAGCATTTATTTTCATTGTGTTATTTTTAGGCAAAATCAAGAAATCTATGTTGTTTTTTTAAGATGTAGATTTTGCAGAGTGACAGTAGTTCAAAATGTGCTTCTAAATTGGGTGTAAAGAAGTTGGCACAGACCAACCCCGCCCCTCTTCCCCTTCCCTGTGCTGAGAGTTGGAGCAAGGAGCTTGTGGGCGACCCAGCATATTTTCTACATCACAAACACTATTTATTTCAAACATTTTTTTTTGTCTACTACTGCTTCATTATAATTTTAATAGGGAAATAGTGAAATATGCAATTTTTAGATTAATTTTCATAGTATGTGTCCTTATTTGGTTTACTTGTGTAAGTACTTTTTATTTACTCATTTTTGTTTGTTTTTTGACATGAAAATATATTATTTCCATATTATTATTATCATAGATAATTCCACATTTGATAGGATTTTTTTTTGTTTTTTTTGTCGATGGATCAATTAATGTCGGAGTTTGTTTGTTTTTTTTTTGTTTTTTTTAAGTTTTAATCATCTCATTGATGGTCTCAGCATGTTTTTTGTTCTTATTGTCTACAGTCTGATAGTTCCCTGTAGTATGCTGGTAACTTCTCCAGCAATGTTGACTCTGCCATCATCTCTCACTTCAAGCTGCAGCTCCCCGCCTCGGCTGGAGCACTGATAAGCTAAGAAAACACACAAATCCAGGTGTCAAAATTCACCTACTTAGCAGGAAGCACAAACATCTGTTATTTAATTTTTTTCTGTTTAATAAGAACATTTACCAAACGAATTAATAAGGCGCTGTACCAAAAAAAACAAAACAAATGAAACGTCTCACCAGTCATGATCTTTTTTCCCAGTACTTTGGACCAGTAAGCAGCCAGAACAGTGTGAGCTGACCCTGGAATAGTTGAAAATGACTTCAGCTGTATATCATGAAGATAAATATTTAATCCTGATTTACAAACTCTTAACCTGTTCAAGAACGTCTGGTTTATCATAAGAATTCCAGATTTTTCTGCTGTTAAAACAAACAAACATGTAAACAAATAAAGCACTTTTCTTCCTACCTGTTACAGGATCTTCTGGGATGCCACACCATGGAGCAAAAACTCTGGAGTAAAAGTCATAGCCAGGTTGACACTCTGGTGATCCTGTTGGAAACATGACATTTTCAGAGAAAGATTTCTCATCTTATTTCAGCTGAATTTGGAAAAATAAGTATTATTATACAAATATCTGACTGATTAATTCCTTTATTTAAGCTTGCTACTTGATGAAAGTAACCTAACTCTGTGCAGTCTAAAATGATGTATACTTGTATAGGACTTTTCTGACTTTCTCGATGGCCAAAGCACTTTATAATCATAATCCCTATCACACACATATTCACACACTGATGACGGCTCCTCTACCGAACACTTGTGCCAACCTATAACCACCAGAGGAAAGGCTTCGAAACATGAAAGGGCAAAGTGGGAATCAAACCTACAATCTAACAATTAGAGGTTGACCGCCCTAACTCTACAACAGAGCCTACATGAAGTCCCTGGTTACCTTTCATAGTGATGAGTAGAGACTTGACTCTTCCGCTGTTCTCAGCATTCAAAAGAGCAACAGGGTCCACTTTGAGGCTGGTTAGCACTGACCTGCAGAACAAACGAAAAGCACACACCATTTAAAGCATTGTGATGCAAGAGAGGAGCAGCTGTGAATCTGATTTGGTTCATTCCAGAGGAATACATTTCTTGCTATCATGATGTACATTTAAGGACATTTGCAGGATACCTGGCAGCAGGTAAAGTAGATGATTTTTCTTGGACAGAAATATGGCTGTGAAAGTTTGAACTGGTCAACAGAGAAGGATTTCTGAACGAAACTTGGTATGGAAGTAAATTTGCCACTAAAATTCTTTTTAAATTTGGGAAATTTTAAATGGCCAGGAGTCTGCTGAGTCTGGAGTTGTAGGGAAGCTGTTACTGTACATAATTATTTTTCTTGTTTACAACCTCTATTTGTGTTTCTGAAGAGTAACTTCCACCTCAATCCAAACACATCTATCACTAAGTCGGAAGTTTGTTAGTTTGTTAACTAATCATAAGAGATCTACCTTTAGCACAGACCTCACAATTGTATGTATTAAACAGAAGAGATGAGACGGGAACAAAAGGGATGAATTTGTGATATATATGAGCTTTTAGAGCCAACACAGAAATGAAGGCTAATGCAAAGTGAAACGTGTGAAAAGCCAACTGTCAGTCACAAAATTAGAGACATTTAATGTGAGCAACAGGGGACTGATGCCTGCCCTGTCAACCTGTGTGTGTGTGTGTTTCCAGTAACCTGTCACAGCTGTCAGACAGCCGAATCATCAGCTTTTTAGTTACAGAGCTCAACACAACGTCCTGAACTGGATTGTTTCCAACGGCTGCCTGTAGAAGACAAGCAAATGGGGATAATACAACCAGTGGCAGTTTATAATCACACTGTAATTAGTGCTTCATGGAGATACTGACCTGGACAAGATCTCTGAACTCATTAGGGTCCTAAAATAGAGAAAATCAGTAGAATAATTTTAGCATTCAGATATTTTTTCATGACATTTTTTAGACAATATTATCAAATTCTGCCCGAGTCTTATGCAACATCGATGCTTAATTGTTTGAAGCTTCATTTTGTGTTCCACACAGAAAAAAGTAAGTGTTCTTCAGACAAATGTACTGTTTCATGGTTTTTTTGTCCTGCACTTTTTTACATTCTGTACCTGTTTGGTAGGTGGATTGAGAGGAAAGTCCATGAGGTATCCATCCTTCTGCTGGGTGACGGCCAGAAGTCCACTCTTGGTCTCAAACATCACAGTTGAATTGATGTTCTCTGAGGAAACATACACAATACTTGCAGTAAAACACATTTTTTTCACTAATGCTGATTGATTTTATTAAAACCCGAACATATAAGAATGCCACCACAAGGGGACGCAATCCAGTGCTTGTCTGATCTGATCCCAAGTCCAGGTAAGTCCAGGGGGGTTTTGTCTAAAACAATCATGAGATAACGTACAGAACCTGCATACAGAATCAGTCATGGCCAACGTTTACACCACTGGAGCTGATGACCTGCAGAGTGCTGTTGGAAATTCGACTACAGTAGGTCTAAGAAAACGGAGGATGGTGTGTTTGTAGTCAGAGAGAGAAAAGGAAAGTAGGACTGCAGGATGTAAAGAGAACTTTTACATGTAGGGACTTTGGCAGGGGAAAATTGTTGGCTGATATGATGGAAAATAGAAACGACACGCCCACCGTCCTCTGTATCTATCAATAAACTAAAGTATTAACCCACAACTGAAAACTTCTTCAAACACATATAAATCTAGAATGGCAAATAATTATTTTGGAGCATCACAGCTATGAGACAGTGGTGTAGATGAAGATTAGTTCATGAGGGATTGCACCAAAGATCAAATATGAGCTCCTTGTTTCTTATGGTGATGCACAGAATGACAGATAAGGTTAGATAGGAATCACAGTGGACCTCGATGTTGCAGATGAAAGAAGGGGGTAAAAGGACGAACATCTATGGAAAGGAGAAGAATGAAGATCAGTCACAACGAGACAGAATCTGCATGTAAATGAGGAACTCGAGTGGAACACTGAGGTTACAGGGAGCAGAGGATGAAAAACTGAATTCATGTTAGATCTTTTGCAGATGAATACATGGAAACCAGATTGAGATGATTAGAACATGAGATCGTTAGAACATTAGAACAAAGAAGGGACAGTAATTAATTTATATTTGTAAAAGGATGCCAAGGTTGAATCTGCCATGAAAGAAGCCTTGTAGGAGTAGATGTAATGAAAGAGGACATGAGGGTGGATCATGTGAGTGAGGATTGTGGTCCACTGTGATGACCCCTAAAGGGAGAAACCAAAAAAAAAAAAAACAGACACAAAAGAACAACGTATGGGAAGAGTAATGTGTGATGTGGCTTACTCTCAAACAGGAACAGTGCTGCTGCAGAGGCCAGAGTTGCGTGACCACAAAGATTTACTTCAGTTGTTGGAGTGAACCATCTGAGATGGAACTTTGATCCTGTTAATGACACGGTTAAAATTAGATATAATTCTATAGAATCACAGATACCTGTCTGTACATTTATAGATCCCTAATATGTATATTTCCAAATTTTCAAAGCTTTTTGGAATTGTTCTTTGGTTTAGTGTGGCCAATTGCCTGTTCAAAGTGCAGCCTGTTGTCCAAGGTTACTAGCAGTCATGATTTTGTTTGAAGCCCCACTCCAATAATCTTTTGATCTATTGTAAAAGTTTTTTTTTTTTTACATTAATTTTTTTTTTTTGCCAAAATCAAAAACCTGTGTTGTTTTTGAGGATCTAGTATCTGCAGAGTGGCAGGAGTTCATCCAAAATTTGCCTCTGAGTTCTATATGGGACTGTTGACGTTGAGTTAGCCTGAACTCATTTCCCATCATCCCTTTGTTTACACTGTCTTCCACTAAGCTTACAGCCCCTCACAAACCCAACCTGAACAAATAGGTGGAACAAAAAGTTGAGCTATAAAGTCATCAATTTGAGATGTCAGCTCTGACAAATAAAACCGATGGATCTATCGGAGTGTAGTCCTGAAAGGAGATTGAGGCCTACCAACTTTGTCCAATGGCATTTATCATCTCTTCCTGATCCACAACTATTTAAATAAAGAAATACTAAGAAAAGTAATTTTAAGTCAAATTTTTTTCTGAATGTCCTCCATCAGAAAAATGCTACAAGAACATGCTAAGAACACAGTTTACATTACAATTATGTCTTAATCTTTTGATCTGTTTTTTACTAACTTCCACCATCTTCATTTTTATTTAAAATATGGTATTTTTAATTGGAGACAATTAAAATGATATCTTAAAGATTAATTAGCCTGTAGAGATTCTTAAATCCACAATCTGAGGTCTTTCAGTCCATTGAAGTCTTCAGACCAGTTGGCTCATGACTTTGTGTCATTTGAAAGCACGCTTACTTTCAATCAATATCTGTGACAATTTATCAGAAGATAATTGTGACAAACCAGTAGCAAAAGTATCAGAGGGGTTGGTCCGTGTGATGAAAGCCGTTTCTGAGAGGTTCATCTCCGCTGCTATCTTCTGATACAACCTTTCATCCAGCTCCTGTCAAGAAAATTGTATAAATATGCTTTTAAAAAAAAGATGTTGCAATTACCAGAAAGCTTATATGGTGGATTTGCTCATAACTCAAGTGTTTCTCCAATGAATTGTGACGTATCCAGGGTTAACAGGGGAGGTGCTGTTTTGAAAGTTGTAATTAACCATTCACTGTGCCAGATTCTCATTTAACAGATACTTTTATCTGAAATAAGTTGGAAAAGAGGAATAAACAAAATTCAGGTTCATGTCAAAAACCCAGTAGATGAATGACTTTTTCCAGCGGTCATGTTAGGACATCTAAAAGCTATTATCTGGAGTAAAACAAGGTTCAAATCACTTCTGTCATCACACTATTGTACTGGCATCTTTTTTAAAATTTGGGGTTGATTTTAAAAACCTCATTATTGATCTTGAGAGTTTTATAGCCTAATGCCAAATGAGTGATCTATGAACTCTCACTGGGGTTACTTAAATCTATGTTTTCAATCACCTGAGATTTTCCATTTAGCCTGATCATGCTGAACGGAGTAATATGGTCCCATTTTTCTGCTGAAGATTAAAAATGAAGATTTTAATGTTTCATTGTGGCTGATTCCGAAATTGATCAAATACTTACATGCATTAATGGACAGACCGCCGCGGGATTTCCTTTGAATGGTACATTTGTGAAGGCGTCCAGCACAAACACTGGGATCTCCATGATTTCTGGTTTAGAAGCAGCAGAGGTGATCTGCACTTGAAAGCAGGGTCCAGGGAAAGAGCAGATGGACTTTGCCTCGAGCCCGTTTAGTTTTGCGTCACCTCGTCACGTGACAGTGACTTTTTTGAGAAGCCCCTGGCTGCAGCCTGCAGACCGGGGCGTGCCTCAACGTGGGCGGAGTTAAACGTCCACGTTGAGGGACGCCCACTGTTTGTGATTCTTTTTAATCACCGCAATCTTTCGTCTTCTTCTTCGCATTTTCCGTCAACAGTATTGACACCTGCCGGATCCGGGTGATGATTTAATCAATTTAATTCATAAAGCCCCGACATGTACACATTTTATTGATTTATTTTGGGAGAAGATTCGTTATTTTGATTTTAGGATATAAAGTGACGTGCACGTAATTGTCTAAATACGTGTTGCCAGCGCTGAACTTTGTCCCCGACTGCAGCATCATGGATCCGGAGGAAGAAAGAATTCTGAGCGCGGCTGTCTGCAGTTCTCCCATTGATATACCGTTTATTTTTCACGGTCTTTTACAGATTGTGACCTCACTTTCCTCCGGGGGATGGACCAAATGCGAAGAACAAATGTGGGGCTTTAATTTTAAATACGTCCAACCATTATTTCGCCTTGGACGCACTTAAATATGTTCTGCAGTGCAGCAATGTGCATCTCAGCTGCATGTTACGCGATGCCAACATGAATTTTCACCAGTTTTTGTGCTGGTCACAACTAAATAAACTAATATCAGCCCTCAGGATTTATACTTTCTTACTTTATTATTATTATTATTTTTAGAAAAATGCTCCCTCTTATTTATGGCTTCAGGAACAAGAAAGGCAGACTAAAAAAACTAACTGTACAATTAGTTTTAATAATTTATTGAACTAAAGTTAAACTGATCAAATGCCCCTGTCATTTATTGATCAATGCTTTACTTGTATAAGTAAAATTATATCACAAGATGAAGTATATCTTATATTACACCCAGGTTCCACAGAGAAATTGTGTACATAATCATTTATGTGGCCTTCAAACTGTTCAGCTCCGTTCACACTTAACACTGTCTCAGGTCAGTTAAAATTGGCATGTCTAACCACTTACCTTATGCCAGACATCTAACCATGCTCCCACAGGCACATTTGAAAGGCTCTCAGAGATTAGAATGACTGTGGCAATGCAGCACAAAGACAAAAGACATTTTTTTCAAGAAACAAACAGCCAAAACTCTTTTTATTGCTCCTCAAAACACACATACACTTAAGTTCTTCACATCCATTATTTCTGCACTAAAAATGTTTCAGTCACTTTTCAACTGAAAAGAGAACATGAAAGGATCCCTCAGCTCCAGGATTCTCTTCCCTTCACTCATTAAGTCACAGCTTTGGAGTTCTTTCAGAGTTCCCGTCTTCCATCTCTATAACATCAGGCAGGGACCATCTTCCTGGAAACGCCGGTGTTCTGGAGCATTTGGCTGCTGTTATGATGTCATGCA
>NC_050514.1:21474408-21634117 GCF_002922805.2 Oryzias melastigma
AGGACACACTATCTATCTACTCCAGGAGTCTCCAGCCCGGTTCCTCGTGAGTTACCGCACAGCTTACCTGGATCGGACGTTCAGTCCACCAGAAACTGGGGTCTGGGATTTATTCTGATCGATAAACC
Source organism: Oryzias melastigma (assembly GCF_002922805.2). NCBI lineage: Eukaryota > Metazoa > Chordata > Actinopteri > Beloniformes > Adrianichthyidae > Oryzias > Oryzias melastigma. The sequence goes on from NC_050514.1 coordinate 21,474,537, forward strand.
TAAAGGCAAAACAAGCAGCGCAGCAGCTCACGAAGTTTAGGGCTGGAAATGCCTGATCGGTTCCATCTACCCCCACAAAGGTGTAACCGACAATGGAAGATACAACATAGCTAAACATTACGGACGTCCCGCGGAGAACCGCAAGCTAACGAGCTCCGTGTAAAACCTGAACCGCATAATGAAACGGGAGGAAAAAGTGCGATACATTTGAAAAAACAAACAACACCCTCATCTGCTTCATTGATACGTACCTCCATTCTGCAAAAATCGATGTGGAAACTTGTAAAATGCAAAGAAGAAGACGACAATTCCAGTGACGAAGAAGAATCAGAAACAGTGGGCGTGCCTCAACGTTAAAGTTTAACTCCGCCCATTAAACGTTTAACTCCGCCCACGTTGAGGCACGCCCCGGTCTGCAGGCTGCAGCCAGGGGTAGTTGACTTTTTTGCAGACTTTTTTTTTTATTATTATGTAAGCATTTGTATGAGTTAACCCGTTCAGTTCAACTTGAATAGAAGTTTAATCTGATAAGGTCAATGACCTCTTTTGATCAATTATTTAGCTACTCAACCAATAAATAAATAAATAAACTACACACAAATATATATATTTTAAATAAATAACACAATTCTGACTTGAAAAGTAGGTCCCATACATTCATAAATCTTACATTTAATTCAGTTTGCGCTTGGTAACCTTAATTTCTATGCGTGTTCCAGCAGTTTCTGAAAGAAAAAAACATGCACATATACACATCACCGTGTCTTTAAACTACAAAGAGGTTCATTTTAGCCTGTTTTCGATAGTTTATCCTTGACTGGTTTTCAACAAAGTGTCACTTGATTAAAAAACAACAACATTAAAACCAAAAAACTGCAGTCGTTGTAGAAAAAGAAATTCAAATCTCGCGATAGGATACCTGAGATCGTCTGCTGTCACTGTCACCTGAGGCTTGGGAGAGGAGTAGGAGAGCGCCGGGAATAAGAACAGCATGTATGATATGGCACCGGTTTTTAATCGTTTTTGGTGAACTATTTTAACTTGTGGGATATATACTATTGGTTGCTTGCAGTGTACAGTGTTTAACTTTTTATCTAGTCTGCGTTAAACATTTGACCGCTGTCGCCGTCCTCCTGTTAGCCTGCTAAGTTGTAGCGTTGCCAAGCTAGCATCTAAACGAGAGTTTGCTGTAAAGAACCGTCAGCTCTATTACAGAACCATAGAACCAGAATCATTAACAAAATTGTATGACTTTATAAATTAGTATCCAATGTTTTAATCTGGAAATTGCATAAAGTGCTATTTTTTATTAATGTTAGCTAAATTATTAGCAAGAAAACCTTGTCAAATAGTTAAGGAAGTAACCAACGTTTAGCTACTTGTAAACTGTTTACCGTACGAAATAATAAGTTACTGAATTAATTATTTAGAGCATTCACGTCTGTCTCATTAGAATAAGCAAATATCTTTGGTCTCCTGGTTTTCTCTTCGTTGAATGATATTTGGCATTTCATGTCTGAAGACGTTCTAGAGTTTTCTGTTCACATTCTATTGATTGCTGTTTAATGCCTTGCTGCTGGGCTTTACTTTCTGTGGCAGTGAGGATGTCTTTGAGTGAAGAGGGGTATGTGGTCCGGATCAGAGGACTTCCTTGGTCCTGCACACAAGAGGAGGTGGCAAGTTTCTTCTCTGGTGTGCAAACACACACATTCCTACTTATTTATAGGACACATTTTTTTTTGTTTGTTTTCCTTATAACACAAATGTCATGTATTTATCAAACAACTGGTGGAAAAATTACTTCCACAACTTTTAAAGAAAATAATTTAAGAAGAATATAAAAGTAAAAGTTGAACTAATAGCTTTTAGTTAATTTATTACTCATATATTGATTCTGCAGCCTACAAAATAATTTTATTCTCAACATTTTGTGCTTCCTGTTGATACCTTATATTTTCACTCTTATTTTTTTTTAAACCCACTCCAATGTGTTTTTGGTGTTTTTAATGTGTTCTTGTAGCATTTTCCCAATGATGGAGGACATATATAAAGAGAATTAACTTTAAAATAGCATTTCTCAGTATTTCTTTATTCAAAGTGTTTATTTAAAACTGTACGGCTAGCAGGAGAGCATATAAACAAAAAGAAGATGGGAATTAACAGTCCTGCCCACAAATTGGAAGCAAATTTCTAATTAATGAATGGTGCTCTGCAGAAACTATGTCCTAGAAAACAACACAGGTTTTGATTTGGGGGAAAAACAGCATAATCATAATTAAAAGCTCACATGGAATGCTTTGAAAATAGATTAGAACATGAATTGGAAGGGAACTTTAAATGTTTTTAGAATTGCAGTATGGGACACTTATCCTGATGAAAGAGTGTTTTAGCACTTTTTATTGTTGCTACACTATAGTTGTTATATTCTGATGTGAACAAATATGATTGATAAATACCTTAAAAATCTAATTGTTATGCAGACTGTGACATCGTGGGGAAAATAAATGGAGTGTGTTTCACCTACTCTAAAGAAGGCCGACCCAGCGGTGAGGCCTTCATTGAGTTAAAAACGGCAGAGGATTTCAAGAATGCACTCGCCAAGGACCGTAAATACATGGGACACAGATACATAGAAGGTAAGTGATTTTTGAGTCTTAGCATTGTCTTCACCTTTTATTTCTTCTATTTTCTGTTCCTTCTTTTTAGCACACGTCTGTCTCAACATGTATGTGGTTCCCAATGCCAACGAAATGTGTTTTGGTTTTTGTCTGAATCAGTTTTCAAGTCAAACCGCAGTGAGATGGACTGGGTACTGAAACGAAATGGTCCTGCTGACTATGACAGCTGCAGTGGCTGCATGCTGAGATTGAGAGGACTGCCCTTTGGCTGCAGCAAGGAGGAAATCGTTCAGTTTTTCTCAGGTATACGAATACTGAACACTAGTGTTTGCGGTAAAATGTTGTGGTACTTAAAAGCAATTCAAGGAAAAACGCCACAAAACCCATTTTTCAAACAAAATAATGACACTTTTGTTATCTTTTTAGACTTGCATTTTAAAAGGGGCTAATTAACCAAAGCTCCCTAAATGCTCAAAGTGTTTTTTTAAACATCCCTCATGTATGTAATATTTCATATAGCCATACAAAATACTGCTCTGCATTTTTGATTTCTCAATACAGTTAAAAGGCTGAATATTTTAAAGTAAAACTCAATTAAGAACCCTCTCATTAAGGTTTTTTCAGTTCAAAAGAAGTCTATTTTTTTGGGGTTATGCTTCAACAAAAGCCGTTTTGTTTGTTGATTTTTCTTGAACAATGCCACTTCAAGTAAGAAATAATTTAGATTTTATATTAAAAGTGTATATTCCCCTTTGCAAGTCAAGTTGTTTGCAGTAGTTTTGTAGTTGTATCTAGTCTTTTTTATTTAAATATATTTACATATCAAAAATGTTCCTTCTTCCTTCACCCATTTCATTCTTACATGAAGGTATCATTTATTGCTAGAAATGTGAAATAATTGTCAAATCAGGGCTATCCTTCCACAGTTTAGTCAGTTTCTTTGTTGTCATAATATTTCAACTCTAAAAACCTGAACAGTTGCAGTGGGTGTTGTTCTATCTGATCCGTCTACCTACCGACCTATGTATTTGTGTGCTTGGGTTGAAGGGTTGAGAATCGTGCCAAATGGGATAACTCTTCCAGTGGACTACCAGGGGCGGAGCACAGGGGAAGCCTTCGTGCAGTTTGCCTCAAAGGAGATAGCAGAAAAGGCTCTGGGGAAACACAAGGAAAGAATAGGGCACAGGTGGGACAGATGGGAGAGGGACGGGCTGGACTGGGTTTGGCTTCAATTCTATGGGTGATCTAAACAATTGGGGTTTAAAACAATAATGGCATTAATGGATGGGTTCTGCTGGTTGAATAAAGGACTGGTAAACTGTAACAATTCTGGTTAAACATTATGAAATTCATTTCCATTGAATTGCTTGTTTAAAAGACACATTTAAATGAGATGAATACTGGAATAACAGAACACTTGAACTAAAATTTTACATTTGTTTCTTTTATGTATTTATTTTTATCATAATGTTTGTGTGGTGGTCATTCCAAACAGTAATATTTGGCTTAATTTTATGATTTATTGGTGCTTTCTTTATTTCCTTACATGAGCTGTAGATGGTTTTTGATGGAGTTGTGAGGAATGGATGCAGCTTCTATCTTTAAAGCTCTCTGTTAAAAAGTTAAAATGTTAAAGCAACACCTTTTGCACATCAAGGACTTTACTTTTTTACAGTAAGTTGCAGTGGGAAAGTTGATTGGGAAATCCTTTGGTGCAGCCCTAAGCCCAGCCAATGAAGGATATTTTGTCAAGGTTGTTTAAACATTCAGACAGCGATAGAGTTTGTCTTTTGTGTGTTTTAGCTTCATAACTAAGCCTGTAACCAGACCTGATCCCACTCCTGCATCTTAACCCTGTCCTCTACTCCATTATATCCCTTGGGCCTCTCATTTTGCAGGTACATAGAGATTTTTAAAAGCAGTCGTAATGAGATCCAAGCCTACTACGATGTTCCCCGGCGAGGACTTGGGGGCCAGAGACCCAGTCCCTATGACAGGCCAATGATGTCGGGCCCCAGAGGGGGATACTACGGGCCAGGATCTGGTCGCAGTGGAGTTCTGATGGACAATATAAGGGCTGGAGGAGGTTATGGAGGAGGTATGTGAAGATGAATAATTCAGTCTTTTTTTTGTTTTAAAATGTAATGATGTATTCAGACTGCACACATTTGGCTCGCTTAAAGTAAACCAGAGTTCGTTTCCCCAATAATCTGGAACAAATCTTGAGTCTGAATACAGACCGGGACCAGAAACCTCTCTCTGACCCATCTTTTGAGGAGGTCTCTATTAGTTTCCAATAGGACTGAGCTCTGGTTCGCTCTGAGTTTCCTCAGTCTGAATAGACGCCATCCTCAGAGGGGGGAAAACTGAAACAAAACAGCCACCTTAGCTGGTATTTACATGATGTAAACAGAAAGCTGTGGACAAACGTGAAGCAGCGATGACACAGTAACCCATTGAAATGTGATTGGATGAATGCAGTCTCATTAAAATTACTTTTAATGTCATACTTTGATGATTAACTGGTCAGCGAAATATAGAATTTGAACATGTAAACTATTCCAACAAGGATTACAAAGCGCAGGACTTCCTTCAGTTTCCTTCTTTCGTTCCTTTGCCCCGCCCTGTTAATTTCTGGCCGACAGCTGAAGAGCTCTTTAGTCACATGGTTTTATTTACAAGGTTTATTTCTGAACACAAACCAAACACAATGTTCAGGACTCAATCCAGCCCAAATTAAGCAGACTCTGTCCAAACCAACAGATGTTTTCAGTCTGACGCCCTAAGAAATACATTAACTTAATAAATACACATATATATTATTATAAACCTTTGTAGTAATAGTTTGTTTCATTATCAGCCTTTCTTCTGTTTTATAAGCAGTGTTGGTTAAAAAAGGAGCTGTGCTTTTTGTCTTTATGGTGCATCACACTGTTTATGGTTGGTATCCAGGTTACAGTAACTTTGACAACTACAATGGTTTCAACAACTACTGCTTTGGGAATGGGATGTTTGACGAGCGAGTAAGAGGAGAGAGGACGGGGAGAGGTAAGGTTCAAACTTTAGTGAGCCTGGTTTTCCAAAACGTCCTCCTACTATCCTAGTGTGAGATAACAATGATTTTGTTTTTTCCCCAAAGGAATGGGAAGCCACAGCTATGGTGGACAGAGTGACGGGGGCTCAGATTTTCACAACGGACATTTTGTCCATATGAGGGGGTTGCCTTTCCGCGCTTCAGAGGGAGACGTGGCTAAAGTAAGAAAACAACAGACAACAGGGTTAAGTTAAAAGTATAGTACCTTTGAATAAATAATCAACCACATAAACAGGAAGAAGTATGAATTTGATCAGCAGATAGTATTGCTGTTCACCTTTCACAGTCTTGCTGTTTAGCAGATATTTTTTCAGCTCAATTTTGGGTGCTTTTTTTCTGCATCCTGATTGGCTGTTGATCTTGTCTATAAATGTTTTCCGCACCATGTCTCCTGTACAGAGATACGGCCCGTTTAGATTGTCGGAGTTGCATACATTTTATGAACCTTCTCTTGCGATCAGATCCTTGTTTTCATTCTATGATAATTTAAACTAGAGAGAAAAGTGTGAATGTGTTAATGTCTTAGAAAAGTATATGGTGTGTACTGAGGAGTTCTACAGCCTCAAAAAAATCCTTCTTTGTGAATTTCCCCTGTCATGGGATATTTATGGAACGTCTTCTGTGATAAACGAAGGGAACACTGTACAGTTTATCACTGATTCAAATGTTTAGCTTTTAATTTTCAAATATAATTCCTAAGATGCACCGTTTTTATTTTTTTATTGTTTTAATATCAACTACTAACACCTTTTTATGGTTTCCATGATTTTAAGTAACATGTTTTTGAAGTGGATCTGATTTTATGATTTAGGGATGTGAATCTAGTTGTTACTAGTAGTATACAAGTAAGTAAACAAATGACAGCAACAGTATACAACATATACATTTACTAGTCAAAAGTTTAATTGGAGCTTTAGGGAATTATAAATGATTAGCAAGAGAAATAAGTATTTAAAAGTATTGTTATTTTAGTAAAATAAGATGCACTGCAGTGAAGACCACAATATTAGATGCAACCTTATGCTCGTAACGTTGAGTTTGAATAATTTAGTCTAAAGAGGTGGCTCATTACTTATGGGATGGATCTTCTAACCTTAGTATTATTATGGTCTGGATTAGGGTTAAAATGTAAATGTAATGAATTTGAATATTTAATGTGAATTAAGGAAACAGGGTTGTGCAGGGTAACCTGTAACCAAATGTTCCAGTTACATTTACATACACGCTCAATGCCTCATTCTCTTCATAGTAACTGACCATTTGGTGTGAATGAAGTTTGGTCTGATATTTTAATAAGTTCAGGATGTTTCCTTCCTGACTTTTTGATGTTTTGTAAAGTTTGTAATCCAATCCGTTGAACCAGACAAATGACTGGAGCAACTTAAATTTATCTGCTGCAGACTTTTCTATGAAGACTCCTTTTTTGACTTGTTGCTCTTTTTTCAGTTCTTCTCCCCTTTAGTTCCACTGCGGGTTCACATTGACGTGGCTCCTAACGGCAAGTCGACCGGAGAGGCAGACGTAGAGTTCCGCTCCCATGAAGATGCCGTGGCAGCCATGTCCAAAGACAAAAACCACATGCGTATGTTCCTGTTTTTCCTCTTTACTCTGCTGCCTTCGTTTGTCGTTAAAACATGACGTTAATAAAGAGTAATGGACCAAACAAAAATGTAGATTTTATTGCAGTAGACTTTGGTTGTCTAAGTATAAAAAAGTTCTGTTGCTTATTCTAATGGAATTATTCTCCACAGAGCATCGCTATATTGAGCTGTTCCTTAACTCAACAGCCAGTGGAGCTGAAACAAGTAAGCTTCAATTCAGGACCTTGAAATCCGATCAAAAGTAGCTGGTTGCGCTTTTTAGAAACATTCACCACATTTCCTTTCTTTCAGGTCGCAGTGAACGTTACTACGGTGGCTCAGGAGGCTCACGCAGCAGTGGGTTGCGAGGTGCATACTGAAGACCTCATCCGTCCTCCGATCCATTCTGATGTTTGTCTGCACCTTTTGAGGCTACATTTGCCCAGTTATTTCCAAGCAGGAAAGCTATCTTTTGTGTTTTTTTCAATTGCTGGTTTTCTTTCAAACCTCACCACAGGCTTACCTGATTTAACATCAGCAGCTCCATTACACTACTTCTGGAAGACTAGAAGAACAGATTTGCCTCAGAGTTGGTTACAAGGGTGGAGCCAAGTAATTTATTTTTTAATCACTTTAGACATTGTAAATCAATTTTTCAAGTCAAAATTTCAGATTTTCCTTTGCAAAATATATAAAAAATGTAATAGAGTAATATTGAGTTTTGAAATACTCACTTTAAACAGGAGGCATTTGTTGCATGCACAACAAAAACATTTATTGTATGGTGCTGTAATACCAGACCTGAGTGTAGTAAACTGGAGTCTGGTTGTTTCATAGCTGAGGACGACATGGTGGGATGAAGAATAACACGTTTTTCTTCTTACAGGACTTTACTTCTAGGGGTAAAATATAGTTCTAAGGTTTACCGAACATGAAGATTTGAAATTAATTTCAGATCAGCTTTCCTTGTTTGAAAGGTTTTATAAATGTGAGCCTGTGTGCTGTGCGTGTGGTTTTGTTTTTTTAATCAATGTTTTCACTCATTACAGAATTTAAGTTTATTTCAAAAGAAAGTTCCACATTTAATGAGTGGAAGTTAAATTTCTATATTTGAGCTGTAAGATTGTTTATGCAGCTGTTGTACATTTTGCCTAATAAATTTTATATTCAACTGTTTGCCTCTATTAATGTCACTGGCACATGTAAACATTAGTTTAGTGCTAAAATAGATTTATGCTGGGATGTTCTGTGTTAACAGGCAATTCAGTCAGAAAAATCAGAGCATGAATTAAACAAGACAAAGTGGACAATTTGAACAAGTTTAGTTAGAAGTTAAATTAACTAATTTAAGATCTATACATGTACAAGATCAACATTACATGCAGAAAATGTCACATTTCCCATTTTTTTATGAAACAAAAAGAAAAAAAATGAATAGTTGTAGTTTTTAAGAGTCAGGTTGTAAACAGTGCAAAATCAAGTGTATACCCATCTCGTCACTTCAAACTTTTGGCAAGAATAAAATAAAATAAAATTATAGTTTTAGTTTAAATTGCTCCTATCAATAATGGAACAACAGAAAAAAGATGATTTAATCATGATTACAATTAACTTAATCTGCAAAAATATGTATTAATGTAAAGTTTAGACGAGGTGAAGGCATTCACCTGGCTTTTAGAAGTGCTTTAAAGATCTGAAATTTAAACAGGACCGATAATCAGTATCTTCAGTGCAGTGATGAGGAGGATCTGGAATCCAGATTGTGTTTCTACTTTTACATTTATGGGTAATTACTGTATTTACAAAAAACACATCTCTATAACTAGTGTTCATTATGGCTGTTGAATGGCACTGCACAGGGGGAAAAGGGGGTCGATTTGTCAAGCAGCATGCAGTTCAGAGTTCTGCTTCACACGTTGTCATGGTAACTTGTTGCACACAGATTCTCCAGTGTTGAAGGTACATTGGCGACTCACAAGACTTGTAAAATTCCCTAACACATCAGTCTTTACAGCAAAAATATATAAATTGTACCAACAAATGGAAAAAAAAAAACATTTTTTATCGTGGCACAGTTCTGGCTTCATTGGACCTAAATAGAAATATAAACCAAATCTTTCACTAGAGTTTCTGCATAATCTGGATTTCCATTTTTTAAGACTGATATGTAAACACAGCTTTAACCTCATTAATACATTTCAGTCCCTGAAGAAACATTAGAAACAAGTGTGTTCTAAAAATAGTAAAGAAAAATACATTTGTACAATGTGCTATTTGCATGAGGAGACACTAAGAACGGTTCAGGAATCCAGAGACATTTGGCAGAAGCAGACAGTGTAGTTTCATTTTCACTTCTTTATAAAGCTCCTTGTTCCTTCTTTCAAACCCGTCTCCACCTCCTCCAAACACTGGTCTGCTGTTCACCATGATACTCTACGACAAACTTTACAATCCTCGTCATTTTCTTACTGCATCATCAGCCAAACTTTCTATTACATAAATAAATTGTAGCTCACCTCTTTATAAGTGGGATATTTTACAGCAGGAAACTCTCTTCTGTGTTTGATTGTTGAAGAAGAGGGCAGGTGAAAGCCCAGCTTCTGTGAAGGAGCTTCCTTCGAGCTACAAAGACATAAACGGGACAAACTCTTGTGCATCGTTTCATTCAGTCCCTGCAGCAAATCCTGCTGCTGTCGATTGGTAAAAAAGTTCTTCTTCCCCCCTTTTCAAGTAAGCATGTAGGTAGTTTTGGCAGTGTTGTGCTTTTCTTTCACGTTGGATTGGAGGAGCATCGCTGGAGGAGTAAAGCGTGGCAGGTGTCACACACTCTCACGGGTTTGGGGGATGCGGGTAGGGGGAGCTCATTGTCGGAGCAGCTGTTACAGAAAATCTCCCCACAGTTCCTGCAGTGGTGCTGTGGACAGTCAGAAAGTTACATTCTCTGAAAGCAGTTACAGTAATATTGAACTTGGATTAAAAAGGTTACTAAAAGTTTCTTGTGTTTTTAGTAAGCTACTCTGTTGTTAGTCATTTCACCCCAAAAAAACTGCTAAAATTGAGCATTTTAATTATTTTCCGAGACTTTATTTTACAAATTATCCTGGAGTTATTGTGTAAAATAAAGTAGTTGTGGTAAACTTATTTAAAAATGACAACTTTCCTTTGTTCTGCGGTTATAACCTGAGTTTTACTAAAAACTGACCTTTCGTCTTGATATGGAGAACTCCTTTTCACACATTTTGCAGTGAGTGGCGTCTTTGTCCTTCAACCAAACCTGTCCACCCTGAAACAGAACAATCTTTAGAAAAAAAAAGTGTTTTGTTTTGTTAGTCTGTCTGACTGACTGGATCTCTTACCTGCAGAGCTTTGTTGGCTTCTTTGATGTCTTCAATTCTCAGTTTTGATCTGGAGAAAAAAAACATTTTAGGAAATATGGATATATGAAACATTTTATTGTCATTAACAACAACCAGATTACTGTATTTTATCGATTTATTTTGAAAATCTGATGGGAATAAAAGCAAGTATGGCACTGTCACCGATACATATCCTTGAGTAACTTAACAAAAAACGGCAAATATAAACACATTTTTAAAAGGAGTGAGCAGATCGATTAGACTGCCTTTACCTGTTGAGGTAAGAAAGACCATATAGTTGGTGATAATGTTCTTAAATTTGTTTTGAGCGTGTATGTCTTAAATTTGGTTGAAAACAACACTATTGGAAAGCATAGGTAAAATAAATAAAGAAAAATTAAATAATTGTATTTTGAATTTTACTAAGAAAAACAATACCATATTAACATATTAGGCTTTGTTTTGGAATATTCTATACAGTTATTTTAATTATAATGTTTTAAAGAAAAAACACTTTGAAAATTATAACTTTTTTTAATAGGAAAAAGTTTGAAACATAATTTAGTTGAAAAGTGCAGTCTTTAAAAAATACAACAAGTAAAAACAAATCTTAAGAATATTTTAGCCCATAATAACCCATTCTGACATGTTGACAATTTTTCTGTGGTCAACTTGATTTGAGGTATTTTTCACAAAATGTTATTATTATTATTTTTTTTTTTTTTAGGGAAAAATGGGTCTGGGTCTTTGCAGTTAAGTTACATCTGTTTGTGTAGCTAAAACAAAAGTTTTTTTTTTTCTGGTGCTTTCAAAACCTGATATTACAGACATTATTTTAATAAAAAAAAGAAACCATACTTTAAAAAAGCACAACTTTTCAAAATCTGTCAGGTTTAGATCTTTAAGATTGCACAATAACTGCTGTAGTATTAAGATATTGTTTGTTATTTTGTCTTAATTCACATTTTTTCTTACAATTTTTGTATACCAGAACAACATGGAAAATGCTCTTTTACCATTTCTAGTTTTTCTGAAGTTATGATACTCTACAGACTGAAAACAGAAGCAGCAGCTGGATGTGAAGAGTGTTGCCTTCAGATAAACAACTAAAACCTGCTTAAACTGTGAATTTGTACAAAAATGATAGTAAACATACTCGCTGAGTTTAGAGCCGAGTTCCTCCAAAGCTTGTTCTTGGTCCTCACAGATGTTCTTCAACTGAATGTTTTCGTCCTGAAGACGATGGAACTCCTGGAAAATCCCCAAACACCAATCATCCTTCAGATCAAGTTCTTTTGAACTGTTTTCTTTGCCTTTCCTCACCTTTTTCAGTCCGTTGATCTGCAGCGCCTCAGTGCCGAGTTGTGCCACCGTGTCTTTCTCTCTGTGCAGATCATTTTGTAACGTCTGTCTCCACTCCCTTTCTATCTTCAGGTCCGTCTCCAGCTGCTGGCTGCAGGTCCAGGAAAGAAGACAGAGAAAAATAGATAGAAGATGACTGAGTTTACTTTATGACTTTACTGCTTTTTCAAGCTGGAGGAAGAGTTAACCTGAAACCTGTTAAACTTCTTGAAAATGTGCGACTATGGGATTGTGTTCATATGTGTCTGTCTCTGTAGGCGTTTTGCTTACAGCTGCTTCTCCTTGTGTTCAATCTGCCGCTGCAGGCTGTCGGCCTTGTTGGCAAAGTCCAACTTGAAGCGGCGGGTTCCTTCCTCAGCTGAGGTGCGGTGCCTCTCTGCCTCCTGTAATCTGCACCATTATAACCAGGAACAAACTCAGGACCATGGAGAGACAAAACTAGGAGGCATGTGCAAGGAGAGAAGAGAGAAAACAACAGAAGATGGAAGGGACAATGGATGGGCAGAAGACAGGACTCTGAAGAATAAAGCTTCTAGGGTTAATGATGAGGCGGCGATGGACAAAGGTGTTGTAATCTGTACCGTTACAACACCAGAACGAGCCATATTGGAAAAAAGAAAAAAAAAAAGGTTAAATCAGGAAGAAAGAGATGACCTCCAAAGTAAGTGCTTATTATAGAATTTTAAGGGAAGGATTTGGACGCATCTGATTAAAAAAAATGCCTCTGAGTGCGATTACTAACAGAAGGCCTGCAAATTCTCCACATTTTCAAACATCAGTGCAAAGACATCACTAAAAGCTCCAGACACGCCCAGCAGGTTCAAAACATTCAGCTTTATTGATCCGTGTTGGTATAAGACAGAAGTTGTGAGTTCCAAAAAGCTGCACTGGGTGTTTATCCCTAAAATCAACACTAGTAATTACCACGGAATTAGAATAGGCAGAAAGATTACTACCTAAAACATTACCACAAAAGTCAGCAAGTACAATACAGTTCCTAAGTGCTTCCAACTGGTTCTTACACCTGGTAAAGCAGACAGTTGAGAACGCCTGTATACCACGACAGTGCACTAGGTTTACTCTTCAATATGTTATTTGCAGATTGTACCAGTAATAGAAACATTTATTCCCATTGCATCTGAATAAAGTTTTGCACAATGATCCATCGCCACGGCAACATGACATTCCAGCACGGCATGATAACATCTGTGTCCAATTGAAATGGTAACTGTGAAGCACGAGGGGTGACACACCGGGGTCACGGGAGCCGCTACAACACCCATCTGCCTAACGGAGGAGGAAATAAAAGTCTTTTTTTTTGTTGTTGTTTTGCACGGAGGATGTGAGGACGGTGGTGCAGTCACAGCTTGGAAGGGCTCCCACATGTGCTCATGACTCAGCAGCAACATGCCGGTTTTCATATCCACCCTCAAATCATTCCTTTTCAACAAATGCCATTTAAATATTACAATTTAATATGTTTGCTTTCAGCTAATCAACGAAAAAAAGGACACAACGATTACATCTGAGGGTCCAAATCTGATCGCGTGTACGAACCGACTACTGCAGAAGAAGAGTGGCCTGAATTTGGATGAACTTGGGAGTGAATTTAGACAATTCTGTTTTATCATTCTATCACGTCTTCTGCTTCTTTTTACAGATTTACAGAGAAATACAGCTGCTAAATTACAGAGTCTGACAGGAAAATATTACAAAGAATAAATATCCGGTAATTATGTAGCCAAAGATCATCAAAACATGTTAAAAGAAGTTGTAGATGTTATACAAATATCACGGGTTCTCGGGTCCTAAAAAACCAACAATGTCCTTTTAAGTTTCGTCAAATAATGTCAGCGCCTGTCCTCAGAAAGAGATGTCTTTGACTAGTTTGTACTGGTGCTCTGTGTCCGTGCTGGCACACTTTACAAACGACATGGCAAGAGTTCTGGTCTGACTGAGCAGGTCCTTATCACTGCACAGGGGAGCAGGAGAACAACCAAACCAACATGCAGGTTTGATGGATGGATGGATGGATGGAATGATGGCATGAAAGAGAAACAGAAGGGGAGGAAGTAGGAAAGAAAGGAAGGAAGAAAGGATGTCATTACATCAATAATCTAAGTCATCGTCTGAACATTTTGTGTCCCTTTGTTTTGTTAGTAAAAACAAACCAAGAAGTGTTAATGAGACACCGAAACACATTAAATCCGATTATCCAGTTTTTTTGTGCAAGTACATGTTCTTCATATGGAGAATGAGCAATGTGAATAAGGTGGGAGGATGAGGGAACCGGAAGGTGACAAACACAATCATGATAATGACTTCATGACAAAAACATTACAATAAAACAAGATTTCTTTTTTACTTTTCTAACAAGTAATGTTGTCTAAGAACAAAGCGTAAAAGACCAACTCAGATAAAAATTCTTTTTTTTTTAGTGCCTTGTTGAATTCTTCTGATCATAAAGGGCATAAAAATAATATTTCTTTATTCAAATTACCCGAAAAAAATTGTATTTATTACATAGAAAATACAATGGGCAGGTCACAAGCATCACTCCATTCTGATACAGCCACTTGTAGACGACTAGATCCATCTACAGTTTGGTTTTCCTAGTTTGAGCCAACATCTTACAACTTAGAAGCAAATTTTAAATGAAATGCCACTCCACTGAAACCGAGTTTAAAAAAACAAAAAAAACAATGCAGGTTTTTTTGATTTGGGCTAAAAACGGCATAATCATAATTAAAAGACCACTTAGCTTTTAGAATAGATCAAAAGATGATTGTCGTGGGTCTTTAAGCTACTAAAAATACGTCGGCAGAGTTCAACTACATCCTTTATCACTACGTAACAAGAGAGAACACCAGCATCCCAACACCTGAACAGCTGGAGAACCAGAATCAACATCCACGCTTCAACCCAACAAATACCAAGTCAGGATCTTAAAGTAGCTGCAAAAAAGACGCTCAGAAACTGCATTTGTACGCTTGCACCTTGCACTTTAGCTGCTTAAGGGGGATCAACATTCAGTTGTTCATCCTACGTAGTCGTTGCTTTAGTAAAATTATTACTGGCAATGCAAAAAAACAAAAAAGGGGTTATATTTGTCTAATAGCTTTCTCAACTAGATGAAGGCTGTTGTCTTTTTCAGACAGTTACGGAAAAACAAAAATGCAATAATAAAGGACTTAAGCTGCACATGAAATTCAAAATGTTACACAAAATCTGAACCTGTCGGATTTTAACCAATAAAAATGTAATTTATTTAAAACCTACAAATGAGCACCTGTACATCATCACATGACCTCCAGATCGTATCAGAAATGAACATACTCGTCTAAAATACGATTGTTTTTCTACGACATAGCAAATGGAAAAAGCCCTGCGTACACCAGATGGCAACCCTCTGACACCACAACAAAACAGGAGCATTGAAATGAACCACAACTTAAGATGGAACAGCTCCAAACAAACAGAAGAGATGGAACAGATAGATCGTGTTGACTGAGGGATGAATGGGCAGGGAGGGGGTCATACAGGGTCAATGAGCTGGAAGGCAGCTGCATCAAGATTCAGGACAAGTAGAAACCATGTTTTCATGCAAAAATATTTCTAGACTTCAGTTTCATTAGCTAGGATACAATATTGAGACCAATTCTAGAATTAGATTAGCACTGAATAGATTTATTCTTAGGTTTTTTTTTCTAATTTCTGACTTCAGTTTTTTGATTTTCTATGAATATGAAATCAAATCAGTTTGGTTGGTGTCTGGATCACACAAAAACTGAAATATTAAGTATTAAAGTCACACTCCAACTATATATTTTTCTTTTGTATCATCGTTCCCAGTGGTCTTTTAATTATGATTATGCACTTTTTAGCCAAAATCAAGAATCCTGTGTCATTTATTAGGACATATTTTCTGCAGAGCAGCAGGAGTTCATTAGAAATGTGCATCTGGGAAATAAATAGATAAATAAATTTGCATCTGGGCTGTATATGAGACTATTGGTGCCACTGACTGTATATAGAGAACTGAACCAAGTGAGTGATATGTCACCCATAGAAAATGACTTACTTCTGGTTCCAACCAACTTAGGCAAATTCAGTTTCCATTTTTCTGCTAAATGTCTGTCGCCATGTTGGAACTAGTAAGCAGTGATTGGTCCGTGCCGGTCTTAGTTTACATTTTAATGGCAACCACTCTCTACAACCAGTAGTGAGCATGTTAGGAGGCTACACCCCTTCCACTGAAAGCTGGCTCCAGAGAATCTGTCAATCAAACATTCAACAGGAGGCCACCTACTTTTATTGAGGCATCTGATTGGTTAGTTTATAACTTCAATAACTTACACTACAGCAAAAATGTTTATAAAATGTTTAATTTGCAAGAACATGTTAAAAAGATTTAGCGGAGCAAGAATGGTTATTCTAACAAATATACCGTGATTAATGACTGAGTAATGACTTTCTGGGACCAGCAGGTACTTCCTGTTTGGAGTGCGAGGGGGACGGGTTGCACTTTCCAGTTCTCATGTACAGTCAATATTTGATGTAGAAGTTAGTCACACTAATTTCCCAGCATTCCTATGTTTACACTCTTTCCCATTAGCTTGTAGCACCTCACAAGCCCAAGCTAACATTAGCGTAGCAAAAAAAAAAAAAAAAAAAAATTTGGAGAGTAATATCAGAGCTACCATATCCAGCTGAACAGCTTTGATCCAGATGGCAGCTTGGACAAGGAAAATTAAGATGCTATTGGATCTATTTGTCTGCAAGTGGATGCATCAGAATTGTTAATGAATTAAAATGTTTTTACGCATGTCCATCATGAGAAAAAGGCCAAAAGTACATGTTAAAAACACCAAAAACACAACTTTTATTGGAGTGGGTCTTTAAGTAATGAAATATCAGTTTGTAATTCAGATCCAGCCAACATTTTCCCACAAAATTATCAATTTTGACTGGTTTCTTTAAGTATTCAAAAACACAAAGCGAAGGAATCCTTCTGAAATGTGACTATTAAAAAACAAGTAAAATAAAAACTAAAAACATAGTATAATCTTAGAAACTCAAGGAATTTCATTCGTTTTGGAGAGGACTCGTGAAATGTACTACAGAAAAGCAGATTGGCTTCAGACGGCAGGATGAACTGTGTGTGAGGTCAGGTGAAGTGGGTTTTAGGTGGTGTACAGTAGCTAACCTCTGCTCCAGCTGCTTCATGGTGGCAGTGATCTGGTTGGTTTTCTCCTCCAGACGACTGATCACGTCATTCTTCTTCTTCATCTCCTCATTGGACGACTGCAACAAGAAAGGCTGGTTTTCAGAAGCACCACTGAAACAATATTTCCACTAAATGCTTGGGATTCTGTACATCAGGGTTTTTTTAGCAACTATCATCAGTCTCTTAATACTCATGGATGCAAGCTTCCTCTCAGATTCATTGTTTCTTCTGCTTTCAGAGTAACAGCTTGTGGTCTCAAATCACAGTCGCACAAAAATGGCCAGCCAATGATGTCACAGTTTCCTCATTTTACCTTTAAGTTCATTTGCACTTCTCTTTAACTGTTTTTTTTTTCGTTTGTGAATTCACTACAAGAGACATCTAAAAATGAGTTCAAGTCTGACGATAGCAACACTTCTGTTTGAAGAATGCTACTTTTTCAGACTTGCATAAGTTCAGTCCGAAGTTCATGCTGGTTAGTGATTTGCTGAAGTCCGTTGACTTTGCAGCTTCTAGAAGTGATTGAGACAATTTAGCTGAGGAGGAGGTGAGGATTGTTGAGGCTCTGTGTCACATATGTACGTCTATTAGTTGGAAGTATTTTTGACAGAGCCTTTAATTAATCAAAAGTGAAATAGAAAAATATCTGGAATGTCCTGAGAAAATAGATGGCAAAAAAGTACATTTTGTTAAGTAGATAGATTTGAAGGAATATCCTGTTATAAAAAGAAAAGGAGAAATAGAATATTCATTTAAATAAATGGAAAAGGGTGCAAAATATTTACAACAGATGAGGATAAATCTTCGTGCCTGTACCTGCATCTTCTGGTACATCTCTACATTGATGGCTTTTACTTCGTCCAGCTGATTTCTCAGCCCGATCAGTGTGTCCTGTTGATGAATCACGATAAACAGATTTATATGCCAGTTTTGCTGCTACTTTCCCCTCATTTTAAACGTCATTATAAAATAAGATGCTGCTGACCTGCTTTTCATGGATGTCCTTCTCCAGAAGCTTCATGGCGAGCTCCATTTCCTGTTTCATGGACACCTGGACAACCAATTCATTCTCCACATCCTGGAAATAGACAGAAATCAAGTGTTATCAAACAGATTTTGTGTACATACATGTTCCAGACATTGCATGACCTGTCTGAGCTGACACTCCTCCTTCAGCTGTCTCCTGGCCTCATTGTACATCTCGTCCAACCCCTGACGGGACTGTTTGTACGTGTCCCTCTCCACCGACACGTCTCCTTGTGTTACCTACATCAACAAGCAGACTGAAATGAATCCTGGATCGGTTCCGTTTCATCTGCTCTGAACAGCTTTGAGGCCGTGTACCTCTAAGTGTTGTTGTGCTTTGAGCAGAATCAGATTGTTTTCACTCCTCAGTTGCTGGTTCTCCTCCTGCAGTTTGATGATGTTGTTCTTCGCTATGGCCAACTGCAGACACAGAGATGAACAGATTTAACAATAATCATTTTGTTTGTCAGCAGTGTTCAAATCTACAGAATGTCTGAACGTTATTCCACTCAGCCTCACCTCCTCAATGAGTTTGGAGTTGGACTTCTCTAAATTATCCACTCTGCCTTGAAGACCATGAACTGTGGAACTTTAAACATGAATCAATCACTTTTTTGTTTGCTTTCATTCCTTTTAATCATCAATGCTTATACTTTGGATTAGTATTAAAATGAAATGTTCATATCTATAAAGATAGAACCCCGAGTATTGGATAAAGATTGAGGTCTTACTTCAGCTGGCGGTTTAATTCCTCCACATAGTTCTTCTGATCCAAAATGGAAGCTATTTGGCTGTTCCTGTGGTTATGGAGATGAACACAACAAGAATGTGAAGGAGAATAAACCAGATCTGGTGAAAAACGAGGGAGGAAATATGAAAAGCCTTACCTCTCCTCACTTCTGTAGTCATCAATGTCATTTTTCAGGTACATAGAGAAGTCAATCACCCCAACCTTGAATTGGAAGAGGGAGAAGATCAAATTAAATCACAGGAAAATGATAGAATTTTCCCTTTTTTAATGAAAAAGTTAATTTTGCTATGTGACGTGTAAGAATTCATCTTATTTGAAAAACATAAAACCAATTTGATCAGTGATCAGGCTATTACATGGGAAGTTTTGATTGCAACGTTGAGAGGAACAAACACAAAAAAAGCTGCACAACATTGAAATTGTTTGCATTTGAATACTGTAGAAAAACAAAATATATATTTTTCATTTTAACTCTTTTTTGGGCAAAAGAACAACTATATATATTAGCTTTATTAGAAGGCATATTGTTGAGGGTCATATAAAGGTATGGTTTATCAGAAAAACTCACCTGAGAGTCCAGGTCCTCTCCTTTGACGCACAGGTTAGCATCAATCACATTGAGGCCCACCAACAAGCCTACAATCACAGCTCCCTCTTCCTCGAGCATCAGGGCTGAAGTCTCATAGAAATCACTGAAACAGAGACAATTTATCCCAAATGAAGCTGTGATTCTAACTTCAAAAGGGAGACTGAGGTGTGTCTGGGTTTACCTAAGCAGGTCTTTGCGAGTGATGAGCAAGCGCAGGTAATCGGCCAGCCGTTTCTGCATAAGAGCCAGGCGGAGCCATGCTCTGGCTCTGCCTAATGGAGTCCTGGAGGACAAACATGCACACGAGAGATGAGGTCAGACTTCAGAAGACCCGGGGTCTTAGGTTGTTTGTACTGCGATGGCTCTGCAGCAGTCAAAGATTCTAACCTTCTGTTTAAAGGATTTCTCTATTAAAGTTCCAAAAATAAAAGGATCAATTCTACTTTTTATAACAGTATTTTTTTGCCTGTATTTTCTGTTTGTCCATTTACAAATCTGAACATTTCGTTTGCCCAGTTTTACATCTCCAAAGTGCATCTGCTGAGTCAGCAGCAGCAAAGGAAAGACACAAAGCTCTCCACCTGATTCAACACATATGTTCCTCAGTTTGCTGAAGGAGACAAAAAAAAAAAACTTACATTTGTCACTTCACTCTTTGAACATAAAGTTCATCCACACGTGTATATATATTTTTTTGTAATTTCATGGCACTTGCAACAAGAAACAGAACATTTAACGTTTTTCTGACCCATACACTAAACAATAGTATTGAGATAACTAAGGTCACATTCAAAAACAACAAAGACAAAAGTGTATGGAAAAATGATTTAGTGTGTGGAAAGGTGAAGTGAAAGTAAACAATACTGAGGTATTTCCCTGTTGTGGCTCAGGTCACATCCTCATGTTACACCTGTTTGAAGTCCTGCGACTGTTGTGGCTCGTGTTCCTCCACTCATAGTTTCAATCTCAGAGCACATAAGGGGTCTTTTAGTTCTTACTTCAGTCCTGGTAGATCTCGAACCGAAGCGGAGATCTCAGCTGCTTCAGGACAAAGCTTCTCCACCAGCTCCAAAGGCCCCCATAGTGACTTATTATAACCCAGGAACGACTTCTTCACTGAAAGTCAAACAAAAGAGTTTAAGAATAACTTCACACATACACAGGAAGCTCACACATTGTTCAGTAAAGACAAGCCAGCAGAAAAAAAACTAGGTCTTACCTTTAAGGCCATGTTTTAGACAGTGCTCCATGACCACAAAAAACTGCTGGAGAGGTGGGTAGTCCGAATCCAGAGTTCGTCCGAAGCTCAGCGCTGACTCGATCAGCCCTTTGATGCTCAGTTTGGCCATGTTCAGCAGGTTGGTGCGCTCCATGGCCATGGGGTCTCGCAAAGCTGCAAAACAAAAGCCCTCAGTCAGCCCTAAAAACATGTCTGGACTCATCAGAAAAAGAACATTTGACTAACTTGTGAGTCACTGGACTTTTTAAAAAAAGATTTGTTTTTAAGGTTCTCGGAGTACAAAAAAAAAACTTCTTTACACAGTAAAGGCCCAAGATGGGATTTAACCCAGAAATGTTTCTGAATCTATGTGGTAAATAAAAGAGGCTGTGGGTCTTCTTAAGCAAAAAGAGTCACACACTAGAGTTAAATCCTGTTTTTTTATTTGTTTTTATTTAAATCATACTAGGCAAATTAAATTAAAATAACCAGATTAACTGTAGTAGTAAAATTTTAAACAAACTCAGATAAGATGAGATGCCCTTCACAACAGAAGCATTGTATAAGAAATGTGTCAAAAACTAAATCATTTGTTTAAAAACCGCATGGCAAACTTTTCTAAACAACTGAAATAAGCGGAATAGTCTCCCTGCTCCGCTCCATTCTGATGTATCGACTTGTAGACAAATAGATTCATGTATTCTTAATTTTCCTCGCCTGAGCTGCCATACGGCTCAAAACTACAACTGGATAGCTTGCTGTTTTTGTTGCGTCGCAAATGTTAGCTTGGGGTTCTTAGGCGCTGTAAGCTAGCAGGAATGTAAACGAGTGATGGGATGTCAGCAGAGGGTTACTTTCATACAAACAGTCTCATCCACAACTCAAAAGAGAATTATTAATGAACTGTCACTCTGCAGAAATTATTTTGGCTATAAATGACATAATCATAAGTAAAAGACCACTGGGAAGGATTTTACAATAGATCAAATACAGTTATGGAACTTTAAGGATACATAAAGTAGGGTTCCGAGAGTCCTAGACAATGTTAGTTTTTAATAAATCTACAACTATCCCTATTTGACACAATAAGGTGATAAATGTGTGTCAATACAGAATGGGAAAAGGCACAAATTGCAGGTGTTGAAATATAAAACTATCGAGCGATTTTGGTGTGAACACATGACAACAGTGAGACTATATTGAGCAGAGGGTGGTGGGAGGATTTGAGAGGACAATGATTTTCTGCACTGTCCATGCTGGAGCATCACAGAACAAACCATGTTAACCCAAGGGGAGGGATTTCCACTTGCATCAGCATGTGATGCCTCGTGCCCTCCAGTTGAGGTGGTGTAACAAACAATATTCACACTGGAAGAAATCAATTTGTCTCACATTAAGAATCATAATAGAAGCAAGAGGGGAGGAAATGCATCTTTTGTTAAACTGTGGTAACTAAAACCCCAATTAAGGTGACCTATTTTTGTAATTTAGTGAATGCAACAAACATTAATACATTTAATCAAACAATTAAATTCAAAAGCTATTGATGTAATTGAAGAAAAAGCAGCTCTTATGTCTACCAGGTGCTGCTCTAACTCCACCTTGAATGGTCCAGTCCCCGGGCAGCGACGTTCTGTGTTCCGACACTTTGGGCAGGACGTGAATGCTTCCCGAAATAGTCTCGGACGCTTTCCTAGCCAAAGCGAAGATAGGAGCCTGCCATCGCCCGTCTCCTCCACCGCCTCCACCCCTCACCGTGCTGCTGCTAGCCTTCTCCCCACCAGCCGTCTTGTCTTCTTGCAGCCTCAAAACCCCGAAAACATGAGTTTTCTCCTTGCTGCTGTCCGCCTCAGACAGAGCCAGGTCATGCTCCGCGCTCGATGCCATGTTCAAGTCCGTCTGAAATTATTATAATCAACTTTGGAGCGCGACACGTAAATAAAATTCATACGCTTTGCTAATCGAAATAAAACAAATAGACGTGCATTGCATTAAATATTAAATAGAGGTCATTGGGAGGGGAAAAAACAGCCACCAAAATATGACAGGTAAGATCACTGCCAACAATCAAATATGACCTGACGCTACCGGTCTATCAAACCAAACGTCGACGTCATCCTCACGGCTTGATAGGCGTTACTCCAAGCGGCGACAGCTCAAAAAAATAAAAGTAAAAAAATTCCTCCGAGAAACGAGGATTTTCATCGCATAGTGGAATGGTTCAGATTTGTTTACAGGCAGAAAACCCTAACCGACAGTCTCGCTGCACCCTCTGGAGGGGCGGTGTCACAAGGCCCACAAAGGCAGCACTACGTCATAACTTTAAAGCTCCCGAGCAGGAAACCTGTCGCCCCCTGCCGCTGGAACTGGGAACTGCAGGACAGTATGTGATGCTGCATAGTGCTGAAGTATATGGAGCCATTGATGTGCCACTATTATGCATGCCAAATTCACTGTTTTGAGATAAACATTTTCTAAATTGCAAACAAAATGTAAAGTGTTAAGAACAAAAATTCGTAATTTTCAAAC
Source organism: Oryzias melastigma (assembly GCF_002922805.2). Classification (NCBI taxonomy): domain Eukaryota; kingdom Metazoa; phylum Chordata; class Actinopteri; order Beloniformes; family Adrianichthyidae; genus Oryzias; species Oryzias melastigma. The sequence continues at coordinate 21,497,888 of NC_050514.1, forward strand.
AGAAATATTTAATGATTGCTTTAAAAAAATGTTTTGCTTTCAAAATATTTCTGTGATTGCGGCACAAACGTTTTTCTATGTGTTGTGCCTCATCCTGCTTTCTTTCTTTTTTCCAAGTTCAAATTGAATTGACATTAACCATTATAAAATAATTTCAAAATGAAATTAATTGATTAAATTGATTTTAGAAAATAACATTTAGATTGAGATGCAGTAGGTTTATTTTACTATAATATTAAAACAACCATGTATCATCATAGCGAACAACACACGTGATGGCAGCAAAACATGATCAAACCATACTTTACAATCCAATGTGTTTCCACACATTAGATTGTGATTTTGTTAACATGTGACCATGCAATGTGGTATAATGTTCTGTTTCATTTGTATTATTTAGATGTGGAACTTTAAGAAACTAAAATGTAAATTAATGTTCCATTAATTATTTTTCACTTGTTTGTACACATATTTAATTCAAACTTTATTATCTTGAAAAAAAAAAACAATAATAATGATAAAATAGAAGAAATCTGAATCGATTTTAGGTCAAAATGAACCAATGTCCACTATGAATTGTATCGGCAACCACAAATTATGATATGATTCGAATAATTAAAAATACATTTTTAGATGCATTTCCACAAGTGATTCAATATATTCAAATTTTCCTTTTGTTGTGACTAAGTGGTGTTATGCATTACTATTTTTCCTGGATTCTAGTTCAGCGTTTTTGGTTTGTGTCTAGTAAATTCATCTTTCCTGCTTGGGGTTTGTGAACTCATTGTAGGAAAGTCTTTTATATTTTTTAGGTATTTTATTGAGCAACACACTTATTGTTGAAGTTATCGATTAAGTTTCGGTTTTGAGAATGCACCCCCATGTATATTATTGCTGCCATGTGCGTGCATAAGCCAAAATCACACTCAACCGCTAACACAGGAATTAGAAAACCATGTATTCCTTCAACTTCAATAAAACGTTTACCGAGAACTGGGTTTTTTGTGCCCTTCTCTCTGAAAGGAGCTCTGAAAGAAGCTATTAGACCAGCATTCCTCTCCAGAGTGTTCAAACTTTAACACACTCAACCACACTCACATTTTCAAACAATTTGTCTTCAGTCACAAGAAAAGTTCTCAAAGTAGCACAGAATAAATCATACAATTACATGACTGCTTTTTTTAATATAGAAAGTTAAAAAATGCATATAAATATTTTGTCACTGTATATATCAAGTTGAAGAAAATGTTCAATAAATATAAAGAATAGAGAAGATTGATCACCATTTTTTTGCTGCTTAGGTAATGTTGGCTGGAGTTGTGAGGGGCTTTAGGCTATCGGGAGAGAGTATAAATAAAGTAATGATGGGAAGTGGGGGCAGGCTTACTCTGCACCAACAGTTCCGCCCTCAACTCAGAGACAAATTTCTAATGAACTACTGCTGTTCTGCAGAAACTATGTCCTAGAAAATGACAGGTTGTTTGATTTTGGTTAAAAACTACATAATCATGTTCAGCTTTGGGAATGCTTTTAACCCTGGAGGACCCATGGGGTCAAATTTGTCCCCTATTATTTATTCATTTATTTTTAATTTCTTAATTTTATTTATTTATATTTTTAAATGTTATTTTTTTAACTTTTATCTTTTAGTTTTTTGGCTGCTGCTAACCTAAAATGAAAAAGAAAATGTAAATTTAACTTTAAAAGCCCAAAAGGAAATAGTTTTTGTGTTCTCCAGGGTTAAAATCATGAAATGGTTATTAAATTTTGGATAAATCTAATGGATGTCTTAAAACGTGTCTATAGAAAAGTGCTTGTTATTTTTCTTGTAGTAAACATTTCTAGAATAGGATAATGTGAGAGTAATCATTATAAACAAATAAATAAAAGTAGGTTCTGTCAGTCGTTCACACAGTACCTTGGCTGTAGGCTAACCGCTCCATACTCTCACTGTGAGTGATGCCCCAGCGATGAAGACTCTGAGGGGAGTACATGTTAAGTCCAACTCCAGGCCAACCTCCACTTTGTTGCAGAAGAAAAAAAAAATGCTTGGTTCTTTTCTTTTTCTTGTAACTTCGTGCACTGGTTTTCCAGTTTGTCTTTGGATGTTCCTCTTTTCTACACAAGGGTGGACTGTATGATGTTCTTCAGTCTGGTCAGGTTTGGCCTCCGCTTCAGAATGTGATGAACAGTGATGCCTGTGTGACACAGAGCAAGAAAGACTTTAAATACGAAAGAATTGAAGAAATAAATTGACTTACTCTAAACCTGCAGCTTGCCTCATTAATAATCAATGTAGTCACATGTCCAAAAAAATCTCTATTTGGATAAGTTTAATTCTATAAAAATAAATATAACTAGAAAAATTGCATTACCTCCGATAATGCATGTGTGAATGCATTTTCGCGTTGTGTAAAGTTGTGTTAACTTTGTGTAAGTTGTGTAATTGTAATAATGTGTAGTAAAAGCATGAATTTGCTGAACATGCTGGATGTGTAAAATTGCATAAAATGCTGAATTTGCTGAAAATTTGCACAAATTTGTGTAAAATTGTGTTAAATTGTGTAGTTGTGTAAAGTTGTGTTAAATTTGTGTAAGTTGTGTAGTTGTAATAATGTGTAGTAAAAGCATGAATTTCCTGAAGATGCTGGATGTGTAAAATTGCTTAAATTGCATAAAGTGTGTAATTTGCAGGAATTTGTAATAAAATCCTATTAGTTATAATGGGGCTGAAAAAACGCACAAATTGTGTAACTACGCAAAAACTGTAAAGTTCACAACTACTAAAAATACAAGCAGTAATGTCCTTAACGAGCTGAACGTTTTGATACCAAGATTGTGTAAGTCGCATAAAGTGTGATAAAGTTTTTACGTGCCGAAAAACGTACGGAAGTGGACATAAACTATAATAATAAAGAGAAACAGAAAAACAATAGTGTGAATGCATTGAATGCATTCACACAAATAAAAATACATTTTACTCACAATCAAAATCTATGATATTTTTACTTCTTTTGATGAAGATCGATGCATCCAGTTGGTCTGGATGTTTTAGTAAATATAGCAGCAGTAAAGTGTGTTAGAAAACCCGTTGCTGTTCTTCCTCTTGTGTGGTTTTTGCATTCTCTCTCCTCCCTAATCACTTAAGGCTGACCAAGACTCACATGACTTGCTTTTTCTGAGTGGTCATTCACTGAAATGTTCTTATTTCAGAGAACACATATGCTACTGTGCAAAAAATGTCCATGTATTTTTTTTATTTTTTTATTTTTCAGTTTATCCACTAAACATTAGAACTAACAATGATTCATTATTATTTGTAAATGTTGTGTTTTTGCAGGTTTGACAGATATTATTGAACAATAATCTGCATAAACAACAACAGATCATCACTTTTTATATAACTGAAGGCTGCATATATGCTTTTAAATAGACTGTACAAACATAACAGACATTTGAATCAGTCAATATGCTTTAAAAGCTTTCTCCACTGATGCTAGCCTGCAGCCCAACAGTCTTGCAGTACTGCTGCTGTTTCACAGGCAGATGAGCAGTCGAATTTGAGAAAGTTTGCTTAAAAAAAACATAATATGTTTGTGCATTTCGGCACATCTACATGTAAACTGCAATTGTTCATTTACATTATGTCCCTATTGTGAATAGACCATGTGCAGTCATCAAATGTGCAGTTGTAAGATGAGTTTTGAAATGACAGTATCTCACCTCAGCATGAAGATGCACCATATTGATCCTCAGCCGGTTAGCTTGCCTTCAATCTGTTGGCTCTGCAGCCTGGACTCGATGGAGATCTTCAGGGCTGCAGTCCAGTCAGCCACAGACTGCATGCACCTCCCAGATCAAACCGCCTTACAGAGTGCAGACGTCTGTTTACGTGTTCATTCAGCACACTCTGCATGCCTGACGTGTCAGCATCTATGGTTTCAAAGCAGGAAGCTTCTGAACGCTCTGGGGATATCTCCGACAGAAACCACAACTATCACCCCACACAGCACCCAATGACAGGCGAGCAGAGAGGCTGAGGGAGGGGGAGTACGGAGAGAGGAGGGGGTTTGGACCAAAGACATGAAAGAAAAGGAGGGATGCTGTGCAGGAGGAAGAGGAGGAGCTGAAAATAAAACATGTGCAAGAAGAACACTGCAGAGAATTTACTGCTTTTTCAGTGCAAAACCTGAGAGCACAGAAATGAGGCGAACACTTGAATGACATGCAAAACATAGTGAAAGAACACGTCAGGTCTGCTGCTGTCCAATCAGAAGGCAGATTGAGGGAGGATCCCACAGAGGCATTAAAATGAATGACTGTGCGGATGTGAGAGTGAACCTTCTTACTGCAGATGTAAAGTGATCGCAGAGAAATATGAGATAAGAAACCAATCATTAATAAGTAATACACCCATCTATCAATGCATACCTGGGAGTTTATTTATTTATTTATTTATGAGTGAAACATACTGAAAAATTTCAGTATACCAAATAAATAAATAGGCTACAGGGGGTTTTGGGGTTATCAGCTTTGGGTTTTGGACATTATGCTCCAGGAGGCGCTGTGACTTTAACAGCTCTGTGAAGAAACTGTTTCTTAGTCAGCTTGTTTTACACCTGATGCTCCTGAACTTTCTTCCTGATGGTAATGGGGAGTGTTCTTTATCAATATGCTAAGCCTTTTTTTTTTTTGGAGTCCAGATCCGGTGGTTAACATCCCACTATCCCGTCTCGTCCTCACCACCCCAAGCCAGGTCTGTTCTGGACTGTGGAGCATCTGTACTGCACTGTCATAATGTATACAAGAAACTCTTAATTGAGATTTTGTAAACATTTCCAAGAATCTGAGGATGTGACAGTCCAGTACTTCAACTTCCTGAGGAAGAAGACCTGCTGCTGAGCCTTTTTCACCAGGTTTGAGGTGTTTATTGTCCAGGAAAGGTCAAACTTCTGCTACACGACTGAGTCTAGTTGCTGTTCAGAGGCAAAGTTCTTTAAGTACAGACTTGCATTTTCATGGAAAGATTAGAAAAAAGTGGACTCTACATCCATGTTGTCGTGTTTATATCTGATATTAAAAGGAGTAAAAGGATGACAGGACACAAAAATCACAATGATTTTATTTCACTTGACTATTTTATTTTATATCAAGTAAATGTTTTTTTAAAGTACTCAAATAGACATCTAAAATATCCCAAGATTAGATGTCTATGGGTAGATGTGTAGGAGACCTCTATGAACAGAAAACTATTAGTAGACATCTAATAGATCAGAGATCTTGTTAGCTGCATCTAAAATTACGTTTTATTCTGTTGCTTTTTTTTTAAATTACAATTGCATTTACATAGATTTAAAAATTACAATACTTCTCAAAAAATTCAAATAAAATACCTACTCCAGTTAAAAGATCATTAATTCTGTTAAAAAAGCTGCAAGATATTTTTTCTTTAACATTAAATAATTGATAAACATGGTACAACATAAATAAAGTGCTGAATATTTATATGTTTCCTAGCTTGTTGTCATTGTTGATAATTATGGAGAGAAATCAGTGTCTTCACATAGAGGAGTATCATCATTAATTATTAAAAATGTATAATTAAAGGCAAACCAAACAAATTTGTTATAGCGTATTAGTTATGAGTTAGTACTCATGAAGTAGCCCTCAGTTTCAAAAAGGTTGGTGACCCCTGTCATGGAGTAACAAAATAGAGTTGACTTAGATGTCCAGTAGACAACTACAATAGATGTCTATCAGTTATCTGTTAGATAACTAATTGACATCATATGGCTGGTAATAACTACTCAAAGTGCTTGTTTACAATGTGCAAGGCATGATGGGACTGTGACACAATTAGCTGTGGAAAAGTTGCCTGCTATGGATGTAAACCTCGATAAGCAATAGACCTCTATGAGTTAAAGTCTATCAGAACATTTACTCTGCAAATTGCAAAAAAAAATTTAAGTGTGATAAAAGACAAACATAAAAGAATATATGGTTTTATTTTGAAACAAGTGCAAAATGCAATTCAGTAAATGAGATGAACAGTAGATTTCTTTGGTTAAATTAAGGGAGAAGTTCCAACAAAATGTCATGTTTACCAAATCAAAAAGAAAGCTTGCTTCTTTTTACTTTCAACCTCTTTACATAGAAAAATTACAATGTTGGGAAATGTCATTTTCAATTAATGATGATTTAGCTTAACTTGTTCAAACATTTGCCCACTCTACTAAAACATTTGACTCCAAGAGTGTCGTTATTATCCCTGTTTGCAAAGGAAGAAAGTATGGTCCTTATAGGAATTTTTTCAATTTAATGAATTTGAAAACTAAAACAAGGTTATTACCTCATTTCACATTACATACATACAGTATTAACCTTTGTGAGAAATAAGAAAACCATCCAATCCCACAAACATTAGCTATTTTAAAACAACCAAATATGCAAACAATAATTTATGAAACATATAAGAATAATATACCGAAGAAGACTCCAAACGTGATGCAGCGACTTCCTGCAGCCTTCAGGAGATTCTTGGAAGTCCTAGTCGTCAAACTCTGCAGCATAAAGAACCTGTTGGAACTTCATCCGCACCTCCATCCTTTTTTTTGTGGTGAGCCTTTTTAGTGAGGGCAGCAGGCTCAACAGAAAGAGTTCATCTTCATCTCTGTAGCTGCTGATAGGGTCTGCAGCAATCCTCTCTTCTTCTGTGGTTTCTTGCTCTTTCATATTAGTAGTGGCTCTTATATCATGAGGCCTGCTTAAAGAGGACTCTACAAGGGAAAAACCTGTGCTGATGACAGGCAGTGATGTGTGGCGCTCGTCCTTCCCTTGTCTTTTATCACACTGTTGCTCCAGTTCATGAGTTCTATCAGTCGCCTGTGTGGCATAAAAAATACATAGTTACTTTTTTGAATCGGAAATGGAATATTTATCTAGTATCCTAAAATAATTTTTGCTTTGGGTTTACAAAGGTTGTTTTCTTGAAAATGAGTAGAAAAGACAACGGATGATTTTTGGAATTAAAGTCCCCCATGACATTTTTTTTTAATGTTCCCAGTAGTGTTTTAATTGGTTATGAAGTTTTTAACAAAATTAAATAACCTAAATGTCTTAAAAAGCCATTTTCCACATTGATCTGAAGCATCTGTTACCAAAATCTCCTCTGAGGGGGTGTGGCTTTTGGAGCTGAGCAGCTATTACATTTGTTCTCTTTCATAAGAAAAATGCCACACATGCCTGTTAAAAACTCTAAAAACAGGATTTTCATTAGAGGGGGACATTTTAGGGACTTGGGGGTATTTTACAACCCAACCTCTCAGTATACCTAAACACTGATCTACAAATGGCTGACAGACCAAGATGATGGGCATGGCACCATGCTGCTCCTCTTTGTCTTTTACCCACTGTTGGTGCAGGTCATCTACCTGTGAGCACAAAAAACACCATTACTCTGTAAACAGACAAAACATGACAGAAAAAAGTTAATAGCAAATCTGATTCTCTCAGACATTATTTTATGTTTCTTCAACAGACGACCAAAAAGCGGTGTGGGCGTTCCGTAAACACGCTTCCCGGGTGGTTCCTCACCCGAGCTCGAGTCTTCTACCAGAGGCCCTGCACAGTTATCTTAGCTGATCCTAGTACTTTTCTGATCTGGACTGGACTCATAACCAATGTGAGATACCAAAACAAACAATCTCAGATGTCACCAGCTCTGTGTCCGATGCTGGGAAACCAGAGCACCCTGATGGAAAGTCAGCTACTGGAACGTGATCAAAATGGACTACTAGACCATATATTTTAGAATACAACTTCAATTGATCCTACAACCTTTTATTTTAAACACTTGTGATTTTAGATTCTAAAAATCACTAGACAAAACCCCAGAAAAAGAATGTCTAATGTTTATTGATTTATTTGTTTATTACAGATTTTTTGGCGTGTTTGGGGTGTACTAAAGTTAAAAATATTTTTTTTTCTAAATCTTTAGATGTTCATTTGACTCATCACATTTAGATTAAATAACTTATTAAATGGTTACTTTAACTGCTTTCTATAACTGGGTCCCCATTTTAACTATTTTAATTGACAGTTCTTTAACTTTTTATTTATTTATTATAAAACATTTAAATGATAAGTCGTGTCTTTCATCCTTAAAATAAAACATTTTATTTTATTTATTCGAATATGTTTTGCATAAATCTCGTGTAGTTATGCATTTTTTATTTATTTATTTTTGGTAGTCTCTCATATTTTTCTGACAGACGATGCGCGAACATTCTTCTTTGTGTTGGAACAGGCGGGTGCACACACCTCCTTTAATTCGTCTACTGATTTTAATTTAACATAATCGTCCAGCCAGGGCAGCTGCATGTAAATCCACGGCAGGCGCGTCTCTTTCAGGATGTTCGCGCCAGGGTCGGAGATCCGCGACATGTTCTTCAGCACCACTCGGCGCTTCGCTTTGCAGAACTTGTCGCGTATGTTTTTCCATTTCGTCTTCACTTCTGCTTCCGACATTCTCATGGCGTCGGCGATTTCTACCCACGAAACGTGTGTTTTTGCGATGTCTTTGTAGTCTCGCTGGGACGAGTCGTACAGGTGTGGGTATTTCTGTACCAACTCCGCGAGCTTCTTCTCCGTAGTATCCATTGTATTATCCAAAGCGAAGTCTTTTCGGGGGCAGAGGCGACCTCGGTTCGTTTTTCTCTTCGCCTTGTCGAACGACGCAGCCGAAGGAAGGAAGAAGGAAACTCGGTAATTTCAAAATAAAAGGTTTGGCATTCATGACTTTTCGTTGGTCTTGTATAGCACGCTTAACAGTCAACTGTCATCAGAAAACTTATTTTTATTTTCATTTAATAAATCACAAATTAATATTAACACCAGATAGTCAAATTTAACATGGACTGCATGGGAGCAACAGCAATTTGCAATGGAATGGAAGCAGGCCTACTATCATATATTTACCACTACTAAACTGTTTTGAAAATGCTTTTACACATACTCCAAAGTATATAAATATATTACAGTTTTGTTTTTTACTATGGAGAAATGCATTCTATAGTTAAAATATTGCATTTAGTGTTAATCTAAACATTAAAATTTGAATTATAATATATATATATATATATATATATATATATATATATATATATATATATATATATATATATATATATATATATATATATATATATAACTTTCTGAAGTTTACATAAATTTGGTTGGTTATTTTCTATTGGCAGAATATGTCTATTATGTTGAGTTAAAATCCAAATGTAAGGAATAAATGATGGATTTTGTGAAAAAAGATAAAGAGCGTGAGCTGAAATCCTTTTTACTCATTTTTGTTTTAAGAAGTGATGTCTCCTCTTGTTAGACTAGGGGTCTGCAAACTGTGGCTCCAGAGCCACATGTGTTTTTTTTTGTCCATTCTTTGTGGTTCTTTGGCTTAGGGAAACAAATAAAAGAAAAAACAATGTTTTTGTTAATTTGCTTTAGTTTATTAAGTTCTGCATATTCATTTCATCTGCTGCTTAACAGCATATGTTGCTGCTCAAAGGCATAATTCCTAAAGAAGAGAATTGCATCTACATGTACAGATTAAAATTCTTCATCGACATGATCATACTATTGGATAGCATAAAGAGATCCATGGGAAAAAAAGTTTGACTCTTTTCTTGCCTTTTTAACTCAAGTAAATCTGTTATTGGAGAAATATCTTGTCTGACACGGGATGTATTTTATTTTGAAAGGAACTTGCATGTCAAAAGTTAAACATTTTTATCTATAAAAATACTCAACACTGTTATGATTCAGTTACTGTAAAAAAATAAATAGATAAATAAATAATAAAGCTACATTTTATAAATTTTTTAGTTTAGCTTTTTTAGTTTTTGAGGTCGCTGACCCCTGTGTTAGACAAAATATGTCAAGCCAACATCAACCGAAGCCAAACACCTCCTCCAACCATGATTCCTCTCTGCCTCCGCTAGATGGCGCATTTGCTCTTTCTTTGTTCACAACAGGGTATGTTGTAAAAGGAGACATTTGAATGACTTTTCTTATAAAGTTTTTGGAATATTTGAATGATATAAAACTACATTTATACAACTATTAATGAATGGATGATCATTTTGTTCTTGTCTGTGTTCTACTTTGTCTTTTAGGGTTGATGGCATCATGTCACCATTTACTCTAAACATTGAGCACAAAAGCAAATCAGGAAGTAAAAAGATTTCTCAGAGCGTGTTTATAAGCCAAGAAGAATATTCTAAATAAATCATTAAATTTAAATGTGAGTGAATAAGAGCGTTTCATGTTTCACAATTATGAAAGTAAGCATGTGCTGCACTGAACATTAGTTTTCTTTACATTTAGCCATTTGCACTGGGAGGTTTTGATCTCTTCCTGCAGGACAACAAGATCTCATCAAAGGCCAGAACTTGAAGATGGCTTACGTAAATCATTTCAAGTGGAAACCACACCGTAACCACAGGTGTGGTGAGTGCTTACAGGACAGGTTTAATTTCGATTACACGTGAAGGCACGGCGCAGAATTAGAACAGATCAAACGTCGTCTCTGCTGGGGGTGTTTAGTCCTCCTATTGGGCTGTAAAGATTACAGGGAGCGCACAGCGAATAACAGCAATTACAAGAACATCATATGATCATTGGGATGTCACATTTGCACACCAAGACACAGCGTGCAGTAGATAACTGTTTAGACTACCTGCATGGGTCTTAGAAGAGGAGGTAGCTTGTTATTAAAAGGGATTGAGAAAAGTCAGGACACCTTCATTTAAGCCAACAACAGTTATTATGCAGACAGGTCAAAAGACACTCACCAGTTTTATTCAAAAAGGCGTGTTGTGTTCGACTTGATATGATTCAAACTTTTAAACATCTCTTCATAGCTGCATAACCATACGCTGTCACAGCATCAGCACATTCACTAACAGCAGCACCAGTCACTGTGGAACCCCTCGTGTCTGCAGAGTAAACAGTTTTGCTCATGGATGAGCAGCAAGCAGCAAGTTTTCCTCTTAAGATCACATCAGAACATAAACAGAAAGAATCCACAACTACAGCTGTATAATCTCAACACAACAACAAGGTCAGTCCTCTAAAGCAGCAGTGCTTGGCCTTTCGCTATGACGCAACCTTCAAAAATAAACGAAAAATAATAATAACACAGTTATAAAAAGAAAAAAATACTTTTGAAAACGGATCAGAAGCATTAGCAGCTCAAAAACGTTATTTTTGATCTAAAACATTTTAAGAAAACACAAAAAGTTTTATTTATTTTATAAGCTATGCCCCATTTTGAACTATTTGGAAATGAAAAAGATCTTAATGCAAAAAAACGCAGATAAAGATGCTCAACAAATTAATGTTAAGTCTGTAGTTGAAATTCTTAAAGCAGCAGGAAAACATGTAGACATAAAATTAAATGTATGATATTATTTAGGCAGATTTGTGTCAAATAACACATTTTTAGAGGTTGATAACTTTAAACTGAGAACTGAAAGTGCTCATTAGTTTTAGTTGATGTACAGTACAGTTTTCTGAAAACAAAATTACTGCAGCCATCACTTTCTCCCATTTTATAATCAAAGCTTGCACTGCCAACAGAACAGAAAATTAAAAATTGTGTGTAAAACTATAAAGTGGTCCTAACAAATACGCATTAATCTGTGTTGTTGAAGGCACACCTAAGTCAGGATGCTCCAGGGTTGACAGTTTATAGGAGTTTTAACAGGAAATATCTGGAACAGACCAACCCAGGGTGGACCCAGCCTTCACCAGACAGTGGTTGGGATAGGCTCCAGCAACCCTGTGACCCCCAAAGTGTTTTGGCAGGATTGAAAATGGATGAATGGATGGGTGGAATTTAAAAATGTTAAATAAATAAAGGAAACTACACTTTTTAAAATAACTTTATGTTGCAAATTACAAAACAATAAAAGAGGTAATTCAAAAAAAGTTTTAAAAATGGTTTCATTTTTATCTTCGCATTGATAATCTTGCCTCTGACATTCACCCACTTCTGAATGTCTTTTGAGTTCACTCAGCAGAATCAGTATCAGTGAATAATTGATGCCAACAACAGAAACAGGCATAATTGCTTTTCACAGATGTCTCTACATATTATTTTGCCTTGCTTCTTTTTTTTCACTAGAGTGTTTGCTAAAGGGGCTTCTGCATCACTGCTCCCCTCTTTGCCTACCATGCATTCAAGGAATGCAAACCGCTGACCCTCTGGTCACAAGGTCACTTTGACCAACTTTTGGTAACTGTCCTCCACAAATGTTTTATTTCTTGCTCTGTTCGTGGAACAATTAACTACCGAGTCAACTGAAATGTGACCTTTTATTGACTCCACCAGAGTTTGGATGAAAAGAGTTTTAATAGAAGTCAGTCTGTTTGATGCAATAGGAACCCTACAGTTTGAGTCTTGAATTCTCTGAGCACTCTCCTTGAGCCACACACAGTGAGACTGACACATTTATCTCCAGAGGAAAGGAGGAGGCAGACTCGAGCAAGATAGATTACCTAAAAACAGACTCAAGTCAGGTAGTCCGAGATAAATCTGTGAGATTGTGTGGGTGTAATCTCTCTTGGCCAGTGAGTCGAATGATACTCATCAGCATGAAGCTGGTGTCTCTAAATGGGCAGTTTAATGGGACAAATCTAAAGGTAACAGTTTTCTTGACAGCTAAGGTGTTGCCAAGCAAACAGCCGATTTACCACCCTTGTCTAGACCCGATAATCTTCATATCTGGTGAGAAGGAGACACTTTTTCCAATGTGAGTCATCCTCTGTTATCTGTGAGTGTTGTTGCAGAGCAGAGCTCTTTGCCAGACCTGTGATAAATGTCACCTCAGTGGGGGCTTTGACACCTGAGCTGGTGTAAATGTGCAGCAGAGGGGGTGGGGCGTGAAAAAGTCAGGGATTCACACCTCAATGACATTAGGAGATGATCCTGGAACTAACCTTTTAATGCCTAATACACAAGAATCCACAGAGAGAAGGAAAATCCCACCAGGAGTGCCGACTGAGGAACATTAAAGCGTTGAACTATTCCCTCAAGCTAAGTTCACAACAGCCTCAGTAACACCAGATCAAGTGACCACTTCCATTGAAAAGTCTATTTAAATTAGTATATTTGTATTTTTTATAAACTCTTGTGTTCACAAGTCGATGCCACATTTTGAAGACCATTCTACTTACAAAACAGACATCCATCCAATGTGCTGGAAGCTGAACTTTGACCAATTGGGGACTCGGATTTGGTAGTGACATATGGCGTCCTCTTTCATTTACAGTACGGCTAACTGTTTGATAACTGTTCATGGAGGAAAAATTAATAATTGCAATTCATGCCCAGCCGGAATTATATGACACCAAGTCTTTCATATATCGGAATACAGCTGTTAAAGTGAAAGCCTGGAGAAAGATTTCAACATTTCACATTGAGCCTCTTCCAACTGTTGGTGCATGCACTAGTATCAGGTAGGAACAGCAGTGTGAACACACCCATAAGTTGAAAAGATGTTCAAGAACACACATCATATGCTTGATTTAAACGTTGCATAAGAAACACAGTTGTTAGAAGAAAGTGAACCTCCTAGGCCGGGCTCTTGAAGGTCCTGTATCATACAAACTCAACTTTTTGAGCTTTTAAGTGTATTATAATTTTCATTCCTCACTATAAAGAACCCTAAAGCAGTATTTTGATCCATTCATGCATTCCTGAGAATTCCTCTAAAAACCTGCTCTCTGAGCACCAGCCCCTCTCAAACCACAAAATCGAGCATGCTCTCTCGACCTGACGCAGACAAGTGACATCAGGCTCACACTGGAGCGGTCTAGCTATGGCTGATGTCTCACATTGGTTATGGACGGCTGCGGTCTTGCTGTAGGCACAAGCTCTGCTGTTGAAACTTGGAACTCATGTAGGTTCATGTGATAACCTGCCATTTATTTAGAAAATACTAGTAAACGTTCCGTTGTGATTTAGAAATATATTCACAAAACCTCTTTTTCTGCGACTCATCTGCACACAATGGGTAACCGTGGAACTTGTATTAATACTTTTGTCTTATACAGGTACATATTTGACTGTGTTACATGTATTGTGTAACAAAGAGGGGAAACCAGGGTTGGTTGTCACAATGACTTAATGTTCACTACACAGTTAAAACAGCGAGTACAGGCGAAAATAGGTTGTATTTTGAAAAATATACCGGATACTCGCATGATTTCCGGTCTGGGTCGTTAATAGCCCCAACTTCACCAAAAAAAAGGGCTCTGGCTCGGCTCCAGCATCCGGCAAAAATTTGAAGCCAAAAAAATGGATTTGGAGTCCAGAGAGGCCGGACCCCAGAGGTCAGACCGGACTGGATGAATTGGATGAATTGGACGCAGTGTGAGTCTGGAGTGAGAACAGCCCCTTCCAGGAAGAGTCTGCACTGCCAGCACCGCCCCCAGGCTAACACACACACCCACCCACTTTCTCCACGGAGCTAAAAGTGATCAGCAAAATGCTTTCAGTTTAAACACACAATACCGAATATCTTCCAAATGTGTCCCGTCTCCTCAAAGATCGAGTCGTCTTACTTCAGGGTGGAAAAAGATGTCATAAAAATATTCAATCAATAATTGTTCTTTAGTGTGCCATGATATAGCATATGGCACTATATAGGCTCTTTAATGTTATCAAAAAGTTCACGGTTTCACGGGCCAGATAAAACGTACAACTATCACTTAGGAAGGTGTTGATAATAATAAAACCTTATATATTTTAGAGTTTACATTGCACATGCAGTGTTAAACAGATAAACATAGACGGGCTGTTTGCATGCGTTTATCATTTTATTTCTTCATGGTTCATGCTTGCGTGAAACGTTATTAGAGTTGTCTAAAACAGCGTGTCTGGTGGCACACAGTACTGCTTTTGTTGTCGGACTTGTTTTGATTAATATTTTACTCAGTGAAACAGAGCTAATACTGTTCTGACAGGTCATGCCAACTATGGGGAAAAAATGACGTAATTTTACAGAAATTGTCGTGTTTAAACATGTAAATAAAGCTATTGTCCAAAAAAGCTTCTAAAATAAACTTTTGAATTTATTTCTGTTATGTTTTCAAAGATCTTTTCTGTTATTCTATCAGCACTGTCATACTGTTAACTTCTCTTAAGCTCACACACACATCCATCCTTGTTAAAGACACACTGGGACTCATTTGTACTATTTAAGGCCTCTGTGAGACTTCCATCTTCCTTTCTTGTGTTCGCTCTATATCTTGCTCATCGTCTGGGTGCTGAGCAGAAATATCAAAGTCTCTCATTAACCCGGGTTCTCTGTTGCACACACCCATAAAGCCATCACACTGTGAATGCGCTCATACAAGCTGCAAACAAGTAGTTACACAAGCTAATCTTGTCATTACTCACTGTAAGCGTTTCTTTGACTGATTCAGGACATTTTCATTTTCTTTCACATTGTGTTGCAACAAAGAAGGGAAATATGAATTCAAAATAACTTGTCAATTA
Source organism: Oryzias melastigma (assembly GCF_002922805.2). NCBI lineage: Eukaryota > Metazoa > Chordata > Actinopteri > Beloniformes > Adrianichthyidae > Oryzias > Oryzias melastigma. Next base: position 21,513,456 of record NC_050514.1, read on the forward strand.
AAAAGGACAGTTGAGAAGAAGCTGCATCCTTCATTTGTGGGTGAGAACAGCCTCATCTCAAAGTGACTTGAGGACCAAAATGACGCAGTTTTAAATGGGCGGCTTGATGAGGGTCACAACCGCATGACAGTAAAAGAGGGACGAAGAAAGAGGGAAGAGTGTTTGTCAGTTAGATGCTAAAGGGAAGTGTCTGCTAATCAAAGAGCAGGCTGTGCTGACATGTACCTGCTGAGAAGCTATAGCAGCCTTTAGTGAGCTGTGACGCCTCCACTGCCACACACATGCTGGGTTAAGTCACCCCGGATAGACAGTCACAATTATGTCAATTATTTATTAATTCATCTGCTGCTGTTCATAGAGCTATGGTTGTAAAGTAATTTCCCCTTTGTTGGATCAATAAAGTTTTTTTTTATTCTATTCTACAATGCTGCTAATCTCTGACTCCTGAAATTCCAAAACGCTCATATTCAGGTGGGAATACCCCCTCAGTGAAAGCACAGATATTAGTGGCAGACTATTTTTCCCCTCCTCTCAGTGTTCAAAGGTTTTTAAGCCATAAATTTGATTTACACAGAGGAAGTCTCCGGCCTGCTATGACATCCTTTCCAATTTTACGGTAGCTGTCCCATTTTCTTCCCAGATTGATTTCCAACTCTCCTGTTTCCCAGACTTCCTTTTTTTCGCTAAACTAGCAGCACAAGAAGTTTCACTTAAACTTGTAAATTATTTGCAAAACCTCAAAAAATGTAATTGTCACACTTTTCAAGATCAATCAAATTGATTTTTTCAATTTTATATTTTCTTTTTTTTAATCTAATTGCTATTCTTTACATTTTGATTCCACTCTTTTTTTTTAATTCTTTGGTTTTGTGGTCGCGTTCTATCTTGTTTTGCTCGTTGCTTTGCAGTTTGCTGAAGATGTAAAAAGTTCTGCTGAAAACAGTAGGACTAATGCAGAAGGAAAAGCCAAGAGAAAACTGAGGAAAATGTCAATTTTGTGCAAACGAATGTGTGTATTTAGAGAATTGCACATGTTCCCGTTCTTCATGTAAAAACATGTGAGAGCAAATGAGAAGCAAAAATTACAATAAATGAAAAACAGAAACGAGAGGTGAAATTTGGAAATGAAGTAACCCTATTTACTCATCATTTGTAGCTGTTTTAAAGGAAGTGATGTCTACATGAGATAAGAGCATGGATGACCAGCTCTGCATTGAGCTTTGGGATTTCCCTATTATCCTGACCTCTGACCGTGACCCCCTCATCCCCGCCTCCTCAACCTGACTGCATGTTAACCTGGGCGTCATGCATGTGATCCATCAGCACTTCAGAGGAAGTCTCAGCCAAAAGTCATCTGAGAGGAGTTAGAGCATTACCGAAAGGAAGAGTGTGACAGAATGCTGTGAAAGGGAAGGCAAGGGAGAAAGCACAAAGAGTTATCATGTATACAATAACACAGAACTGAAACTCAGATGTGAAACAAAACTGATGATTTCCAGTAAATTTAAGTTTGTTATCTTAATCTAAAGTAGTATAGTTTGTCAAATGTTTATTGCTGTAAATAAAAATAATATATAGCATTTTCAAATTGCAATAAATAATAATAAAAAAAAATGTAATAAATTATCTAAATTAAATTAAATTAAGGTTTGGAAACAGCACTGTTAGTATAATTTTGTTGTCTTTTTAAACTAAAAAAGATAGAAATATTGATTTAACTTTATGAATTCATGAAAAAAAGTTGAATTTCACAAATGAAAACATCTAATTTTACAAACCATAAGCAGAAGTCAAGAGCTGAAGGTGAAAAAAAAACAGGCAGGGTGCCTCTGTCCTCTGGTTCTAATAAAATGTATGCTTTCAGAAAACATGTTTTGTAATACTTGTACACCAATGATTACACTAAGTATATCTTAATCAAAAGTTTAAGTATAGGCTAAATACATTTAGACTCTTAGTATAATTCTAAGTATAATCCAAGTACACTTAACATGAACTTGTAAAATTTACTTCTAATAAGTACCTAAAAATAAACTTTAAGTATACTACTCTTAAGAAAAAAACTGATTAACATAAAAAAACAAGAAGTTGAGATTGATCTAAGTTTAGAAAGAAAAAAAATGCTCAAATAATGTTTCGATGTTACACAAAACTGCCACTCAATCCTTCAGCTTCACCTTTGAGCTTTAATCTTTTGTATTAACTTCAATTATTAGAAATAAAATGCAGAATGTCAAAGTTTATGGAGTTTTTTGTAAGCTATCATCACTGACATAATTGTACATTTGTTCCAAATTATTATGCAAATAATATTTTTCTAATATTTTTCTAAATATTCAGTGCAAATGACAGTCAGCATATATTTTCAAGTCACTAAACATTAGTGTTTGTTAAATGGTATTGAGCAAACAATATTTTTAAAACAAACAAACAAAAAACCTGAAATGCACTAGAGTTTTTTGTGAAATGTACAAGGTTTCTATCCCTTGTCTAAAGCCTTTAGCCAATTCAGCAGCAGAGATGTTTTTCTTCCCTATATTCCTTAAAAAAGTTGGTCTTTTTAATAATGTGGAACGTCTCTCTTTAGTAGTTTTTCTATTAACGGAACTCACCTGGAAAACTAATTATCACAGGTGTCTGAGATGAATTCCACTGATCTAAAGAACCCAGAGACGCAACATCATACATGAGTTTAATTGAAAAAGAGATTTTTATCTTTTTGACTCTTAAATAGTTTGCATAATAATTATAACTGTATATCTGCAGCACATGACTTTTCCATGTGCACGTCTATAGACCCAAATAGTAACTCTGAGTGGATTAATGCATACAAATCAGACAAATGACACAAAATCCTTCTATCTCCCATTCAGTCTCTTTCTTTTTTCTTATGTATAGAACGTGGGTAGCTAAGTCACTATACATAACATACTAAATGTTTTTGTATTTTAGCAATGGTGAGTGGCGTATTCAAAGATTCAAAATCAAACCACTTCAGCAGAAGAAAAGTCTTCCGAATAGTCACTCAAACAAGAGTAAAAATGTCATCATTAGATAATGAGTTGATTTCAGTAAATTATCTAAATATATTTTCCTAAGAAGATCTATGATCTTTTAATGCAGTGTTTAAAGGACAAAACGGTCTAAGCGTTTCAGCGAATCCTTTGATGCAGAGCGTTTTCACACAGACGAAAGACAAAGATAAAAGTGGATGATGAGAGGAGAAAGAGTGGTGAGAAACTTAAAATGTGCAAACAAAGAAACACACAACACTTGGAAAGTGGTCTGAGGCCCATTTCAGATGGTAGTTTGCCAAAGTACACAGTCACCCAGATGTGGTACTCTGCTAAAGTTTGCATTTATTCATTCTGAATGAAAAGAGACATTTTGGTTAACCATAACTAGTAGAAAATACTAAAAGTTATAATGACATGTTTGCTGAGTATTTTCTCTGTTTCTTCTATTGTTGCTTGGTCTTCCTTCATCATGTCTGTATATGCATGCACTGTCTTCACAAATCTAAAGCTTTTATCTTTGATTTCTCACATAAGAAAAATTAGTCAACCCGTATATTTCTTAGACTCCAAGTTGCTCAAAAGTATAAGTCGCAGAGTCCAGAAATGCATAGTAAGGAAAAAAAAACATATGCGTCACACTGGAGTAAAAGTTGAACTTTTGGGAGAAATTTATACATACAAACAATTAAGATAACATTCTAACAAGTCAACTAAACTCTTTATAACACTTCAAATCCATGAATCCAATTATTTCTTCATTCTATTCTTTATTCGCTTAGTAACAATTCTGGCAAATCCAGCATAAAGGTGCATTCACACGGAACGTGAATCGCTTGGCAGAGGTGGCTAGTTTCAACGTTAAGTCAATGGTACAGGCGTGCTCCCGCGGCGTGATTTGAGCGACCGACGCAGCGCGAAGGACTGGCAGTAGCTCGCGAATTGGGCGCCGTAGCCAAAACTTAAATATAATAAAGTTTGAGAGGACGCCACGTCGCATCTGCCAATCAGGAACTCAGCTTTGGGCATGTGACGTTTTCAGTGACTTTCGCTCTCGCTGTGGAACTCACTCACTCCATTTGCCTGCAGACAGAGAGCCGCTGCGAAGTGTGGAGGCTGCTGGCCTCATCAAAATATTCAAAAAAAGAAAGGGAAAAAAGTCCCCTTATTTTTATTTTTCCCCCCTCGAGTTAATACGAGACAGTGAGCCTTCAAGCTCGGCCACAGAGACACAAAAACACAGCGGAAGCGGCTCTCATAAAGACACAGCCCCATGTACCGGGAAAACGTTTTATTAATAATCATATAAACCAAAATATGGAAACATGATTACCGATGTTTTTGTAGAACTCTCCACAACGAATAAACCTTTTTTCTCAAAATCTCTTGTGTCTTCCATACATTCTAATTGAGATATTGAGATATCCACAGACACCGTTCCTTATAAACATTAGTTGGTAGGTCCTCCCATGTGCTGCCGCGGCATCAAACTCAGGAACACATTTTTTGACAGGCGACAACCAGCGAATTAGTCGAGAGGCGAATGAGTGGCAGGGCAAATTGGGTTCGGTGTGAATGCACCTTAAGACTAAGAGGCACTTCTTCTTCTATGTTGTTACCAGTAGCAAATACAAACACACACCTACAGTGCCCTCTAGTGGTTGGAGCTTTTTAAATCACACCTGGGTATAAGTTGCACCCTCAGCCAAACTAAGCAAAATACAGCGACTTTTACTCTGAAATACACTTAAGGCCAAAAGCCCCGGACAGCTTAGCACCTGGGATCACTCAAGCTCTACTCAGTCTACAGGAGCCAGTTGAGGTGGCTTGGGCATGTGGTCCAGATACCTCCTGGACGCCTCCCAGAGGAGGTGTTCTGGGCTTGTCCCACTGGGCGTAGGCCCTGAGAAAGACGCAGGACACGTTGGAGGGACGTTGTCTCGTGTGTCCCTGGCCTGTGAACACCTCGGTGTCCCCCCCAAGAGGAATTGGTAGAAGTGAATATCTTTGCTTATTTGCTGCTCCTGCAACCCAGTCATGGAAGAGCAGACAAAGATGGATGGATGGAAGAAACTGAGGTGCACTCACACTGGTCTTTGTTTGATTTATAGCAGGTAATTTCCTTGGGCCTCTTGAGAATGAGAATCGATGTCAACTTGCAAAGGAGTTCTGGTGCGATTCACTTCAATGTGAAGGTTTAATGATCTTCCAAACAACTAAAGAGCAAAATGTAACCAAATGGTGGAATGTAAAGTGATCATTGTGCATTTTGTGTAGAAGACAAGTGAGCGGCTGTTAGAACAACAAGATTTTTCGGGCCATTTGGTCCACTTTTTGTCAGTCTTTGGTTTGTTCTGTCATCTGTTAAAACCAAACCAATCTATTAACCAAATTCCAGTCCATTTTATTTCAGTCAAGTTCCAGTCTGGAAAAAAAACAAGATAGAGCCTCTTAAACTGGAGGGTATTATAGGTGGATCTCTTTGTCTTTCAGAAACAGTGCTAAACAGTGTATGAACTTTTGCTTTTATACATAAAAGTCATGAGCTTCAAGAACAATTGTTCAGAAATGTTACATGAAGTGCATACATGTGTGTATTTTTTGTATGTGTTTGGGGTCAGAGAGGAATGTCAAAGTTACTATTTGTGACAGTGGGGCACGTCAACATCCAGCGCTCCCCTCTACCCCTATTTATCTCAGTGTCTTTGTTTTCTTTCTGTTTTTGGCACAGTGAGGATCTCTCCACATTACAGTGTTTTATGTTTGGGCTCAAGCTCTGATCCAACCACCTACATTTTCCCCCCATTATGTTGGCCTCTTACCACTGTCTCCACTGTCTCCACTCATAGCTGGATTTTTCTGATCTAACATCAGAATTACAATGAGTTATCCTTTGTTTTTAGCATTTGTTTTCATGCTGATGCTGATCAAACTGAGATTTAGTTTCATGATCCCACAGCCGCACTGTTTGATTCTGTAAAATACAATAAAATTACAAAAGGAGACATTTAAACATATTTTTTGTCATGTTATGTTTTTCCAAGCTTTTTTAATGGTTGGTATTGTTCAGTTTCTGCTCATGCCACTACCTTATTTGTTTTCGCAAATTAGGTTTTCTTTAAAAGAGCAAAATAAATTTTAAATTATTTTTTAAATTGTGTAATAGAAAAATAACCCATTTTGCATTAGAGGCTTATTTCCAAAGTAATATACAAATGGCAAGAAATCAATGAACATCATTCTAATATTTATTATAATATCATTTATTATAATATCGTATATTGAATTTCTAGCTGGATATTACAGTGAATTTTAGATATTAATATACACTTCACATTTATCCAAAACAATACTTCTTTGTTGGTTTGTAATTGTTATTCAAGAGGGATTTTTTTTATTTTGGCTTTGGAGATCTAAGAAAGCTTAAATGGGATGAACATATTGACTCTGCTTGAGTTTGAGTTTACTCTGCCCACTGAAACAGTTGGTCAAGACAAAGTTTTGATTCCACTCTTCAATGGATAAGAAAAACTGACCCTTGATTATGCGCAAATTTGATCTGTTTTGAAATCCCGACAGCTCTAAAAAAATTGACTTCTTCTTCTATATCACTGTGATGTTTTTGTTTTTATTACTTTGTCTTTTATTTTGTTATATATTTTTAAGTAATATTTTCTGTATGTTTATTTACCTTAAAAAGTGTGATTTTTTTATGTCCATATTCAAAAAATGAAATAAAACTTTTAAGAACTGTGGATGTCTTAAGTACTGTGACAATGTATAATACATCATGTTCTTAATAAAAACTTATATGAGAACAAAATTACCTTGTTCTATTCAATTCAATTCAATTTTATTTATATAGCCCAATATCACAAATTCAATTTGCCTCATTGTAATAAATACTATCAAATTACTGTATTTTTTTTCTCGTGCAAACTTTTTATTTTTGGCTTAAACTTGAACTTTTTAAATCAAAATGAACAGGAAATAACTCCCGTCTAATACCAGCCTCCAGAGGCAATAGTGCAACACTTATGGGTTTACATTACCTTCTATAACAAAAGGTGGGCCCCGGTTCAGAAAGACATTTTATAACAAGCATATTTAAAAAAAAACACACACACACATTTGCTCCAGAAATGCACCGTTTTTACCATTCAAACGCAATACTTGCTCAATTACACCAGTAAATGTTCATTGTTTTAATTGCAACAGAGACAATGATTCAGTTACCTATCGTTCTCAACATTGAGTTCTTGGGGATGAAGAAACTTCACAGAACAAGCCACCAATTACATTTTCAAGGACTGTAATTTGTGGGATTTCAAAGTTGTCTTCATCTCTCAAAATGGGCAGTTGTAAGTCAGTTTTCTCCCCGAGTGTGAAAACCACTAATTTTACATGTCAGCATCTGAGCCTTTCTAAGGTTGAGACTCAGACAGTTTGGTATATTTTTGTTGTAAGTTTTGTGTGATTATGTTGTTTCTTTTTGTTTTTCAGGTTCACCCTCATACTGATTGTCTTGGTGTAATTGCTTTTTGTGCGTGTGTCATTTTAGGAGTCCGTGTGGTCTTTTAGTGGAGCTTGATGCTTCTCTCTGACTCCTGAACCCCTTTTTAGATCATGCTCACTAATAACATTTTACATTATAGTCAGCAACTGGTTAAAGTCACAGATTTTAGCTAATTTTAATCATTATTAAAAGACCACTACAAATTATTTTACAATAGATAAAAATAAAGTTGGAGTGGGACCTTAAAACAGCTTAACTCAGGGATGCTCTGCACTTCCTCCAGTTGAACAAAGATGAAACAAAAGACAACATTTTTGGAAGCAAGACAGAAAGAGTGAAGGTAAAAACCAGAAATCAATTTAGAAAAATCAAGGTCAAAATTAAATCAGCATTTAACTTTTTTAATCATACGGTAAAACTCAGAGATCTCATGTCCAGACTTGATTTGGAGAAGATGATTCATGTCTTCTTGTGGCTGCACAACTGTAACGCTGGTGTCAGAGTTTTAACCAGAGCTAGAGTTGATCTCCTCACTTCTGTTCTCAAGCCCTTACAATGTTCACCAGTGAAATATTGATCGTAAAGCACTGCTTAATAGTGTGGGACCCAAATACTTGCCAGATATAATTGTGGTTCACAAATCCAACAGAGCTCTGAGATCTGCAGAAGCAATCAGCTGATAGAACCAGAACCAAACAAATGGAACCAACTGCCTACTGAACTCAAATGTTTGTCATATATTTAAGTCCATTTGTTTCAAATAAAAAAAAATAATAATTATATTAGTTTAAAATACAACAATCTTGTTTCATTTATTGTTCATTTCGTATTTATTTACTATAGTGTCTTTAAATTCGGACGCTATTAAGAGCACACCCAGGTGAAGAAAAGCGTTTCTCCTCTATATCTCAGCGCTATGTGGATCATCCCCCCAGCAGAAGGATACACAGCTAAAAACAATTTTGGACACAGATAAAGCTTCAAATTCCCCAAAACAGTTGGAGGGGTAGGGAGAAGCTGCAGGGGTAGTTAATGGAAATTTGGATTCAGGATATGTGTTAAGTGAGCTTTTGTGTCTCTGTAAAGCACTTTGAATTGTGCTGAAAAGGTGCTTTTCCTTACTGTGAAAATATGAACCCTAAGAAGCATGTGCTGAAGCTAAAATGCCTGCTGGGGAACACATCCAAATAAAAACTGCAATAAAAAACTAGAGTTTTGCCAGGAAGCAGATGTGAGAGGAAATCCTTTGGAACCAGAGAACACTTGTGTGCATTATATTGCTAGTATTATTGAGAGGACCGTTTCTGCTCTCTGCTCTGTTTGAGACGGACACCCACACGCACAGACACCACGACGACAACAAGCTGAAACACAAGTTCAGAGTTTACAGTGTTGTCTCTGGAAATCAACGTCAGAGATGCCCTGCAGGACAACAAGGCGCAGTGTCACATCACTGACTGCAGGTTCAGATTTAAAAACAACCACCGTGTTCTCTGCCTATTGTTTCCATTAGCACGATCAGAAATGGATATTAGACAATGACAGGCTAATGCTCTCTTTGCTCTTCACTTGGTAAGATCTAGAGAGAAAGAGAAGATGGCAAACACATTAGGAGTCTCACAAACATGTTCTAAAGAAAATGGGGTCCCAGGAGAGGTGTCTCAGAGGAGAGGGGGCTGACATATGGCCAGCAGACCACTGCACTGGGTGGGGCACAGAAGCGTGTGTGCGCGCGCGTGTGGGTGGGGCTGCAGAATGGTCTGATGAGGGTGTAGATGAATAGACCAGTGGTTGGAGACAGTTGAAATTCAATATTCATTTTCACTCTTTCCCGGCTGCTGTTTAGGGTGTGCCTGATCGAGTTCCTAGAGCTTTTATTTTTTTGAACCAATGATTACTTTTACAGAAAGACAAAAGATAAAGCAGAACCACATTTCGAATTATTTAAAATAATAAAAAAGACAAGTATTCAGCTTCATATTTGTATACTTTTTCAGTTTTACTTTTTTTGCCCGAGTGATGGACGCTGTCCTCATCTAATCTATGTGATCATGGAGACCAGGGTCAGCTTCACTTCATCAACACGTGGGAATTCCTCCACTCTGCCAGCCAATTCCTAAACATACACACATACAAACGCACGGACAAACACACAAACACAGAGCAAGTGGTTGTTTGATGGGCTTTTTGACTGAATGGCCTATCGTCATGGTTACAGCAGTACTCCATCAGTCCATTCAAGGAACAGATGGCCGATGTGCAACAGGAGGCATATGTTTCAATGAACACACATGCACGCACCCACACTGACTTGTATTCACTGGAGGACAGACACACAAACCGACAGTGTCCTTTAAGCATGCGCGCACACACTGACACACACACACATGGATGCACCCCTGCTCAGAAGGAGGGTATTGAACAACCAGCAGCATATGTTCCACTAGTCAGAGAGCATTCATTCAGGGACAGACGGGGGTGGTGATTGGGTCGAGGGCTGTGAGGAGATGGAGGGAGGCAAAAGAAAGAGGGTGAGACAGGGGAGACATGAGATGATTGGAGAGGGGAGTGAGGGAAGAGAGTGAGACAGGTAACGATGTTTCTGACCACCACTGGAAGTCACCACTGTGACCGCTAGTGCTGATGTTGACAGAGACTTGAAAGGAGTGGGGAGATCTTTGTTTATTATTTCTGAGTGAAAACCTCACAGCTTCCAGTTAATGCAGATGAATGTGCTTTCACACTGGGCTGTTTGGTCAGCACTAGAGTTAGGTTTTTATTTGAATAGTCTGAGCAGGCGTGAAAGGTTTTCCATCAAATGACTATCTTGACTTATTTAAGTGAACCCTGGTATGATTAAGAGGCAGAATGAACTACAGTAAACCTAAACGAGTAGATAATATAAATACAAGCCTTTTGAAAAGAAATAAGTTAAGCTTTGGCGCAAATGAAATAAGAAAGGTATACCTGACTTATGGTCACAAATACAAGTGCCACCTCACAATGGGGAGGCATTGGCAGAATCTTCAAGATTTCATAACCATGCCAATGATTTTATTTGAAAATCGTTGGCGTGGTCATGAATGAGACAACTCCCGGGCTACCCATTGACGTATATAGAGATAAACAAAACAAGGCTGTGACGTCACTCCTAGAAAATGCCTTGCCTGAAGCAAATTCAAGCCCCATTTTTCCATGGTACAGATTTTGCCAAATTGTCCAGTCACTGTAAAATTTTGAGCCTTAAAAGTAAAGAGAATTGTTACATCATTCTACACACCATTATCAATTAGGCCTTCCCTTTGAACCAATAATTAAATTGCCCACATTCTCCTCAGCCAATCACAATCATATTCTCACCTTTAAATTCATAAACGGGTATCCATCTCTGCATTCTAGACAGTTCACTAACTTCTATGTCTACCAAGCAGCCACAGCAAGGCATGAGGAACATTAGATGTATCAAAAATGTAGAAAATTAATCAGTCTTTCACTTTTTCAGACAGAAAAGACTCAGAAATTGTTTATCAAAAATGTAAGTACAGAAAACATGAAAAGTTTAGCTCCAAACCATTGAAAAACATCTAACCTTCGTGCAGTCATTTGGCCTTGAAATCCATTTATTAAATGAAAAAATGTAGTGATATTTGATAATGTCATCTTGTATTTTAGTATGTTTATGTAAACATTCCAGAAATTATCATTTTATAGTAAAAAAAAATACTTAAAAGCCATAAGATTCACAAGTGAATCTTTCATAGTTTGCTCCCTTTTTATGTTGTTTTATAAAAGTTTTATTCACATACAGCCGACATTTTGGGCTTCCTTTTAATATTTATACATATACGAATATAATTTACCTAAAAATTTTTTTTTTTTTTTTAAAAACAGAAAAGGTCTGGTGATGAGTTTACATGCTTATATTTTGCTTTTTTCATCGTCGGATCAGTTAAAGTTTATCATGGCTACAACTTGAGCTATTTTACAAAACAGCTTATATGGGCAGAAAATGAGGATGGGAAACAATTTGTCTTGGATGATTTTCCATGAGTTTGAATTCCAATGGAAAATGTTTTAGTTATAGTTTTTGAACGGACAAGAAAGTACATCCTGACAATAAACAACTAATTTTACATCCTCTTTTTTGTTGATAATGCACTTTGAATTTCAAGAAAATGACAAAAAGCTGCAGTATTTAAAGTTATGAATTAATTAAAACATAAATTGATAACAGAGAATGAAGCTGGAAAATAAAATTGAATAAAAACGGCATAAAAGTCCCACAAACAATCAGTATAGAACATTGCAAATGATCTAAAAAAGGCCTAAGAGGCATGTGACCACATTATTCACTTCCTGTGTTTCTTGTCAAGCTGGTGGCAGCAGAAGAACAACCCGAGCATGTGGGTGTTTCAGGGTTATAAGTGTGGTAAGTGGAGTGGGTGTGTATGGGAGGAGGAGGCTTAAGGGTGGAGCAGGCAACACATACACAACCCCAGTTCAGTTGCCCCTTCTGAGGATAACAATAACAGGAGAAGGGATGTTTTCTGTGGTGAGGAGGAAATGAGGGATGGAAGGTTAAACTGAGAGGGGAAAAAAGGGAAGAAAGCATGCATCGGGGAAATGGATGAGTTTTTAGAAGAAAGAAGAGAATGTTGAGCAACAAAAGAAAGAAGACAAATGGATGTGAGAAGTGAAAGACTGAAACCAGAGGAGAAAAACAAAACAGGAAGAGGGCGAAGAGAGCATTGAGAGCACAGGCAGTCTGAGAGTTGTTAATCTCAGGGAGAGGAAACGCTACTGGACAGATCAGCTTCCTGTCTGTGTGTGGTGGAAGTAAAGGCGTGGTCCCTGCAGCAGCAGAGACAGAGACACAGTCAACCCTCTTTTGTGGCCTCCTTCCTCTTTGATGGTGGTCATTCAGCAGGTTCTTTCGGAGTCACACACTTTATCTTATCTGAAGTTGCTGAGACTTTCTTCTCACAAAACCAAACAGCCAATGGTGAGCCTGACTAAGACTAGGGATTGGAGAGATTAAAGACTCAGGTGGAGGTCTCTGTCAGACAGGTGAAACCTTGTCAAACAAATAACATGTTGACCAAGTCTGATGTCTGAAAGGTCATATTATGATGTACATTTTGATTTTTTAGCTTTATTTAGATAATGGAATTCAAGCCTCTATGTTTAAATCATATTTTGTTTTAATGTTTTTGAGTTTGACTTGGTTTTGGAGTTCTGAAAAATTAGATCTTTGAATATAATTTTGAAACAGAAACTTTTAAAATAGGTGATGTTGCATGTAAAAAGCTGTTGCGTTCATATGGAGAGACACTTACCTCAATGTGTGTGTGCGTAATTCTTGATTTGGGAACATTTCAGCTTTTACCAGATATTATTCACAATCTAAGTTCAAAGCAACTGATAAGAAAACTCTGATGACCCAGCATTCTAGCAGCATTTTAGCGCATCACTTAGACACGAATCTTGGAGACATGAAGAGTCTCAAATCAGATTTGTGTGTAAATGTGTTTTTGTGAGTGCGTATCAAGCAATCTGTGCATACTTTTAAAATATTTTTGTATGTAGTTAGTATAAATTGTGCATGTGTAAATTGTATTTTGCATTTTTTTTTATTTTGTAATTTTTGTACTCATGCACAAGATGTTTTGTGTCAGTTATAAATCAAGGATTATGCTTGCACAAATCCAAATTTATGCACAAATAAAGAATTACACAAACACACAAATTGGGGTGAGTCAATTTTCTCTCCATACTTTCAAAAACCTTTACTTTATAAATGATGAGCAGGAGCTTCAAATCAAACACTGTTCATTAAGCAACTGGATCCATACAGATCCATGGAAGAGAGTCTGGTCAATGTGGGATAAATCAGCTACAAGAATAATATCTAGAGCAGTTAATGCAAAAGTAAAAGCATGTTTCTTTCACACTGGGATAGCTCAGATTTAAACAGCTGTGAGATTTAGGGTGGGATTAAGCCCTGGAGAAGAAAACTGGTTAGTATTGCTCGTCATCCACCTATCACACGAATGGTTTTCATTCTAACTTCACCAAAATACAAAAAATACATTTTTGGAGTAACACAAACTGCTGTGAATTCACACTCTTAGCAGGTTTTTCCAACTCCAAATGTTCAACACTTGAGTAACTATCTTAATTATAAAAGACTTCTGCTCTTGAGTCTGCTGAATAGTCCACTTACATTCACACACTCACCGAACTGTACCAGAGTTCACTTGAAAATGGACAGAATCGCCCCAGTCACTGCAGAATGAGACACCTGCTGATGAAATCATCTGCAACTGGAATTTTACACCTGTTGTGCAATCATGTGGAAATCACCTCATTTAATTTGAATTTACCTTAGCATTTTGAGAAAAATAACTTTTTAGCTCTGAAGATGGTAGAGACTCTTGTTCAAATCCCGGCGAGAACCTTTCTGTGTGTAATTTGGATGTTCTCCTCATGTATGCATATGGGGGCTCATCTCCCCTAGACTGAGGCAGGTGTGTCTGTTGCTGCCGTGATATAATATATTTGGCAGAAATCAAATGGATTACATCAGCACAAGCATTTGTCTTAACTAATTTAAAAATAAAAAGTTTTTGCTTCTAAATATAGTTACGTAAAGTAATATAATCTGAAGTTAGTGTCTGGTTGACTTTGCATTTTATTTTTGTTGAAGAAATGACATGGTTCAGTGAGTGGCTTTTACTTATCTAGTTATATTCAGTGAATGTTAGAAGTGGTAGGACTATATGATGTGTTCTGTCTTTAGTATAATCACAAGACAATAGATTTTCATTTTAAAAGCCTATACATACAATAAAAATAACTCTGTAAGGCTTTAAAACCCCAAAAAGAGGTTCAAAGGTATGTTCTAAGTGTGAACCTTTTAATCTGTGCAACACTGCAGTCTGAACACTTCCCAGTTCTTCAACAAATGTTCTTTTTTAATTTTGTATGTGTGTGCTTGTGTTTTGTGCAGGCATTCACAAAAATTAGTCCTGCTGAATGAAATGACTTTTATTTTGTTGTTGCTGATTTTGACCCCAAAGAGAGACAGGCATCCAGAAATACTCTGAGCCATAGACAACAAATATAACCCCTCGTGTATTTACAACAGTCTATAAATACAAACTGCTTCCTTTCACCGATGCCAAAACACAAAGGGAACAACTTCCAGGCTTTTGTGTGAGACAGGATTCTACCATAACACTGCAGACTGATGCCTAATGTTGTGTGGTCAGTGAAACTGAACATGCAGTTCACAGTTTTTTTTAAGTTGCACATTTTAAGTTGAAGGTTTAAATAATAAACTACTTGTAAAATTCATTAGGGGACAGTAGGAAATATGTTTCAACGTTCAGTTTGCAGTAATCTGCTGCATAAAATTTAAAGGGTTGTGATTTTAAAAAAGGACAACACAAAGAAGTTTATGGTAATTTGCATAACACGCAGAAATAATTTGTAAAATACAGCGGCAATCATTACTATTTTTTTCTAAGCAGACATGAAACTTTGGTTCGAAACAGTTTTTATACAAAAATCCCAAATGAATCACGTTTAAAGCCTCCAAGCTATAAAAATGTAAAAATAATAATTGACAAGAAAACATTTAGCACTCAAATTATTTTTTTGAACAACCGGTTGTTTTTTCAGCTTTATTTCCAACAATTTATATTAAAAAAGAATTCCCATAAAAACACAAAGTTTCAGCCACAGTAAACAGTATTTGTTACTGAAGAAGTCTTCATTATTATTCTCTCTCCTCTGCAGTTGAAGCAGCCTTTTGTATGTGTGATCAGTGGCACACAGTTCATGGAGCAGCAAACACTGTGACAGCAGGACTGAATCAACAACGTGACGGACTTCTATTTGCTGAACAAATCACTTGCAGATTTCTTCTTAACTTTTGTTACTGGCACATGCACACGCAGACGCATAAACACAAAAACAAAGGATATTTTTTGGGATTACTTTCCCAGCATCCTCTCCCTATGTTTTTACAGTCTGCACAATAGGAAAACCATCTTCACTTATTATAAATGTGAGGCTTTCTTTGTGTTATAATACTAAAAACACCAACAGATGTTCATGGTTTTACAAACTTCACAACAATGATAATGAATTGTTGCACCTAACATATTTGTTAAAAGATGTACAACTGAATTATTAAAAAAGTGGTGTCACAAACTCTAGAATAAAAACATTTAAATGAAATTCAAGTACCAAACTCAGACAGACAGAATCTCTACTTTGGTGGTCTGACTTTCTGACACATTTGATTACAAAAGACACGGATTTCCTTTGATATTTGATACAGACAATACTGTTTCTCTAGTTAAATGCATTCCTTTAAAAGGATTATACTGCTAAATACAAACAGTTCTTAACCTCTTTTATTTTCACTGCTTTGGTTGGAAAACAGAATCAGGGTTCAGGATTAAGATGTAATCCAACTCTAAGTGGAAGTTTGAAGTGCCTCATTCTCAGTTTGTTTTTGCTTTTGGTCAGATTTTCTTTAAAAGAACACAGAAACGTAATGCTGCTGTATAAGACGGAGGCGTCTGACTCACAACCGTACCACATTTTTTGGATGCACAAACAGACAATTTGAGGATAATCCTCAAATTGTAGGTAGAAAGTAGATGTGATCTCTTTTTGCCTTTCTCTAAATTCCTTGTTTTTCTTCCTACTACATCCTTTAAACAAACAGTAAAGGGAAAACGTCAAGTTGGTTTGTTCAGGGAAACTTGACTCCCCATCTCCTTTCATCGTTTTCTTATCCTCTTAATTCATTAAGTCCCTTCTCAGGGTTTTAATTCCTTTGTCCAGTTAAATTCATGGAGCAGGAGGCTGAGGCCATCTGAGACGGGAAGAGAGAAAAAGTCACCAGAAAAGACCAAAACTCTGAAAATAAAAACAATTGGTGGTTTACTGGTGCTACCTTGGAGCCAAATGGTATCTCCTCCGAGGGTGATGCGATGGACCTCTGGACTGTCTTGGTTGCCAGCTCATGTTCTGGTGTCGTTCATCTCGGTAGTTGGGGTAAAATGTATGAAAATGTTGGTTTCCTGCTCTGTCACAAGGTCTTTCTGAGCCACTTCTGTCTCTTCTATCCTCCCCCCTTTCCCTCCAACTCCACTGGCCTCTGTGTCCTCCTGCTGTAACTCCTCTTCCTCTCCAACTTTCACCAGCACTCGAAGAAAAGCCTTAAAATTAGATACAAAGCAGAGTTTAAATACTGGTACACTATACTTTAACTAAAATAAAAACAAAAAAATTACAAGGTAAATTTCTGCTGTTCTTCCCGATTTTGAGTGAATTTGTTTTACCCTATTATGACGACTTTCAGTTGTTGAATACTTTGAAGCAGCAGGTTTTATAGGGACCAAAGACTCACTTTTATGCATAAGAAACTATTCCAGATTTCAATAAATATGTTTGTTTAAGGTCTTATGAGAAGTCTCACATGTTTTACATAAACTTGAACACACATGGGGGAGGTATGCAACACTGATGGACAGAGGCAACACTGACTTCCTGTTCGAAGCGGTTTTGAAAACTAAATAAACTATAGCACAGTCACTTCAACAGGTATTCACACCAGACGCGATTCGAGTTTCAATGTTAAGTCAATGTTCAGTGGGACTTTAGCTTCAGTTGGGGGGGGTGCCGACTATGTTTACCAATCAGGGACTCAGCTTTGGGCAGGTGACATTTTCCGTGACTCAATCAGCGGGTTAAAAAAATCCAATATGGCTGCTTAATGTGATGATTTTCGTCCTGAACTTCCATCCATTTTTTTTAATCTGCTGGGGCTACGAGGTTGAGACTCTCCCAGTTATTGTTGGGCGAAGGCGGAATACACCCTAGACAGGTCCCCAGATTGTCACAGAGCCCATGGAGCTGGTGCGATTGAGCCCTCTACGCTAGCCAGCTGTCCGTTGGACAGCGCAGTGAGGGTGGCAGGCGCGAATTTGAGGCGCGAATCGCATCAGGTGTAAATGTAACATTACACAGGCATTTAGATTCCATTCACTCCAATGTAAAATGGTCTAACATTCACCATAAATAAAACATACTTGAAGTCTGGATTTAAAAGCTTATTTGTGCCTGCGTGGTTAAATATAAAATAGCATGGGGATGTTTATGAATATCTTGTTATATTTTCATGTCTTTAGCAATATTACACAACTGTTACTCCAATAACATATAGGGCATATATCCTGCAATTAGTTATATTTATTTTGTAAAATTTGAAGTGTAAAACACTAGAAAAAAATAATTTCTGTGACCCATTTTGTTCCAAATTGGAAATTAAAAACCTGGTTTCAAATTGGTCCAATAGAAGCCACCTTGTGGCAGGACTACAGTCATTGGTGTCACCCTCCTAAAAAAAGGCTGATCTGTAACCCATTCAGTCTACTGAGGCTGACACAGACTAAAAAAATCTAAATAAAAAAGTGTTTCTGAGAAAAACAAAACATTTTTCAACAAATGTGAAGTTTGCAAATGCTGCACACAATACGTAACTGTACAAATGATGCTTTAAGAAATGATATACAATGTTCAAAAGTCTTCAATGCTCTTATCTAGGAAATCAGGTGAGGTTTCAGCCCCACAGTCCATCCAATACTCGAACCTTAGATTTTAAAACAGGTCACTGCTCTAATTCAAACATCACTGTTTATTAATATACTTTTCCAAGAAACATTCCAACAACTTATATCGGACTAACTGAACTCAGCTGTCTCCTGTTCAGCGACAGTTGTTCCTTTTTCGCTTAAACACACATACAGTCAACTTGCCTTTATGGTCTGCCCACAGTTATTTCAAGGCTGCCCATAAAATAGCAGAAAAAAATGTTATATCACAAGAAACTTGAACACAACTCTGACACACAGCTGACTTAGAAGTTTTTAGGAAACTGTGCAACTTTACAAATATGAACAAGTAAACAAATAAAATGCACATCAATAATTTAACTGTTTTTATGGGAGCCAGTCATTGGCCTTTGCTGTACTAAAAGTCATCAAAATTATGACACCACAGAAATATCTTTCCATTCCTTGTTTAGCTGCTATTCAAATCTATTTTAATGTGCTTGTAACATGACTTACACCAACACAACTCCAACAGATGTGTCAGATCTTAAGTCAATTACAAAGAACTGAAAATAAAACACCCGAGTCCAACTTTAGCCTGCACCAAAAAGGATCTGCGGCCTCTGAGACTAAACCAGACCACCATACAAATTGGAGGATGAAAAAGAAGAAAAAGGCACCCACAGATGAGCTGCAGAAAGACAAATATTAAAACATTTGGAAAAATGGGACCTCAAAACAAGTTGAGACCAAGACTTGTCAGAAACATCCCAGCTTTTACCCAAAAGAAGGTGAGCTTCCCAGCAAAAGAGAGCTATTCTGAAGGGTACTTTTCCATCGCATCTTGGTCAGAAACAAACCGAAAAGAAGTTGGAAAGCGGCTATACTGAGAGTAATTATGAGGGGAGGCAGTGCAGATATTTGCTGAGGAGACTAAACATCGGGCCCGATTCCAAACAAAAACCAAGCTGGGCCATCAACGATACCACATAGCGCCACCACTCTCTCTCAATCTCCCTCGTTCAAAGACACACACGCGCTTCACTTCCCCAAAGTTGTGTAGTAATGATTGGTGTCTGCGTCTGACAAAAATGAAACACTGAGGTATAGAGAGTGTATATCTTTCATCTGTAAAACCAGAAACATCCTCTGAGGCCCACAAATGTTGACTTGGGTAAAAGGCAGACAGTTTGGCGCAAATCTTGAGTCTCTGCACCAACACAGCACGGAAAAGGTTTCAAAGTATTCAACAGTGTCCAAAAGAACACAATTTCTTTCCTTTGACTGTTCTCTCCTGACTGACCTTGAAGAGGACGGTCAACAGAACATGAATGCACACAGAACAAATCTCCAATCATTTGTGGTTCTTAAACCGCTAACTTTAAAGGTTTTTGAAGAGTGTAAAGTTACTGAAAAGAACAAGAGAGACGACAAAGAGCTATAAAGGAATAATGGGGGGGAAACAACTGAGGGGAAGGGGAGCAGAGAGAGGGGAGACACAGAAGACAGAAGTCTGTAATCAGTTAGTCTTGTTGTGTGTCTTAAAATAGAGCTCTCCAAGTCTATAAACAGAAACCTACTATTACTGGTGCACTGACAAAGCAAGTCTCCATTCAAGCGTGCGAGAGAGTGTGCACACACAAAGTGGTATGCATTAAAGCCACAGGACATATGGACCTCGTTACAGAACGGCCCTCTGGGTAATGTGGTTCAGTGAGGGGCCCAAACGACGACCATAGATCATCTGACAATAAAACAACTCTTCTTCATGTTTAAATTTTAAGTTGTGATTCTGTCCTATCATAGATGTGCAGAAGATAGTCAAATGCTAACAAAAAAAAACATTTTATGTTGTTTTTGCTTTTATTGTAAATGTAACTAAGTCACAAATCAACAGGCACTAGACAACAAAGATCTCTGGCATCACAAGAAAACATGGTGGTTCCATGGTATGCATTTCAACCGCAACCACCACCAGGGAACCCTAAGAGCAGCAGAACATTTCTTTATTCAGGTCAAAGTTTTTTTTGTTCTCCCCCCCCCACTGACTCTCCAGGAAGGTTTCAAAACCTAAAGTCTTTCTCGAAGAGTCATGGCTCCAATTGCAGCATAATTACACAAGACAAAAGAGTAGAGGACAGACATTGACAGTGAACTGGGATTGTGGTTAAAGTGAAAAAGAAGAAAGGGAATTCAAATCCCTAAAATAAAACATATGGAGTGATTGAAACACCTGCTTGTACTACTTGTTTTTATTAGCGTATCCTTCAATGTGTTTCAAGAGAGAAAAATGAGTTTGAAAGTATAAAATGCAGAAATGAAAAAATGTCCCTAAAACTTATTATCTATTTAAATATCTCAAGTGTTTAAACTGACAGGAGGGTGGTTTTACTTAAAAAAAAAGTCTCACCTGAGTAAGGGAATGTGCATTTATTTACCTGTCATTGTTGTTTTCCAGTGTTTCTGCATTGTCCTGGGTCTGGACTGAAGGATTCTGCCTCTTTTCTTGCAGGTTTCTCTAAGTTTTTCCTTAATTTGAAGAAACAGAGTGATGCAGGACATCTGCAAGGAGATAAAAAATCAGATGTTCCACTCTGAGCATGGAGCCTATTCAGACCGAGGAAACTCAGAGTAAACCGGAGCTCAGTCTGATTGGAAACGAACAGATCGGTCGGAGAGCGGTTCGTGATCCCGGACCAGAGTCTGCCTGTATTCAGACTGAAAATTTGTTATCAGGGGAAATGAACTTTGGTCCACTTTAAGCAAACCAAATGTGTCCAGTCTGAATACACACTTAAACATGAATTAATCCAGGCCTCCCTTTCTCTCTTAAAATGAAATAATTTGTACAAATCCGTTCATTTTTCCCGATTCTTCTTACGTTGTTGTCAAGCAGCTCAGAGTTCTCTTTGCCACTGTGTGCCAGCAGGTATTTTGAGTGGAATAAACGGCCATCGAAGCTGTGCCAAGGCATCAAAGCATCGCTGGGCAGAGGTCCACCACTGGCAGTGTTAGCAGCCAGCAGGTGGCTCAGCCCGCGGACGTACAGAGACCCCAGCTGCACCGCACGACTGGAAAGGGCAGGAAGCTGAGAACAGATGAAGAAAATTGAAAACATTTGAGTCTCAATCGTGACATTTAACCTATACTGTACACATTTTTTTTGTTTTTCATTATATGAAGGAAGGAAATCACCTCCAATACACCATGCCCTGAGATACCCCGAGATGACCTGGTGGGACAGGATCAAAAAACAAGTCTAAATGGGACCTTTCGGTGTGGAGTTGGCATGCTGTCCCTGTGCATGTGTAGGATCTCACCTGGGATTTCAGTTTCCTTCCACAGTCTAAAAACATGCTTCTAGTTTAATTTCTTATTTTACATCCTCCCTAAGTATGAATGTATGTGTGAGTGCGTGGCCCCTCAACAAACTGAAGGCCTGTTCAAGGTGTACCTGCCCAACACTAGCAGGGTTGGCTCCAGCAACCCTGTGACCCCAAAAGGTATTCAGTGGGTTCAGAAGATGGATGGATGGACTTAAGAGTGATCTCAATATAAGAACCAACTTAAATCACTTATGAAACATATACAGGAGGCTTGTTATAAAGCATTGATAGAACTGATGACATGACAAATGCAGCGTCATCTCGGAGATTTAAGGTTGTTTTTAGCTCTGTGTTCTTAAACACACAGTTCTCCAAATCTACTAATACATTTCTCCAGATTTGTTGCATGACATGAAGGCATGTTCAAATATCTTTATTTTTAGAGTTTCTAGTTTAAAACTATTTTAATTTATAATAAAATACAAGAATTTTCTTTTACCAAATTCTGCCCTTCAAAAGCTCGGTCACTCTATATTACAGCTTTTGTGACATTTTCATTACCTTTTACATTGAATTATTAATGGACAATCTCATTTTAAGCTCACAACGAGCCACAAACTGGCACAAATAGAATATGTATTCATTTTTTTTTATTATTTTGAGTCGTAAATATGATTAACTGATACTGTACCTTTATAGGATTATAAAGCTAACACTGTTAAATTTTGTCCTCACTCTGTTAGCAGTTGAATATTTCTCAAAATGAACTGCATGCTGAGTTCATAATATACATATACTTAATGCAACAACAACCTAATCAACTTGACATAGTTACGCTTAGAACTTTCCAACTTGAATGCAAAAAAGAGGAAATTCTGGCAGCAGACAAAGAAGAAAACAGGAAAAACTAACAAAAAATGTTTGGGGTGGTTTTCATGAGTTTATTGCTTCTTGCAGAATGTTGCAGAATCATGCCAAGAAAATGTGATCAATTTTAAACACTGGAAAAAAAATCTAACAGCAAATATTTTTGTCATAACTGCATCAAGTTCAGTGTTCTTTCGACATTTGCATGAGTAATGCAAAATAAAGTGACCACTATTTAAATAAGAGCTAAAAACCCATCTCCAACATGAATCTTTACACCACTATCATTATCTTTCTGCTGCACAGCATCTTTTAAAAGTCCTGCAGTGATGAACCATCTGTTTCTTCAATATGATCAGTGCTGCCACCCGCAACAAATTCCTCAACATTGCCCTCACAGTTGCTAAAATAATCAGTTTCTCAACCCCAATTTGCACAACCTCTGTTGCCCAACCCCGAAACATAAATCACACAATTAAATCTGTCTCAGACCACCCACTTGACTCTTCCCTTAACCAGCTTTCACTGCTCACCGCTGCAAAACGGAGAGGAATCTCCATTTGGTTTGTTTGTGTGTTTTGCCTCCAAAAGTTCTAAGAGAAGAGGACATGTCGTATTTACATTCAAGTCCCACTCTGATCCTCTTTTGATCCATTTTAAAAGCATTCTCAGTAAACTTTATATTGTAATTTTGCCATTTTTAGGCAAAATCAGAAAAAAATATATTTTATTTGGACATAGTTTCTGCAGACATTCACTGTTGGCGTGGAGCAACCCCACCCCTCTTACCCTCCCCATGTCAAAAAGGAGCAGAGCAGGGAGCTTGTGGCTTGCCTATAGCATATTTTTTACATCAAAAACTAAGCTCTTTTTTAACGGATATTTTTTTTTCATCTGCTCCTGATTTCCAAATATTCAGAAAGGCAATTTTAAGTTTGAGTTTCTTTATATATAACCTCTATAATCAGAAAAGTGGGTCTTTTAACGATGGACATACTTTTTGAACTACTATTTAAAGCTAACATGAAAAACGTTCACATCTCTTAGTGAAAATCATACAGTGATTAAGACACTTCTTCACCATTGAGGCATTAAGAAGAAGACAGGTTTTAGCTAAGAATCAAAGCTTCTCTGTTTTGCCACATCGTTAAAGAAACAGTTGAACAATCATTCATCCTTTTTAAAAGGATAAACATCAGGTTACAAATACTTACAATATGTGTGCTTAAAATGTTTGAGGCTCGAGTTGTTTAAACTTTAAAGGATGATAATGTGTCTTGTGGCCCCATTCTGAGTAGCTGGAGTCTCCTCCCCCCAGTGCTAACAACTTGATTGCTTTGACTTCTGTGTACTACAGTTAAGAAACTACCTGTGGGTCAGTCACAAAATCCCCCTTAGGAAGAGAAACCTTCCTTCAACCCTTTGTTGCAGCACCACTGATTTATTCTCAAGGTAAACCGGTGTGCATTAGTGCCGTGCTTAGGCTCAAGGGCATGTTGACCAAATATTTAAACATCGACATGTGAAACCTAGAAAGTCTAGTTACATCTAAATAATTATAGTCAATTGAACTGTGAAGCCTCAAAGGACTTGGCTATCGGACTTGCAAAAATCATGCGTTTTGTAAATATAGACTTGACATTGCAGATCAATTTTTGTTTTAATTCATACTCCTACAGAAGAATGTTGCTTCATTTCAAAATAAAAGGAAGCCGTGTCTAAATTCTCTAAAATTTCTTTTCTCCTATAAGCCCAGTTTTCTCCTTATCAGACTGTTACAGTGGATTTCTTGGACAAATTCACTAAATGGTTCAAAACTACATAATTATATTAGGGCTGTGAATATTAACACATTAATGCATGTGATTAAGTGAACAACATTAATGCGTTAATATTCATGAAACCATTTTAATCACACCTCACGGAGCAGCAGTCCTTCACTTTGCGATTAATCTGATAAATTTCTTTTAATTGATCGACAGACTTGATTAAAAATAAGAGTTCTAAATGTACAGTTTTGTATGTGATTTAATTTTGTGATTATTCGTAGATACTGTATTAAGTGGTCGGTAGATACTGTGAAATTAATTTTAATTGTGATTATTTGCGATAAATTTTTCCCAGTTTGCGATTAATTTGTTTTTTTTTAACTGATTCATGTTTAAAGATTTTACTTCATTACAAATATACTGATTTTTATCATCAAACTGATGTTATACATTTACGTTTCATCTGTATAATAAATGTGAAGCCAGATGACTAAAATCCTAACTTTTTCTCCTTTAAAAAAAAACTAAATTTAAGTCTTTTAAAGCACTTTTTTTAAAAATACAGATTTATTTCTCCATATTGCTTTTATGACCAAATCGTGGCGTGTCTGTGTGTGTCTGCTCTCACCTGTCCTCAAGCAAACAGCACTGATAACAGGGATTACATGCACGCATACACACTCAGCCCTGACTGCCACCTGCTTCCAGTCAAACACAGCTTGATCTCCAGAGAACAATGAACACCAGATAGGCAAACAAAGGCCTCAAGGTGCACACATGTATACCGAGACTAAACCGAGCAAAACCTGCCTCTGTCCCAAAGAGCAACAAGGAGAGAAAAAAAAAAGAAGAAAGTGGTCAAAAGCAAAAAGTCAGGGAACTGGAGAAACCGAAACGCCAGAGGCAAAGACTAAAATGTAAGAGTGCCTGTTCATTGTGGAATGATTTGCGTAAAATGTTGCTACATGGAGTGAGAGTTAGCCAAGACAGATGGACTGCTGTTGCAAAGTTACTGTCCCTGTCACACACAAACACACCAAAATCACTGAGGAATTATGCAACAATACCTTGTGTCAAAACTAACTCAAAAAGACTTCCAGAGTAATGCTGAGTAGATTTTAAATATACAAATGTGTGGATCACGTTTGTTAACTTTACAAACATCTATGATACAATTAGAGTGTAGACATGGCTGCATGTGTACATCTAATTCCCACATTAGTCACTGAGTTAAATTGCTCCTTCAGCAAAGTCTTCTTAGAAAAGCACGTTCAGAGCAGCCTTAATTATTGTCTACAAACAAGATGACGAGCAAAATACAAATTACTTCACATAAATATGGTAGTTAAGTATTAAAATAAATGGGGCTGTAAAATGGAACAAACACAATAAGCAATGATTTCCAAATGAAAGAAAAGTACATCTCATTCTGACGAGTGAACTGAATCGTTGAGACACAAGATAAAGTGAAATTCTGGAATTTAACCCCTTGATACCTACTGATATAAATGTGCATCAAACCTTTTCTGCTTACCATCAACTTGAACGCAAAAACATGAATTTATTTTAACAGCTTTAATGAATTCAGGCATCAAGAGGTTAATTAATTTTTTTTTTTAGCTCAGATTTCTGATTATGCAACAGCCATACGCTGTATTGATCCGGTGAAAGTATCAGTAAAAGAGTCTAATAAACGTTCTCTGTTCTATAGACAGAAATTAACGCAACTTAGTTTTATCTAATAACTAACCAAAAAAAGAGGCAACCACTGCTTATAAGCACAACTCTTTTTTATTAATATATTTTGCATTTTATAATGAAATCCATGTGGAGTTTGTCCCACTGAATTTCTAAACCTTGATTTATGACTTCTTGGAAAGACGACCACTCAGCAGATTATTTTTACTTTCCCACCTTTTCTCCGCTAACTCTCTTTTGTCACGTTTGTTTGTGTCAGAGAGTGTGCGTTTGTGGCTTCGACCAACCTCGATGTTCTGAAGCTGCTGGGGAGAATACAGTTTCAGACACACAGCCTGACTCAGGTAAGCGTCAACGTCCTCCTCAGACAAAGACTCAACCTGAAAACAAACACAAAAACGCACACCGAGGACAATAAATGGTTTACAAACCCAGTCACACCACCATGTGTCTTCTGTGTGGGTCAGTTTGTTTGGTCTGCTCGCTGCGCAACAATTCAACAAAGAAAGAAACCATGCTGACAGCAGAAACAAAGCTGCCCAGTTGTGTGTACAAAACAAACAAACCCTGAATTTATTTAAATAAGAGACTGGGAGAGGAATGTGAATGCAGCACTGATCAGACAACAGCTACTATTGTGTGTCAGGCAGTCCGCTCATCTCTGATTATCTACTTGTCTAACAAGCAGCTCTCATGCCTGTTTGTTGGTCCTTCATCCATTTAAATCAGTGGCTGCCAGTCACCGTCTGTCTATTTGACTAACATCAGTGTCTGTCTGCAGCCGGCCTGTCAATCACTCGGCTCTGCCTGTTGTGAATGTTAACGCAAGATAAAAACAAGAACATTTAGGAGGAACAAATGCTTTTCAAGCATAAAAGAAATAGAATAATAAATCACTTTTTAATCTTGAAAAAAATAACTGAGAATCTAATTTGTTGATAAGGATTTAAAGCAGGTGTGTTGCAGAGCTAAGTAACTGCAGAGTAATTTTTGTTTTGCTTATATGATGTGACGCATTCACTTTCAGTTGATGATGCAAACCTGTAATCCCCACTTTCTAAAAGCTCAACCAGATCCTGTTGGTGCAAATTGCTTTTTTTTTTTTTTTTTGAGCTATAAAATCAGTCGTTTCTAACCACACGTAGATTTTAAAGTAATTAAAAATTGTCTCTTAAAATATTCATTTGGTTTGTTATGCTAGTTGATGACGTAAAGAATAAAGTTACGAAGATCGGTGTCTGCGGCAGAACAAAAGGCAAAACGACGTGTCAACAAGCAGTGTTTGGTTTCACATAACAGATTGACAAAAGACTGGAACAACAGCTGTGTATGCATTATAGCTGTAAATCCCAAATCACACACTTGTTTGTTTGCTTCAGTGTCACCAAATAAATTTGGTCTTTTTCATTTTCTTCATATATAAACAGTTTCTCAACAGAGAAAGTTTTTTTTCCACCAAATGTGTGACCTGAATAATAAACAACAATGCAAATTTATCAGTCAATGCTTGAGGTTTGTTTTTCTCTTTACACACACATGTCAAGTCAAATCTTTTCAGCTCGTGTTTCCATTGATTTGTATTTCTATTTACTAAGAAAGTATACACCACCTGTTGAACTATATATGTGACCAGACAGAGGGCAGCCAGTAGACTGTTTTCAATCGCACCATACAGCTCGGTGTACTCGCTGCAGTCGAACATGAAGAAGAAAGATTCCAGTCGAAAAGCAGAAACCTCTGGACCATTTCCAAACCATAACTGGTCCAAACATGGTTGTCCACCTACAGTCCAAACACAAAAGTAAAAAATATGAAACATTTTCAAATAACAACTGACATTTTTTTTTAGATCTGTACAATTAAATTAAAATGTATAAGTGTATAAGTAAATGCAGTACATGGTAAGTTTACTGGGACAGGATGGACCATGTCAGGCTCCGTTAAAGGGTTTCCTGGATACACAAACCATTCCTTTACAACTGGAACATCCAAAGTGTTGGCTGAAAGACATGAATTCACTATTACCTTTAAGATACCACCTGCATTTGAAATAATCCTTTCAAGACATGAATCAGAAACGAATTAAAGACCCACTCCAACCCAAACGTTGTGTTTGCCATTTTGAAAATGGTATCACACGAATAATAAGACCAGTAGGAACACTTAAGATAGTTGGAGACGGTCTTTCCGCAGTTTTTTGTTTTTGTTTTTACATGCTTGCAAATTCTGTTCAAAGCATGGTTAATGAACTACATTTTTTTGCATTTGCAATTAGTAAATGTAAATCATCTGTGCTTTTAAAGGTAGATTTCTCTTTTTAAAGTTAAATTATCTTCGTTTGTTTTCGTACCATCTTGACCAAGCAGCAGCAGACCATAAATGCGTTGTCGACAGGGTTTGTAGACGATGGCTTGAGGCAACAATTCTTTATCTTCTTCATCTTCTAGAGTGTTGCTGCATTCAGTCACTCCAGCACACACCACATTATAAACCATAAAACCTTCTGCTGCCACATGTTTCTGTCTACATGCCTGTGGCAAAATACAAACAAGAAAGATTAGTATAATCAGCTGGATTTGTGTGTGCAGAATTAAAAACTGAAGGTAGGATATATGATAAAAATACGACTTTTTGTTTTATCACATACCTTTAATATTTGTGTATTAATGTGCTTTTCAAAGGCAGATGGGATTTCTGAACCATCAAAAAGCTCCAAGTCATTTTGTCCTGGTAGTAAGTAGGAGCAAATCCCCTGCTGCAGTAAATCTCTTTGAGAAGCTGACAGGTTCAGAGATTGTAGGACCGATCCCAGGTCTTCTGTTTCTCTGGTACTCAAAGACCTTAGTAGCTGGGCTACTGCTACCACCATCTGACCATGAGGAGCACAGGACCTCGATGTTGAACAGTTTTTTCTGTAAACGATAAAACCAAGAACTAAAAACAGAATGTTGGCTCAATTCCAAATGTTTTTTTAAGTTGGAGGTGCGCACACACACCTGTATGTTGCCATGGCATTGTTCCTGATGCCCTGCATCTGCTGCTCTGAAACAACATCATTACCTAAGAGACAGGCCAGCAAAGGTAGCAGGGTAAAAGGCAGCCCAATGCTTCTGCAGAGTCTCTCGCGGTCGTACATGACTGTGGTGAGACTGTTTATCCACAACTTTCCTACAGAGAAGTAGGGGACACTTGATAGAAAAAAAACAAAACAAAACTACATGTAAAACATTCGTTAATTTCTCCATGACTTGCAGTTTTTACTTCTCAATTATAATGAAGCATGTTTAAAATTAAATTATGAGAAAGCAATAATGGAAAACAAACCTGTCGTATATGATGAAGTCTGAGTCTTGCCCCAGAATGCCCATGCTGCCATGCTGACGCGCATAACTGGCAATCTCAAAGTCCGCTTCACGCACTGAACAAAACACCTGCTGCCCCAAAAACCTTTGAATAAAAGGATATTTTTATTTAAACTCATGCTACTGAATTTAAAATGCATCCTAATTACTCAGTCCAAAGACTAACCTCAGAGCAAAAGGCGTGAATGTTGCCAGAGCAGACGGCAGACAAAAAAGCTCTTTGTGAGGCTTCACTCCATGTTCCTTTATGTGTCTAAATATTTTTGAAACATCCCCATTTGCTCTGCGTCTTCTCTTTACCTTCAGAACAAAGGCAGAGCTTTCTTTGAATGGAAGCTGGCAAGCATACAAACTGGAGAAATCAGGTGGGCAAAAAAACATGTTCCTGAGAATTTCAGTCTGGATTAAATCAAAGTTTGGCAAAAATGAAACACATTCAAGAAGTATTTTTGAAGCTACACAAATCCCACTAGTTGGGCCATCCATCTACTGTGTATTGCAGCCAGTATTGCTCTAGTATCGTCCCCAGGCCTTGCAGAAGTTTACTATAGCAGAGCAAATCAAATTAAACTTTATTCATAAAAAGCGCTTCTAATGCCTTGCACAACTGGAAGCACCGGCCCCTGGACTCGAGAATAAAATAATACAGTTATGAGCGCTTGCAAGGACAGATCTTGCAGCCTTTAGAAGTAAATCTCTCTACTGAATTAGAGAATTTGTTAGCCATGACAAGTTACTCTGATAGTTAAGAGTTTATGAGTAGAGCATGCTATGAGTAAGCTTTTAAATTTATCAAGAATGCTAAAAAAAACAAAAAAAACATCTTAAACATTTAATAATCAAAAAGACCCAACTGGTTGCTATTCTCACCCACTCCTGTCTCTTTTGCTGCTCCACTACACCATCAAAGAAAAAGACCAGTTTGATCCCTGCAGTGGTAAATGCATCCACCCAGTTCTTCAGGATCTCCATGTATTCCTTCCACTGTCCCCCACACACCCAGTCCTCACATGAGTACCAGTGGCACAAGGAGGCCATGCCGTCCACAACAAGTGTGGGATCTGCATTAGAATAAAATACATCAGAGGTCTGCCATTCTGGGAAAAAATATACAGAAATGAATCTTGATAAACAAGAAATATTTAAAAAATAAAAAGAGTTGGGATATCGAGCGTAAAGAAATTGCTATTTTAAAGGGCTCTGCAAAAATATTAAATGATTGGGTTTTTTTTTTTTTTTTTACTTTTTATTTTTAGTTTTCACCACAACTGATACATAACAGAACAAAGCAAAACATTGATTAAATATAGGAATTTTACATATAAATCACCCCATCAGTTCTTCAGAGACAAAAAAAGAAAAGAAAAAAGAGAAAGGAAATAGATGCATTCATAAAAAATTTGTATGACTAGGAGTTCATCTGTATAGGTATTGTTTCAAATCAACCCCAAGTACTTATATTTAGCTATATCTTTATAAGTATGTACGTTTGATTATATAAAATATAATTATTAAATGATTAAATGATTCTTTAAGAGACAGAGAGAGAGCTTTATTTAATCAAATAACATTCATAGGCTAACTTGTGTTTCCCCAAAAATACGATAATAAATGTTTAGATGGTAATGTGGTGTTACTGTTTTGTTATTACTGTAAAATGCTTATTAGAATAAAAAAAGCTGCAAGTTATCATTAGAAAAAGGTAATTAAATTTGAAATGAAAATATTTGGTACAAAACTAAATCACTGGATCTAAAGCAGCAGCGTAATTTTATGCATGTTTTATTTCAATCAATATTAATGTTTTAGAATTTCCGTTTTTAGTTCTTTTTTTTAAACTTGAAACGTACTAGATTAATATTTACATTTGTTTTGCACTGAAAACACAAAATAAGCAGGCAGTAGTGTGTTTGAATTAGACTGGCAACCTTGCTGTGTTTTAGCAGCATGTTGTCTGGCCATTTCTCTTAGGTTCACTGTGACACAGGCATCCGGACAGCAGCGCTCCATGAAACTCTGAAGACCCTTTACGCCCATGTCTGAGGAGCAGAAACAAAACTATAATTTCAGACCTACTACTAAATCACGGCAGAACAACAGAACAAAAGAAAAACACTCGTGTAGTGTACTTTTGTAGAACTGCGAGACATATTCTAAACATTGTGAACAAAACAGTATGTTTCACTTCTAAAACGGGTTTGTTATGAAGCTTCACGTTGTCAAAGAAAACACATGCTAGCGGTTAGCTTAGCATTTAGCCGCTCAAGACAACTGTACATTTCTCGTTCAACGACCTTAAAAACATTCTTGTGCCCCTCACATATATCTCTTTAAATATAAATAATCGCCTAAGTAATTTGTGTAGAAGTAAACTTACTGTTTAAACCTTTAGAAGCAGATGCAACAACTAACTGTGCTAGGTATTCAAACTACTTCCTACAATGTCACGTGACGTAATCACGCAGGCAAAACAAAGCGCACGTGCTCGACTCATTGGGAAAGTAATTCAAGCTTTGTATGTCGTGAAAATAACATTACAACGAGTGGGTACTATGCCAAAATGCTGATGGGATATATATGTTTAATTATAAACCACACGTTTAAAATATCTAAAAAGGAAACAAATAGAAAAATCGGGCATTTTTACGCCTAATTGGCATAATAGTGTAAGGCTTTAATTAAGGAGTATAAATAAATACTGCATTTCTCTGTTTTCCCGTATTTAGTGCTTAATTATGTCATCAGATTACCTTTATGTGAGAAAGTGGGATTTTTCCTATTAATAAATGTTGGTCCGTTGGTGAACATGGACTACTATTACTACTACTACTACTACTACTACTACTACTACTGCTGCTAATAATAATAATGTTGTGTAATCTGAACAACAGGGACATGTAGCTGTGTAAGAGTGTATTTTTCAGTTTTAAAAAAAGAGCAAAACTGTAGTGTAGGAAAATTAATCTTGTGAGTAGAATTTCAAAAAGTTACTTAAGCAAAAGTAACTATGTTGTGGTAACTTATTATTGCCCCTGGCCCTCATAATACCCCTCCAGGGCAGGATATGGGAGTGTGTAATTTCTGCACTACAAAAAGAGAGTGGGGGGGTCTACTCTGCAGTCACAAGCTATTAGGTGTACCTTCTCAACAAAAAGCACTCCATCCCCTTTACTCTATTGTTTGCGCAGAGCAGTAATAAAGAAAGGGACATATGCTGGTTGTCAGTCCAGCTGTCAGCATCTGTTGTTTCTCAGCCAGATGCTCTGTGGACTGGGAGGACAATCCTCCCAAACAACTTTTTCAAAGAAGAATGAGTTGTGCTGTAAATGTTTAACACTTGGCCCTTTTTTTAGTCTGCCACAAAAATGTTTTGGTCAGTGGAGACAAGAACAAATTTGGATAAAGCTCAAAATAAATGAGAGGTATAAACGTGCTGTTTTAGTTATGACCCACAGATAAGGACCCCTTTGCACCAAAACAAGTCTCCCAGAGTCTCTAACATTCCCCAAATGTTCAAAATACAGCTGCACCGCTTTTGTTCAGCAATGCAAACACTTTAGTACTTAAGTCTTTGGAAAACCCGAACAAAGTTATCATGCAGTGTTGTTTTTTTTAACATTTATTTGTCAGAAAATGTATCCAGTACTTTGATATGTCATCAATAAATAAGATAAAACGCTGGATGCCACATAACTATTTTCTAAAGGAAAAAAATGGGTAATTGAGAATTTAGCCTCATAAATCACCTAATAAAAACGTTTATTTTTCCTTTTATGAGATCCTTTTTTATATGTTAAAAGAATCCTATAGTTTTGGAAGGCAGGTAAGAAAAAGTAAAAGTTGTGTCAATTGGTTCAAGTAATATTAAAATATTGGAGAAATGAAAAAAATATAGGAGTTAAAACTATAAAGATTTCATTTAAAAACAAGACATATTTATATTTTCTTATACTATCGTTATTTTGATGAAAAATAAACTTTTGGGTGTTTTTAACATGTCTTTGTGAGTTTTTTCTCATGATGGAGGATGTGCTGTATATAGAGGAAATTCAGCTTAAAAATGTGGTCTCAATTAAGTTGTTTTGTTGCGAATAAGAAGCAGATTTTAAAAATGCCATTACAGAAAGCAGGAAGATGTGATGTAGAAAATACTACAGCGAACCACGAGCTCCCTGATCCACTCAATTCCGATGCATCCGATTGTAAACAAATAGATTCATGATTTTTTTCCTCATCTGAGCTGGCGTCTGGCTCAAAACTGTACGCCTGGACAGCCACAATATTGCTCATTTTTGTTGGTCCGATAATGTTAGGTTGGGGTCGTGAAGGCCTGCAAGCTAGAGGTAGAGCACGTAATAGGATGGATGATGGGAAGAGGATTCACAACCCAGAGTGAAATTTTTAATGAACTGCTGTCGCTCTGCAGAAACTTGTTGTTTTGCTAAATTTAATGATCATAGTATTTTTTTAAAGCCAATGGGAACACTTAAAAATAAATCAAAAGATGATCAGAGGTAATGTGCCACAATAGTGGTAAATTACAGCTTTGTAAAAAAAAATTTTTTCTTCTTCTTGATAAATACATTATTTCAATAAAACGTTTTTAATTTACCAGGAGAAATGCATCTGCTTGTGATTTCTGTGTCACACACTCATACAAAACACAGTTACCAAATCCCACATCCTTTTCTCAGCAGTGTTTGAGTCTGATCTCTATTGGGGTTATATTTTTTTAACCTCCCCTTCTCTTCCCTCTCTTCTTCCTTCAATCTTCTTCTGCCCCCCCACCTTTTGTCTCCCTTCCTCCCCTCTATCGGCCAAAGCTTGACTCAGGAGAAACAGGCAGATGTTTCAAGAGCACACGACCAGCCTCAGCCCGACCCCACCCCCAACACCTCCCAATTGTACTGAATCAGCAGTTAACCCCCCGAAAAGAATTGGCCAAGCAAGCGCGCACCCTCCCATGGCAGGATCACCGCAGCTCAAATCTGTAAGAGCTCAACAGTTGTCCATCTGAATGAACAGCACACACAGCGAGTGCTGTCCTGATCCCCTCAGGTGCCTCCAGTGGAAACTCTGAGGTCAGCGTCCAGGACCCGGGGTCCCTGTGGGCAGCTGGCCCAGTTAATCCCACTGCTGAAGGCCACCGCTCCCCAAACTAAAGGCCAGGGACCCCTGGAGAGCCACAGGGCAGGGAACTGGGAGGGCAGACAGTGAGCGGCTTATTCACCGGCCTAATGTGAAAATGTTTAGCCACAAGGTACAACACTACATTTGTCAAAAGCAAGCAGAAAGTTAGCACAAGCACCTCATACTATCACAATGGTGGATTTGATACCAAAGTTTTTGTTAAACTTAAAACACTATTAATTCCAGCATTCATCATATAATTTATTTCAGTCATAAAAATAGCAATTGCATTCTAATGTACTAATGTAAGTTTTCTGATGCACACAAATCTTTTTTTTCCTCATTTTAGTCCCTTACCACGTGCTTATACTGGATTATTTGAAAACATTAACTAGTTAATAGTAACAATGGAGATTTCTGTCTGAAATGTCCAGTTTTGTTCATAAAAAGAAGCTTGAATCTAAAGTTCAGCAGTTAAACTGAAGCTAGAGCACTCTTATTTTAATCATATTCAATTTCTGACTAAAATCGAGGTTATTGATAAAATGAACAAACTCCCAAAAAATTAGATTAAAAAAATTGTGGTGGAACACTGAGATTTTTAGTGCATGTCTTTACATGCCCCAATAAATGCACCAAACCTGACAAAGTTTTGATAAATCACAGTTTTCCAAAAAACGATTTGCTCTGAGCGACTAATAAAGGTACACAAAACAAGTTTTTTTGTTTGTTTTTGTTTTGTTTTGACAAAGTTGTGGACAAATGACACATTCCACACGGATGAGGTGTGTGACAAGCTCCCAGGTAAGGCAAGTTTATTTGTATTGCACATTTCATGTACAAAAACAATTCAAAGTGCTTTACATAAAGCATTAAAAGAAACAATCAGAAGAAGATGAAAGAAAGTGAAATTAACTGAATTTAAAACAAACATAAATAAACACTGCAGAGGTAAAAAATGTAAATATATTGGCCAAATAATTGCTTGTCAAATCTAATTCATTTGCACCTGTTGGTTGAAAATGTATGTAAAAATCTGTACCTATAATTTAGATAAAGTAAAATAAGAATTATGAGTACACACTGCCACATCTAATCAATGAGAGAACCAATTTGCCTCATTGAATTGCTCATAAAAGAGGTTGATTGCCAATTAATGTTGAATTTTGTCATTTTCATTGACATAAAAATAGAAAGGGTGAAACAATTCAATTCAATTAATATCATAATTTATGGTTTGTGATATGATTCATAGTCAACATTGGTTCATTTTGAGCGATCTGATTCACTGACCTAACAAATCTATCTTGGACATCTTTGGCCAAAACTTCAACCAGTGTGACTCAGAGATAAATACCTGGGACTGAACAATGCAGGTATAGTTTTCTAGATTCCTTGTATTTCTTGCAAGATAACCAAGTGTAAATTGAATATGTTTACATAAAAAGAAGAATTAATGGCAAATCCATTCACATTTTAGTTTCCTGAAGTTCAACTAAATGTGTTTTTCACCGGATAAAATCGTAATAAATCATAATATTTGTAAAGTTCAGCCCACTGTTGTTTTTCCACATTGAAATAATACAATCAGAACATTATTGGAACACAATACTACACTGTATGCAAATTTCAAAGTGTTTCCACACATGTACTTTAAAGATGGAATGATCCTTTTTTGCTGCATCATTTGTTTGTTGTCCGCTGTGATAATACTTGTTTTTTTTCACACTTATAGTAAAATAAATCTACCGTACCTCAATAGTATTTTCCACTATTCATAAAAACAATTTATTTAATCATGAAACATTTTTTAATGGTATAGGTAGATTTGATTGACAACTTGCCTCAGACAGATCAATTTTCTTGGATTGTAGGAATAGTAATCCATTCATCAATTAACACGATTGATGTTTACTTACAATTTTAGAACCATCAATTTTACTGATACTTAAATGTGGATCTTTTGATGGCATGATTTGGTGCCTGAATGGCCACATGTGAGTTTGAGACTACAGAACTTCTACTAAAAGTTTTGCTAAAATAACCCCCAAAACATATCATTTTTTTAACTGACCAAAGTGCAGGCCGTCGTGTGTGTGCGTGGATGCGTGTGCATGTCAGTTGGTGTGATGGTGGTGTTGTGAACGTTCCCACGATGGCTATCCATCCATTCCTTGGCACACACACACAAAGGCCATATGGCCATCTCTAAGTCCTTGCATGCCACCACTGTGATTTGGCTGCAGCAGCTTCACCTTCAGAGGCTTCATCTGGACAGAGGAGGATGGAGGGATGACAGAAGGATGGAGAAAACAGAGCAGGAAGAGGCCAGAGATGTGGAGGGAGAGACTCGGCAGAGGGGTGATACGAGAAGCCATTTGGTGTTTGGTCGGTGTTTGGTGAGCAGATGGCCTGAGCTCGAGGAGGGGCGTGTCTTGTCCTCGCGACCCTTCACAAATCACACAGCTCTCCCCTGAGGGGCTCGCGAGTCACCGTTCAATGGGAATCAATGGGAATTACTTCACGAGAGAAAAGGATGAATGGGCGGCGGGGCGCGAGACCTCTCCCTTTGTTGTCCCCCCCCTCTTCGTGTCACAGCTCTCGCGCACGGGTACAAACGCGCGTGCGCAGTTATAAGTACACACATGCGCAGCAGGAACAATTTCGATTAAACAATCGATCGCCAGTTAAACAGTTTTTTAGCCTGGTGCGCGCGTCCACGGACACAATGAGAGATGAGAGGGGAGGAGTTTGTGCTGATTCCTCCGGTTTACATAAATTATGCTTTGGAGGAAAATGTTCAACGAAAGGGGGGCTCTTTCCATGCTTTTCTGTTTGTTTGGAAAATGTGTGCTGCGTCATGCTGACGGGTACGCCTGTTTACACCACCACAAACATCTGCAAGATAACTACAATAATCTGATCTATTGTGTTTACATGCACTTCACGAGTCTGATAACGAGAAAAAAACTGTTTCTGATCCTTTATCAGATTTATATCATACTGTAAGAATGTTGGGGCTGAAAACTGAAACTTTCTGTTGATGTTTTTTTGTTTATTTATTTTTTTTAAACTAATGGCATCAATTAATTAATTTATTATAAAACCACAGCCTGCCTGAAACATGCACATTGTTTTTTAATTCTAACATATTTGTCTGATTTTTGCATAACTTGCTGTTTTAAAGTGTTTAATATAATATAATATCTTAAAATTATACATGTTTACAGTCTCAAAGCTTTCTTATCAAGAGTACTCATCTGCTAATCAGGGTTTGCTGTTCTTCATTTATACTTCATGAAGAAAAATGGTGGTTTGTGTTCATACATTTGTGTCAATATGTCTGTTTTTTTCACACACATTGCGAATGCATCACTGCCATTTCCTTTGATAAACACATCTCTTATTTTCTGGGGGTGTAACAATAAATTGTTGAATCAGTTTGTATTCCTCCAATCCAACCAGATTGATCTGTCTGAGGCAACCTATTATTTGAACTGAGCTACACCGTTACCATAAAATCAATTAAATCAAATACACTGATTATATGGATTTTGGAAAATACTATTTAGTTGAGGTATGTTGATTTTATTTTATTATCTGAAATAGTCAAGTGACATTACAGTGGCCAATACACGTTATGGCAGCAAAAAGTGATCAAAACATCATCATAGACCAACGTGTGGAAACACTTTGAATTTTGCACAAAAAGAAAAAGAAAAAAAAATTGACCATACAGCAAAATTGTAATATTCAAATAATGTTCCATCTGTATTATTTTGATCTGGAAAAACAACAGTGGGCTGAACTTTACAAATTCTGGTTTATTATGACTTTATCTTGCGAAAAATACAAGGAATATGGAAAACGTCCCCGTCACTGTGCAGCACCAGATATTTATCTCTGAGCGACACTGATTGATTTTTGGCTGAAGATGTCCTGGATAGATTATAGGTTAGTCAATCAGATCAAATTGGATCCTTCAAAGTAAATTAATATCGACTGAGAATTGAATCAGCAACTGCAAACTATGATATGAAGATATGAATCAAATCAGTATCAATATAAATTGTTACATTACTTTTTCACATTGAAACTGGGACTATTTTTTGTGGAGACAAATTGTCCAGGAACAACAGATAAATATTGCATTTTGACTAACTCCAGTACATTGCAGATATGCTTTTTAATACGAGTTCAAAGTGAAATGTCAAATAAATTAATATCAGACATGTCTTATCAGCATGTTTATGTATATGTCAATGCAAATTGAAAGGCAGCAAAACTTGCCAATCAAGCAAAAAGAAATTAGTTTTTTTATAAAATTATTCAAATCAGATTACTGTAATTATCTAAAAAATTATATCAGATTATCTTGCATAAAGAAAATTAGAACATTTTACATAATTGAAAAAAATCAAATTAATATTGATGAGAGAATTGGTGACACAGTGACATATAAAAGGGAAAAAGCACATTTGCAAAATTCAACTAAAAGTGTCAAGTGAAGAAATTTTTCACCTCATATGAATTTCAGTGTTAACAAACCAACAGGTTAAAAATAAAAAGAGAAGCGTCATGCAGCTGAACACACACAGGTATCTGACACTCTCTGATAGGCACAGATAATAGAACTGAAGGTTAACCACCTTTGCATCAGCCGCAATGAGTGTAAACAGCACTTTACGGACACCCAACTGCATATAGACAGCCTCTGGCCCAGAGGGAATAGCAAAACAGGGTCATTGAGATATGCAGATTTGGGGACTGTCGCACTGCAATCTTGCAGCTGCTGTTGTGTGTTGGTATGGCAGGCTCAAAGTTCTCCATATATTAGATGAGCTCTGTGAATGAGAGCCTTGTTTGTAGACAGCAGCAGGCCAAAATGCTTGGAGAGGGAGCACCTTCAATTAGAGATGTTAATCAAGCCCTCCATTCCGGTGCATGTGTGCGTGCTCATGTCTACTGCAGGACATTTGTTCTTCAGCGCGCTCTGCTGCTGTGCCAACACATTAATAGGGAAATAATTCAGAGGGGAAAAAAAGCTTTTTCGGGTCGGCTGCAATGTGCTGTAAAGGCTCAGCTCACTGACAAACCCAATTAACTGTTCCATCCAATCAGCAGCTCTCTTCTCAGCCTTTCATTTCCCTTTTGAGAGATGCCAAGCCACATAATCACACATTCCACAACATTGTTTGTGCATATTATAAATAACTTTTTTGAGTTAGTATTTATAAATGTCACTTTGGGTATGCTATAAATACGTTTGCAGCAGCAAATTTTAGTCCAAAACCTTCTTAGACATAACCTTTATCGTAGCAGCAGCAATATGTCCCTGTTTTAATCTGTTTGACCAACTTTTAATAGAACATTTAGCTGCTTTTTAGACAAAAATTATCTTTAAAATTCCCCGACCAATTGCAGAACTCTTTGGATTGCAAGCAAGTTAGTTTGTGTGTACATTTAGCACATTCATTTGGCCAAAAACACAGTTTAAAGCACTTGTTGGGTCACAGTTGCTCCATGACCAGTCTGTTTAATTTGAGTGTGGGTAATGTAAAATAATGAAAAACAGGTTAAGATTACTGTTTATGCGATTTGCAATGTTTTCCTGCTCCATCCCTCTGCTCTATCTCTCTGGTGTTTTATTATTGTGGGAGAGCAGGTGCTGCAGGCCCAATTACCATACAGCTGAAAGCACAAAGAGAAAAAAACTTTCCTCCCTCTGTAACCCCCCTCTTCCTCGTCCTCCCCCTGCTTCTCTTCACAAAGTCCCGTAATGACAGCCACGCGAGTGACACACCACCAAGTCTCCCCCACCCTCCTGCATCCAGCAAAGTTAGGGAAATAGTCTAAACATAAGTGTGGAGAAAAATTATCTTGGTTTACTAGACAGCAGGGCAGTGCGCATTTTACGCACAGCTTGGATCAAGTCTTTTACGCCTCACAGGCTGCTGTCATCGACTGTATTACAACAAATGAAACAAAATCGATGTAAAAATGTGTAACTAATTATATTTTAAATAAATCAGGAACAAACCAGAAAGTTTGGGCGCAAAGTAAAAAAAAAAACTGTGCGCGCGTAAAGGAGAATTTGGCCACCAAGGAATAACGATGACATCTACTGTAATGAGAGCAAATCGACTTGTTTTGGGGTTGTGAGCTTGTGAAAGCCCGGGTAGGGGTAACAGCATAGGAATGCAATGGAGCAGATGGTCATCAGCACAGTTGGGACGGGTGGCACGCCGGCGCACCATGCCAGGCGCGGGCCAGCCAAAGCGCGTTGCCCCCAAAAGCGAGATGCCCCATCTTCTGAGTGGGATGAACAGCAGCTTGATAAAGCGGGATTTCGTGAGGTGGGTTCAAGAATTTGTCGGAATGTAGATGGGCTGTTGTGGAGGAGGGAGGCATCGGGGGTTGTTGCACATTTAACAGCTCACTAGCCATTTGGTCTGTCTCCCCCCTTGAGAGAAACGAGAGGAGGGGGCGGGTTTAGAAAGTTTTGCATCCCCCATTCCCCCTCCTTTTTCTTTGTGATGGCCCCGGGGCGGACTTGTCGTGGTGGAGGGAGGGGAAGAAGAGGAGCAGAGGGACTCATTTGCATCTTATTACCCTTTGCCTGCTGGCCCGGTATAAAACCGTGAGCTGGGCAGGAGACCTATCAGACTTACGCACTGATCAGGAGAGTCAGAGAGACGGGCATTTGTGGTTTTTTGTGTTCAGGATCATCCTGTCACGAGCAATCAATTGGAAAAATAAACAAGACCAACGTGTTTCTACACCGACTAAGTGGAATTATCAGTTACACTTCCACCGGGAATTTCTCTGACGCCTTTTAAGAGGGATCTTTCATCTGGGGATTACTTTACACTGTAAATCTTTCATCTTCTCTGCCACACAAAAACTGACGCTTTTTCAGTGGAGAACAAGAGTGGCTGAAGTTTCACTTCACACTGACGCACCACAAGAAACCCTCTTTGGCTGTGGCGCAGCGGAGAGCTATTAAAACTTTCTCCATGAGTGTTTGACTTCTGCTGCTCGGATCCGCGGAGCTTTCGCTGCTTGTTGAAGGGCTGTCATTACAATGGGACGCATCTGTCTGCTCCTGGTTGTCAATCTCGCCCTGCTCACCTGCCAGGTAAGTTCACCACAGTCAATCGGGATTTTTACGCATTCTATTTTTTGGTTACATCAAAGTTTGACAAGCAAAAAATCTACTAAAACAAAATGAATGAAATTTGTGTTCCAGGTTTTGTGCTCTGGTGTTTTTGAGCTGAAGCTGCAGGAGTTTCTCAATAAGAAGGGGATATCAGGGAACGCAAACTGCTGTCCGGGTGGCTCTGCGCATCCGCAGGGTCACCAGCAGTGTGAGTGCAAGACCTTTTTTCGGGTCTGTCTAAAGCATTATCAAGCCAATGTCTCCCCCGAGCCCCCCTGCACCTACGGCGGAGCTGTGACCCCTGTCCTGGGCTCCAACTCCTTCCAGGTGCCAGAAACCAATGCAGACAGCTTCACCAACCCCATCCGCTTTCCCTTCGGCTTCACATGGCCAGTGAGTACCTCCATGGATACATTTCCTGATGGGGTTCATATGGGACTTTATGTGCATGTATAGTGACTGCTTTTACTCCCATACGGGGAATAATAGAAACCATGGGCAGACATGTTAGTGGTTTTATTCCAGTGGGACATGTTTGCTGTGAAGAGTACTAAATGCAACAGATGCTCCCAAACTCAACACTTGTGAAGGTCTTTGTCAGCAGTGTGTGAGAGAGGCTATTGTAGTATTTCTATGCTCTTTGGTAGGATAAAATGGGGAGGGGAGGAGGGTGTGTGAAGGGGGGTGGGGGGTCACCAAACGATTTTGTCCTCCAACCAGCCCTGGTGGGAAATATAACATCCTCTGAGTTGGCACATCATTGGCAGCACCGTGTGAAATTCTTCCTCGTTTTTAGCTTAACGGTGGTGTCAAAATGCGATAGTAGCAGGGGTGTGAAGAAGGAGCAGGTAGCCGGCCTTATTAGGCCTCTAATCAACACGTGAATTAGGCTGTGAAGTTTATTGCCAGGCCTCCTAATGGCCCTCTGGTACTCTGCAGAGGGAGGGAGGCCTCCAGGCTGAGCAGCTGTTGACTCTCTCTGGTCTCTCCTCAGGGGACATTTTCACTGATCATTGAAGCTCTCCATACTGACTCCCTGGACGACCTGACAACAGGTGGGTGACAGCCAGTGAAGGCAGCTTTGTAACTCAAAGACAGACAAGACGGCTAATGGTGGCTCTCTTTTTTTGTGTGTGTCTGGGGGCTTTTTATTCCCCCACAGACAATCATACCACGCTCACTTTGTTTTTTTTTAAATTAAAGTAAGTTTTGATAATGTTGACATGCTTAATACACATTAGTAAGAGATTTTGAATGTAAAATGATGGAATTTGCTCTTGTCACTTATAAAACAAAAGTTAGAGGCACTTGATAAAATTGCTTATAAAAAATTGTTTTATTAATGCCCAAAAAGTTTTGAAAATGTACGATTGACAGTGTTTAAAAATAAAAAAACGTGTGCATGTCTATATTTTGTAAAACATCAGAAGTAAGTCATGAAGCTGATAAACTATATCAGTGATTTCCTTAAACAGAAAATCCGGAGCGTTTGATCAGCAGGATCACCACTCAGCGCCACCTCAGTGTGGGAGAAGAATGGTTCAAAGACATGCAAACAGCTGACCGGACAGAGCTGCGTTACTCCTATCGCTTCCTGTGTGATGAGCACTACTATGGCGACGGCTGCTCGGTCTTCTGCCGGCCCCGAGATGATGCTTTCGGACACTTCACCTGTGGCGAGCGTGGAGAGATTATATGCAACTCTGGATGGAAGGGCCAGTATTGCACTGACCGTAAGTGTTGATTTAACACTTGTAAAGTCTTTGAAGAAAAGAAAAGAAGAATAAACTTCCCAAATTATGCAGAAGTTAATAACTGACAGCTTTGTGTGATTGATAAAGTAAAGCGAAGGATGCTGCAGATGTTTACCTCCTACTGCTTGATGTGATGGATGCATTTTTCCATTAATCTCAGTTTAGACTCAAATCACCACCATTTTCAAGATGCTGTTATTCAGCTGTCAAAAGTAAAAGAGCAATGCTTTGGGTAGGTTTTTTTGTAGGCAGTCTATGGGACCATTTTTCAAAGTTAATTTTCCCAACAGTCATTTGTCTCTCGTTATTGTTAGAGACTTTTTCCACCTCATAATGCCAGACCCGTGTGCAACAGGCATCAGTTAGTTACTCCATAGCACCAGAGGCCTCCATTCTAATGAGCCGCAGTGGCTCCTGAGTAATTCACACGCCGCGTGCCTTCCATTAGACCACTGGGGCCTCTTGCCCCAAACCTCCTCCCCGATTGGCCAAGTGGGGGTCTTGCATTGTTATGACTCGGGCTGGTGATTGGCCCAGCCGGGTTGTGTATTGTTGTGGAGGGGGCAGCTGCTCAGTGAGAGGAGACAATGGAGCAGCTGTCTGGTGGTTAGCTCCACACAGACCAGCTGGCCCTGGGGGGAAGAGGAGGAGAAGGAGGAGGGGGATGAGGAGAGGACTGTAGGAGAAGTGCAGAAGAAGGAGAATATAGGAGAGGAGAAGAAGAAGAAGAGATGTAGGGAAAGGGAGGGGATAGGTGGATGGAAGAAAAAAGGGAGGAAAAGGCCAATGGGTGAGAAAAGAGACTTCTGACCCAAAGTCAAGGGGAGAAAGGAGGCTTTGTGTTTGAGACTTTTGTGTTGGAGAGCAGGCATGTCAATAGAGGCAGCTTGTTGGCTGGTTTTCCTGTTTTGGTGACCAAAACTGCCTTAGTTCTCGGTTTGGCTTTTCAAGCTGGAAGTAGAATTATCAACGACAGTTGCACCAATGAAGACAGAAGCCTCTCAGTTGTTGTGAATGACCAAAAACATTAATTAGACCTGACAGGTTAAACATAAAAAAGACTGAGAAATAACAGAAGAGGCAGGTCGGCAGACACCCAAAGAGCAGTTTGAAAAGCTTCCCTTTATGAAAGACCCACCAGAGGATAACCAACTGTCGTTCAATTTTCTCTTTGCAGCAATCTGCCTTCCTGGATGTGATGAAGAACATGGTTTTTGCGATAAGCCAGGGGAGTGCAAGTAAGTTGAAAACAAGTTGAGGCCTTTAGAATGATCACAAAGTCCTCTGTTTTGTTACTAACCTAACTTGCTCTTTTCCAAAGGTGTCGCGTCGGCTTCAGCGGTCGCTACTGTGATGATTGCATCCGGTACCCAGGCTGCCTTCATGGCACCTGCCAACAACCATGGCAGTGTAATTGTCAGGAGGGATGGGGTGGACTCTTCTGCAACCAGGGTAAATATTTATTAGTTTGTGGTTCCTCTTTTCCTCTGGTTCAGTCTGTGCAGTTCATAAACCTCATTGCTGGTTCTTCTAGATCTGAACTACTGCACACATCACAAGCCCTGT
Source organism: Oryzias melastigma (assembly GCF_002922805.2). Taxonomy (NCBI): domain Eukaryota; kingdom Metazoa; phylum Chordata; class Actinopteri; order Beloniformes; family Adrianichthyidae; genus Oryzias; species Oryzias melastigma. Next base: position 21,558,248 of record NC_050514.1, read on the forward strand.
CTGAATGGAGCCACCTGCACCAACACTGGCCAGGGAAGTTACACTTGCACCTGCCTACCTGGGTACACAGGTGCAAGCTGTGAGATCCAAGTCAGTGAATGTTCTGGAAATCCATGTCGAAATGGAGGCAGCTGCTCTGTAAGTAGCAGGAGAGAATAAAGTTTCTATCATCATATCAGAAAAACGTGTGTCTAACCACAGCTAATGTTGTTCTCACTGTAGGACAACGACAATGGCTACAAGTGTGCCTGTCCACCTGGTTTTTACGGCAACAATTGCGAGTTAAGTGCCAATACCTGTGCAGACGGGCCTTGCTTCAATGGGGGCCGTTGTGCAGACAACCCAGAGGGTGGATACTTCTGTCAGTGCCCAGCAGGCTACGCTGGCTTCAATTGTGAGAAGAAGATTGACCACTGCTCTTCCAACCCCTGTTTAAATGGTGTGTCTGCGTTTGTAAGTTTTGCCACACTGGATCTGAGTATATAAGTACGATAAAGTGAGACTGATCCCACCAACTTGTCCTCACAGGTGCAGAATGTGTGGATCTGGTAAACTCCTACCTCTGTCGCTGCCCAGAGGGATTTATAGGTTCCAATTGTGAGGTCAGAAGCAGTATTTCAGGACACTGTCAGTCCTTTCCGTGTCAGAATGGTGGGACATGCCAGGATGGAGGAAATGACTACAGTTGTACCTGTCCTCCAGGTATGTCAGCGTTCTAAGCAAAATTTTTGATATTATTATATGAGAATGTTAATAATAAAATCTTACTTTCTTCGTAGGTTATACTGGCAAAAACTGTAGCTCTCCTGTGTCCCGCTGCCATCATAACCCCTGCCACAATGGCGCCACATGCCATGAGCGCGGTGGACGCTATGTGTGTGCCTGTGTGCCAGGCTACGGCGGTCACAACTGCCAGTTCCTCCTACCAGAGATGAGCGGGGGATCCCAGCCAGTTGTGGATGTTGCAGATCGGCGGTACTCTTCTTCGGAAAGCGAAAACTCTGAAGATAGTGAGGACGATGAAAGCGGCTTTCCATGGGCAGCTGTATGTGCTGGTATCTTCCTTGTTCTGGTGGTCCTGATCAGCTGCTCCGTCTTGGTGGTCTACGTACGAGTCAAACTGCAGGACCGGCTCAGTCACCACAGCGACAGTGTCCACAGCGACAGCCAAGAGACCATGAACAACCTGACCACCACCAATAATTGTCTCCGTAGCGATAAAGAACTGGGTCCTATGATGACCACATCAATTAAAAACACCAACAAGAAGGCAGATTACCATTCAGACCTTGCTGGGTCACTCGTTGGTTTGAGTGGAATCAACGGATCAGAGAAGAACGGCTTTAAGACTCGCTATCCCAGCGTGGAGTACAACCTGGTGCACGAGCTTCGGTCTGAAGAGCCGTCACTGTGCAAAGAGGACGAGCCCAACGAGCCAGAGGCCAAATGTGAAATGTTGGAGGAGTTCAACACTGAAGAGGGATTCAGGAAAACACAGAACAGGTAGGCAGTGGAAAGATTGCTAAAATGTAAATAATTAAAGCACATTTTGTGTGAGAGATTGCTGATTTGTTTCTCATTTCAGCAGCAATGCATCAGAAAAGCAACTGACAGAGTCGACGGGATGCAGCGAAGAAAGATATCAGTCCTCCACTGATTTAGGCTGTCATTCTGCAAGTGACCTAAAGTACCACTCAACAAATGACGTCAAATTCCAGTCAGGAAACGACGAAAGCCCAGACGACAGTCAGTACTCGTGTCTCCCTGACACCAAATACCAGTCTGTCTACGTCATGTCAGACCAGAAAGACGAGTGTGTCATTGCTACAGAGGTGAGTGCACAAATACAAATGAATCTACCTGGAAAATACATCTGGACATGTGAGATATTAAATTATTTTCTTCTTTTTTTCCAGGTATGATACAAGTCTCCTGCTTATGGCTGTAAACAAACTCTCCAACCCTGAGCAGTAGAGCTCATCTTGTTTCCAGGGGGTTTTACTCCTGCTGTTTGCTGCTGTTCCCTGGTATTTCCCAGTGGATTTTGAGCCAAGGTGCTGATGAGCCAGCCCAGAGACAGCACCTAGTTGGCAAGGGCCCAGTACTACAATAGTACTACAAGTGAATTCTGGATATTTCCTTTTTTACCTTAGATGGATGCTGGTTTTTTGTTTGCTGAGCAAGTGGTACAGACACCTGAACAACAGCATAAGTGCTTGATCCCACTGAAGACATCGGTGCTGACTGACAGCTCATAAAAAGACCACTGTGGAAGGCTTCATCATTTTTCTTTTTCTGCAGCTCAGGATGAATCCAACCCCATAAAAGTCAGAAGAGCATCATCGAGGATCAAATATATTGTTGTACTGTTGAGTACTGATCAAATGAACAGTCAAGTACTTTTAGAGTACTGAGAACTTTTAAAGTACAGTTGTAGAACTGTTATGTTCTGTGGTTTTACAAGGTTGTGTAAAATCCGTGAAGCTTACTGAGTAGTTAACCTTCTGTGCGGTGCTGCAGAGTAGGATTTGGAGCAGTAGCATCAGGAGTCCCTGTGCTGCTAGAGTCTACCCACTTTTTAAGGAATCACTCATGGAATCCTGAGTGGAGCTTTCCTGATAAGACCACTAAAAGTTACGGAGAGGAACTGCAGCCGAACACCTTTATCTCTCGCACTGACGAAGGCAGCCGTGGCCGAGCTGGTTCTCAGCCCAGAATAGACATTTCGGAGACTCCAATAGCGACTGCAGATGAATCCAGCGTGGATTTGGTTGGGCCATACTGGCCCCCTGACCTTTTGGAGGTTGTGTAACGTAGTGCAACGTTCAAGAGAGGAAACAAAACAAAACGGTGTGAAGCAAGTCAAACAGAAAACGCAGAAGGTGTGAAAGTCGTCTGCTGGTTTGTTGTTACAAATTCCTGCACATTCTCAGAGAAATCATTTCAACATTCAAAGTGTGGTCTGTTCTTCCCACTTCTTGATGATGCTGTTGTCAGGCTGCAAAGTCTTTAACGCCAAGATCTCATTGCACTATAGAGGTGTGTGTGTGCATGTGTGTGTGAGTTTGTGTGTACATAAGAGGTAATGCCTGTGTATGGTGTTGATGTGTGCACTGCCCACTCGCGCCTCCTCCTCACTCCCACTTGTCCTCCGTTTCCCTGCCTCTCCTCGATTAGGATCTTTTTTATTTTATTTACTATCTAAAGAAATATGTATTTGTTTAATTTAAGTATGTAATTATTTGTGCTCCATTTTGTTGTGGTGTTTTTTTTTTGTTTTGTTTTTTGTTTTGGTTAAACTTGTAATAATTTAAGTTTTGGCAGAATATGTGTGTATGTATGCATGTATGTGTTAGGCACTTGAGACCACTGTGACTGTGTTGTATTTAAGAGAAGAGTTGTTTGTACAAACCCTGTCATTTTTATTACTGGGAAAAACACTATATTTTTCCAAATTAAAAGAAGATTGAAATCCAACACATTTGGTTTTTATCTGTTGTTCTGGTTCTGGTTTTAGTAGGCTGAGTTATCATGACAAGCGACTTATGCTCTCACTTCAGCTTCTTGAAAGAGTCAGAAACAAAAAAACTGAACTTCTTACCGCCGCTCTTCAAAAAACTGTCGAACAAACTCAAGTTGAGCCGTTTTTTTTTTGTCACTGAGTAATAGTAAGTGCTATTTGCATGTGTGTCTGTCTGACACAGCAGAAGACTGTCTCCTTGTGGAACCACTAAATGAGACAAAGACACACCCCATAATCATAGACCGCTTAGCTAGCCTCCACTGAGGCCAGAGTCATTTCTGTGTGGATTTGTGTGTCCATGTAACTCCCAAGTGTGCACGGCAGTGTGTAGACGTCTGTGCCTTAATGTGCTTGCGAATTCATCTTTTTTCTATTAGACTCTTCAGGAGCTTGTGCGTTTGAGATGTTGTTTAAGCGCAGGAGCTATTTAAAGCAGGAAAGAACCACCGCTTTGGATTTAGCCCAAACTTGTGTGTGCGTGTGTGTATGTCATTTAGAGACCACTGAGAGTGCATTAAGTACTGACATGCAGCACACAATGCCACACATACACACACACAATCACACAAAGAGGTCATGGCCTGCTGATGTACGTCAGCCTTGAATAATGGAGTAGAAAGAAAGGCTACAGAAGTTAATTATTCATTTATGGTTTATAATAATTCACCGATATACATTACCCATCAATATTAATTGGTTTTTAACATCAAAATAGTGTTTAAAAGACTAAAGTAGATTCTTAAAAGGGGATATTTATATATTTTTAACAACTTTCTGAACTCTGTCAGAGCAGCATTTTGTCCTGCTCTGGTTGACACACAGCATGACCTTTTTCTTAAAGTTTCTTTTGAAATCTGTTTATTTGGAGTTATTTTTTTCACATTTTTTTTTTTTACAAACTATAAATCTGAAACAAAAAAATGTGGTGCCCCCTTTCATATTTTCTACAATTAGTGGGTTTGGTGAGATTTGGTGGTTTGTGGGGGGGCATGGCATAACCTCCAGTTTCCTGATGGTCTAAATATGAATTTCAGTGTTTTTTTTCACTGTTTTAAAGTCTCCATCTTACACACTGTTTAAATAAACTAGAGTATGTACCTTTTGTATAATGTTAGTTTTAGGATGGGCTGCAACTAAATTCTAAAACAACACAGACTTTTCCTTTCCCAGAAGGCTGATTTCACCTCATTACTTTGTTTTAAACTTTTCATTTCATTTACTGAGTATATGAACAATAGAAGATCTCCATTGATGGTTAAAGTCAACACATTTAAATAATAAAATATGCAATGAAACAGAGTTCTTAATTCAGTAAAAACATATACATCAAAAACTTTATATTAGACACAACTTTACATATTTCATTGTATTTAACTTAATAGAATGTAATGAGGCACTAAAAATGTCCATATTTCCTTAAGAACTCGTGTTTCTCTCTAGGAAGCATCTTTACGGTCTTCACTCTCACCCAGGGAACTGAAAATCAAGCAGACACGTGAGAAAGACGGGATGGAACAACAAAGCTGAAGTATGAACGGAGAAAACTTGAATCAATTTGTTTTTTAAAGATACGTGTTAAAAACATCAAGTCATGCTGAGTTTGTGGAGCTTCCAGTTAACAAAGAGACAGATGTGCAAGGAGTCAGAAAGTTGGAGGCGCAGCTTGAACGTGGGTTGATAACCACATTAGAAATTTATGTCTTAGATTCTGGTTCATGCCTCAGATTGTTTTACTTACAGAAACTGAAACTTTGACCAAATATGCACACTTCGGGTGTCACAATTTGTCTTAACAACAACTCGATTCATATCTTAGTTTGTGGTTACCGACACAATAATTGGATATTGGTTTATTGTAAACGATCCGATTCACTGACCTAAAATCGAACGTTCAAATCGAACGTACAACCAGATATAAATACCTGGTACTGAACAGTGCAGGTGAAGTTTTCCACATTCCTTGTGTTTCTTGCATGAGAATCAAGTGTAAATTAATTATGTGTACAAACAAACAAATAAAGAAGAATAAATGACAAATCCATTCACATTTTTGCTTCATAAAGTTCAGGCCACTTGTTTTTCCACATTAAAATAATTTAAAGTGAACAGTATTAGAAGATTATGCCACACTATGGTCACATGTTTTTGCAAAATTCAAAGTCTTTCCACACTTTGAACTTTAATGATGTCTTGATCATTTTTTGCTGCCATCACATATGTGTTGTCCACTGTGATGACCATTTTTGTAGTCAAATAAGCATACTCAATCAAAATGGTATTTTCCAATATTGATTAGCCATTTATCTTATTGTAAAACAATTTTTTAACAGTATATAGGTCGATTCGATTCTGATATCAATCTGGTTGGATCGTAGGAATAGAAATCGATTCATCAATTCATCGTTACATCCCTGGTCCACACACATTTCCAGGTCTGAAGCACATATATAAAGTATTTGACAGAACTGTAGATTAAGGAAAGGTCATTCCATATAATTTCATTAGGCAGTTTATCTGGATTAAACCGACTGCAGCTCTAAACATCAAACGTATATATTTCCATATATGAACATGTGACAAAGTAGAGAGATTCTTTTTTTTGTCAGCATGTTCAAAATCCACACAGCAGCATCTTAGCTATTTAACAGACCTGGAAAGTAATCAAATTAAAAAACTGTAATTGAAAAAAAATCGACATTTGTTGCCCAATCAAAGAAAAACTTGTGAAAAATATTATTGAAAAAAAGGATAATATTTCCTTTTTTTAAATAAAGAAACGTTTCCAAGAATATGTTGGTTGAATTCTGAACTACCCAGCAGCTACTTGCCAACAGGTCGGAGACACAGTGACGGTTAACCCAACCAAAAACGGCGACTGTGACTGCTCAAAAAGTATTTGCTTATATTACACAAGCAGCAGGCAGTTGTTAGCACATACCATGCTAAGCTTTTTAACTTAACTTTTTTTCTGGGTGACAATAGCTTTTCGCTGAGTTGGAAAATCACAGGAGACAGGCTTAAAGCTGGCCCTTTGTTGCTGTTAGGCTGTCCTCCGGCCCCCGAACAGTGGCACACACTCCTCTCTGCATCTATCTGGTGTCAATAATCAGACAAAGCCCTGGTCACTGGCTGCCATATGCTGCCTTGCTGCACATAAAGGACAGCACTCTTTGAACTTCTAAGGGGAAATGGAAACTTCTTCATGACAAAGTATATAGAGTACTTTCTGCTTAATCACTCCCAAATCCCCCTTAGAGACCTGATGGTTTTGCTTCTATCATGCTCACCTTTTAGGACAAACAACCTTTATTTATATGAACTGTAGTGGTGGGTGTATTGGTCCGGTGTGATGAGAACTAAAACATTTCAAAACAAGATTATCAGAAATGATATGTTGTGCGTTTTCCCACTTTTTCCCCTCGTACACTTTTTCCTCTGACAAGGGGTAGGCAGGACCGTGGCTAATCCAAAGAACAGCCTGTTTAAGTGTGTCTCTGCTATAATCTGATTAATCTTTCCATTCATACACTCCTCACATCTCTCCTCTGCTGCTGCAGATCTTTTGGACCGTTTAGGTGTGTGTGTTAGTGTGCTTGCTGTGTGTAAACATGCATGTCAATGCCTGCTGGTGTCTGAGAGAGACAGAGAGAGATTGTTTGGAAGAGGGTAACAAGAGAGGAAGAAAAAAAAGCTCAAACTTGGCCATTGACCCTCCTTTTGTCTGCGTACCGGTCACCTGTCATATACACACACATGTACACACACACACAGATACGCACACACACACACATCAAAAAAAAAAGCACTTAGCTGAAAGCGGTTAAACTAGACAGGGGTCCTCTGACGGTTGAAGTGGTCAAATTGCACTTGTGGAGTCTTTCATTTTACTCTCCTCTATCTGTCTTTCTGTAATCACTTTCATAAGTTTAGGCCTTGTTTCAATCAGCACAATGTTGATGTTAATTATAGATCCCAAAGTGGACATCAAAAGGAAGTCTCTGAGTTGCATTAAGTTCAGTCTGTGGCACTTCTTTGCAACAAAACAACCTAAATGTGATCATAAAAGTTCTGTTGCAGCCAAGAAACAGATGGTATGGACCTCACAGACCTAACCGTAAAGAGAATGCAGTCGTATGACCGGCAAAGAAAGAAGTTCTGTGGAAAGACCTCTAACAACATTTGTAGGACTTTGTTTTAAATGACGGACAAAATGAGAAAGAAACAAAGTTTAGGAAACAAGGTTATACTTATTTATCTGTTTAATACATTTTGAAAACAATTTTACTCAAAAATGTATCTCTACACTAAAATGCTATATAATTTCCCCCTTGATGGCTACATTTATTTCCAATTATAATTTTTTTTTTTTCTTCCTTTGAACGTGTTGGTTAATGAAGTTAAGTCGTGGATTTAATGGTAGGTTCCAAATTAGCAACATACGGCATGAAGGTGTTAATTTGAATATCATATTATTTGTTTTTATGTTTTTAAAATTAAAACTTTTAAAAGATAAATTGTGAAAAAATTAACTATTAACATATTTTTAAAAATCCATTGAGTATTTTTTTTTTTTTTATACCTGGACATGTATGAAAAATGAGAAAATGTATGTAGGTCATCCTGTGATATAGACACAATACACCAATATTACATCCATGCACACCTCATCAAATATAATATTATTATTTATCATTCATCATTACTGTATCTGTAGCTTTTGTGTTTGTTTTGTTGACTGGATTATATTTTGGTTGTGCTGCAATTTTCCCTTTGGAAAGTATAAACATTTTGCATTTTAATACTACATTTGTAATTATGTTGATACAATTAAAGCATTTATTTGCTAAATATGAAAAAAAATATTATTGTGGCGAATTAAAAAAAATATTTGAACCTTTTTTATCTAAACATGTAAAATGAAAAAAGTTAATTAGGTCATCCTATTATAAACACACACAAATATTACATGAACATCTATCTTTATTTTTAGTGAAAATATGCATGATTGATTAAAAAAAAAAAAAAGCTTTTATTTGTCTTAATGGTTACAATCTTTTATGTTTATTAGATCTTCTCCGTCCACAAAAACCGCATAGAGCTCTAAGACCCTCAGGCTCTATGATTTTAACCATCCCGGAGTACGGCTTCTTTTCAGTGTCAGTGGAATAACTTACTTGAGGATCTGAAAGTCTATACATCTGTGGAGATTTTTTAGAATAAATTTAAAACACACTTTTTTATTTAACTTTTAAGTAACTCACTTTCAACCTTTCAGATGTTTCATTGTGTTTTAAAATTTTGTTATTTTAATTATGTTGTTAATTATTTTTTTAATCTAAGGTTATTGATTTCTTGATTGTCCCAATGATGTGTTTACTTCTGTTCTTTATCTTGTGTTTTTTACTCTATTTTTTTAGCACTTTGGGCTGTACAAATGTGCATGAAAAGCGCTCAACAAATAAAGTTTTTTGACTGATTGATGATTGATCAAATATCTTATTGTTTTCCCCTCATCATTGCCATAATTTTTGTTTTTTTCTAGATTGTACTCTTTCTCTGATATGCTGCAATTTTTTTGCTTAGATTATTTTTGGTTTCACTCGACTTTTAAAATAGAGAAGCATCTTTTATTTAGCATTCCATCTTGTCAAAATGTTCCTCACATGCTAAAGGAAAAGTTATTTTTCCATTTCATCCGTTTTGTGCTTCAATCTAAAAGGACACTTATATTACCTACAGTCCAGTCATACGGTAAAATATTTGATTTTCAATCTTCTACAAAGCAAGATTTTTGCACATTTTAAAACTTTGCATTTATTAGTTACATTTGTATTGAATGATTTGTTGAACATCATATTGATGAATTGATGTAAAGCCTTTTCTCTCTACTTTTTCAGAATCACATCACTGTGACTTCCTCTCTTATCTCTGTTATTAATTAGCATTTTAATTTGTCATGTGGACAAATCTCACAAATAAACAGAACATCACTGGCTGGAGTTTTATAGTCTAAATCTTGTGGGAAAACAAAGATTTCACTCTCATCTACCCTGCATTGTTGGGTTTGAACAAACGAAGTGACCACAGCAGCCAGAGCCACACAATGACAGACAACTTATTCAACTACTTCATCTGTCGCAGCTCCCCAGGGACCCGGCTCTGATCTTTTCCCAGAGCTCCATCTTTCCCTTTTAACCCCTTCTTTCTTCCTCCTTTCCTGACTGTCACTCTCATTTCTGCTAAAATTCACAACCGTTCCCCCCACCGCCCCTTCTCTCGCAGTGATAAACTCTTTTTGATTTATAGCTTCAGGGTGTACTTGGAATCAAGCAAATCCATCCACATCTCCGAGTTGTCTTTCATGGCATTGTTTTTGTTTGTTTTTTGTTTATTGTGATCTCTCCCTGGGGGTTAAAGGGATTGTAAAAGGCAGAGTCATTCCTTCAGAGACACCAGCTCCCATCAGCACCTTCTGGTCATTACTGGTGCATCGTGGGAACAGCTTGGGGAGGACAATGATTGGCTACAACAATGAGGATGGAGGGGTAACACAAAAGACACGCCCACTGCATCATGGGAAAGAGTGGCAGAGGAAGCAGATGTTGCCACAGAGGACACACAGGAGGGGATGGAGAGATAGAAAGACGGCAGATGTCTCCGTATCTCTGTGATGAGTCGGCTGTGTTCAGCTCTTTAGAAGCAGGTGAGATGTGGCTTTACCTGCTTTCGTTGCGCCGTCATTCCAAAACCCACAACTCTCACATTTTCATATGTCAAGACATAAAAACTTGAAGAGACACTTCAGAAAAACACTAACATTTGTAGAATCACTAAAGTTGTATCATGTTCATGTAAATTAGATAATCTGGCTTCAATCAACAACCAATCAGGTCCAGGACCACTGAGAAAGTCTGGTTTGAAAGAAAACATGACACATAATTAAGGTTTAAAAGAAAAACAAATGTGTGGAAGACACAAGATAGATTTGTGTGTGTGCGTGCGTGCATGTGTTTCTGCTCCAGAAGTCTTCATCTTCGAATCAAACACAACGCAGCAGCAACAGCTGAAACCACTTCTTGAAGACAAACAATTTATTTCCTCTGGTACACTGACGTAAATAGGCCTAGAGAGCCTCAAACACAACAACAGAACTCCAAAATACAACAAGAAAACACAAAAATTAACTAAAACATAAACATCACAAGCCTGGTAACATTTATACAATTTTTATGAAATGGAAAAGAAAATTAATTTGATTAAAAATATTAATAAGTGTAATTTATTATTTGAAAAATGTGACAAAAGATGCCAAAATGTAATGAGAAAAACAAAAAGCTGTGCTTTGGACATTCAAATTGCAATAATAAATATGTAAATAACATACTTACTTTTCAAAAAGGATTATGCTTCAAAACAGATTTCCACATTCCTTGTGTCGATCATCACATGATTGGTTTTGGTGATTTATCATATTTTTTTTTATTAATTGCTCTCTGCTTTGCCAGTTTCTATTACTTGAGTTCTAATTGTCTTAGTTTCCTTTACTGGGTTGAGGTAACGCAGTTATATCATTTCACGTTTAATACTTGAGCCATCCGTTCATGGGAAGGCGCTGCTTTCATCAATGTGGGCATTCATGATGGCCAGACAAATTAGACAGCAAATTCCCACAGTAATACTTGCCAATTCATCCCACCAAGACAAAAGAGAGAACAGCTGATGGGAACAAATCTTCCCGTGTTCACTCACAACGCCACGAGGGAGCAGTCATCACTTAATGAAAAAGGCAATTGAGAGGTCATTAGGTTGGCAGATTTGATGGACAAAAATTCAGGTTGCCAAGTCTGATCCGCTGAGACGAGAGGAGTGGTGGAGATTCAGCAAAGTGTGCTCTGGGATATATCTGTGATTAAGAGCTGAGTGTGTGTGTGTGCGTATGCTCTTTGTTTTCATGTGTTTGGCATATACGTGTGGGAATGGACCCTGTTCTGACTTGTTGATTAATGGCCAGTGTGTGTATGTGTGAAAATTCTCCTAGTCCTGTTTCCATGCTAATGAGCAGTGGCAGATGGGAGAGAGCAGGCTGGACCAACAATGAACAAACGCACCAGCAGCCCTACAACTAAACATGACCAAACATTGTGTCTTATATGGTGCACTTCCTTTGGGATTAATACTCAGCTATGTCAAGATATCTATGAATAATTAACACTTTTCACCAAAAAGCATGCATTTACTTTCTCTCTATTCTGTTATATACATTGACGGATAAATCGTCTTCCACATTGTTTTCATTCCTTGTGATGATGATCAGACATTATTATTGGGAGCATTGACAGATGTCGCACACTTTTTTCCTTTAAAGTTCCACTCCTATCATCGTCTGATCTATTTTAAAAGCATTCCCAATGATCTTTTATTTTCATTACACCATTTTTCGGCTAAGTCAAAAAATCTGTGGTTTTCTTGGACATTCTGCAGAGCATCAGTAGTTCATAAAAAAAAGTTAATCTCTGAATTTTGGGTGGGGCCCCCATTTCCCATCATCCATCTGTTTACATGCTCCCCCGCTAGCTTACAGCCCCTCACAACCTCTACCTAACATCACTGGTTCTACAAAAATGGGGACCAATGTTGAAGCTTTCCAGCTGTACAGTTTTGAGTCAGATGGGAGCTCAGACGAGGAAAACAAAGGCGTACATGGATCTATTTGTCATCAAGTGGATACATCAGAATGGAGTTTGTGGCTTGCTGTAGTAATATGTGTGTCACATTTTCATCTGCTCCTGATTCACAATAATTTGAATAAAGAAATACTCAAAAATGCAATTTTGAGCTTCATTCTCTTTAAATATGTCGTCCAGTATCATAAAAATCCACAAAAACATGATTTGCATTGGAGTATTTAATGTTATTTTTAAATAACAAGCTGGCCCCAAGTTTCTACAATTTTTTAAAAGACCTACTGAAAATCAAAATATGTTGCACCAAAAGTTTTTACATGAAAACAAAAAGAATAACTGATCAAACACTTGATTAAAACATTTAGAACAAAGAACATTTACATTAACATTCCAGCTCCTCACTAAGAAATGGCACTTCGTAAAATCTTCATTAATATCCGACTTTTGTTTTGATGCAGACATTTGTTTTATTTATACAAAATGATATATTTGTAGATCTGAAAAACTAGAATTGTTCATAAAAGTAGAACAACTCTTTCTGTGCACCTAGACTCCTGCAAACATGTCCTTAGTAACAATTTTAAAAAGTTAGTTGAAAATACCGGTACATCAGTTTGTGTAAATATAAAATAAATGTGCGTTTACTTGTCAAAGACTGTTCTATTCTGTAGAAGAATAAAGCTTTATGTGTTCACAAATTTGAATTTCTTTAGAAAGCTTTGCTTTAAAAAAGATTTTTTGCTTGAAACGACATCAAGTTTAGTTTATTTCACTTCCAACTCTACACAGAAACACCAAAAATGATAGAAAAGAGACAAAAGGAAGAGTAAAATCTGGGTCACTCTCAATACAAAAATATTTGGCACTTTTATTCTGGCAAAGTTCTTTGCCAGAATAACTCTCAATTATTTTGATACAATGTTTCCCATTTCAGCCTTTTTCAAGAATTTTGAAACAGATCATCAATTAAATCAGAAGTTCCATACTTAACTATTAGTATATTGGGTTTTAGAGGTCTCCAAAATATAGCTATAGTTTCTAATTCTTTAATTTTATGTTCTAAATAATTCTAGAAATGCAAGATTTTGCTTTAATAAGGTGCTCCATTATTTTGATTTAGCATCAGGGTTACTTAACGACATCTTTCAATATAAAGGTGTAGGAATAAACTTGTTTTTTACAAACAGTTCTTAATTTACTGTAGGCTAATGTTTGCTGTTTTCTTTTTGCATAATTTGCAAGACGTTAGAATCAACTAGTAATCAATGCTTTTCAAAACCGTGAATCTGATGAATAACGGATTTGATGGATCTCTGTAGTGACTGCCAGAAATAATTCTTAATGTAATTTTACAATTTTGTATTTTAATTTTACAGAATTATCTTTTCTGTAAAGTAATTATTGGTTGACTGTGTGTTTTACATGTCAACCCCAAATTACCTCACAGACACTCAAATTTAGCACAATCATGGATTAGATGATATGAACAATGTAGAATAATCCAATTTTTAAAAAGTTAAACAGGAATTATTATTATTCAACACATTCATGTATTTGGCTATTTTTCCTTTTTTTGTAGTAGGATGATTGCTCCAGATCCAACACGATTTGAATAAAGAAATACTCAGAAGCAGCTTTAATCTTAAAATATTTTACATATGCCCTCAATCATGTGAAAATGCTACAAGAAGAAGCACCAAAAACACAATTTTTATTGAAGTGGGTTTTCATAAAGCTAAATCTGAGAAGAATTACAATATTTACCTGTGTCGTTTAAGATTATTCAAAAGTCAAGCTGTTTATATAAGTGGTAAAAATGAGTTTTTTTTAACGAAACCTCCTGTGACTGGCTGCGGTCTGAATGTTTTACCGATTACAGGCGTTCATAAAGCTGCAGCTTAAGGTTGTCATCAATAACAAGAGCTTTAGGGCAGACAGACAAAGAACCTTTGAACATGAAGGATGCTAAAAACCAAAACTGTGCAAACAGTCTGCTCGGACAACATGCAGTGCCTTTCAAGCAACAGCTTGATGCTTTCACTCACAAAAACACATTCAGACTCTATGGTATTTTCTCTTTGCTTGAGGTTTTGGATCCATTCACGTCAAATTACAGCTTTCAGAGCAATTTTGTTTTGTATTTGACATTCGCAGATGAATAACATGATTTTGAAACACTTCGGGACAGATAAAACTCTGATGAACTTGCTGAACTAGCAGTTAAAGCCGTAATGTTTCCCTATCGGAAAAAGTTTCCTGTCCAATCATGGGATTCAGCTGAACTAGAGGCTTGTCTTTTACAAAGAAAATTACAAATTAATTAAACAGTTAGAGGGAAGAAAAAAGGTATGGCATACTCTGAACACATTTTAAAAGACAAAAGTTTCATTTTTGCATTTTCATTTAAGTCTGTGTGTGTCAAAGCAGCTTGGTTTGCTTTTGTGTGTCATTTCCAGCCATGAGTGGTGGTCCAACCTTTTAGACAAATATAAACACTTCCCTTCTGTGACTCCAGATAAAAGTGGCACTGATTAGAGACAAGACTGTGTGTGAGGGTGTGTGTTTGTTGGGGAGCTCCTCTGTCATGCAGGCTCGTGGCATCAACATCACAGGAAGCTTAGCCTGTTTCCTGCCAAGAACTTTTTTTTTCATTCTTACTTTTCCACATTCCTCTCCTTTGACTCACTAAATGAATTGCAAATAGCTTCTTTTTGATATTTTTTACGACTGTTGCGCTTGGTTGACCTTTTGTCTGTTTTTGAAGTGGTGTAAATGTCAGCCAACATACAGCAAAAGTGGAAAAAGAGCCCTTTAGGACTAACTGGGCTCTCAGACAAAAATTCGAGTTATGGTGGAGGATTGCTGACGAGGAGATCCTTAGTCAAAGAAAAACAAATCATGAACACAAATTCAGAATAAACCAAACCAGTCCACAGAACAGCTCTTATGTTTAGTACTTTAAAACGTTTCAGATGTTCTTATTCATCATGCCAGACCAGCAGGGAGATCAGTCCAAGATTCATGCAGCAACCACACAGCAAACAGCAGGATAGGGTTGGAAAACACACAAATTTACCAACGCCAACAGTAAATATTAAACTTCCATTGAGGGTGTGAGAGATGGAGGCTCCGAAAGAAATGCATTCAGTGCTGCTCCACTATCTGTGAACAGGAAACTGATTCCCAGCAAGAGGAAGTAACTTCACGGAGAGAGGAAGTGTTTGCCAGCATCCGCCCTCTGTCTACTAGATGGGGAAGGAAGAAGGGACAGGAGCAGCTGGGGGCAGAGGAAAAAGTGAAATAAAAAGATGTCTTAGAGAGCATTAGAGGGTGTGAAGAGGATTCATGAGCGATCCGGTAAAAAAAAAATGGAGTCCATCATAAGTTCTGCTGATCACATATTCACATCATTTTCAGTTGCAAGTCAATTCATAACTGCAGTGATTGTTGGGGATTATTTATAAGGAATGGAGACTTGGACTTGAGTTGTACATAAGTCTTTTAACGGGACGTGAATCTTTACTTATAGACCCACTATAATGAAAATCCTGATTTTGGTCTTTTTAATATGCTTTGTGTCTAAAATTAAGATTAAAACTGCATTTCTGAGTATTTCTTTATTCAAATCAAATGAAAAAAGGCATTTTAAAAAAGATTTTAGTTGTGACGCACAAGCTACAATTGTCAGGCAACCAGCTCTCTGTTCAGCTCAATTCTGATGCATCCACTTGCAGACAAATAGATCCATGTACGGCTTTGTTTTCCTCGTCCGAGCTGGTATCAGACTCCGAACTGTACAGCTGAATAGCTCAAATATTGCTCGTCATTTTGTTACACTGCTAATGTTAGGTTGGGGTTGTGAGGGACTGTAAGCTAGCAGGAGAGAGTGGGAAAAGGGGAATATGAAAAATAAGTCCCGGCTTACTCTGTGCCAATGGTCCATCCCATAATTCAGAGGCAAATATTGTATGAACCACTCTGCAGGAACTATGTCCTTGAAAATGACACAAGTTTTTTATTTTTGCTTTATTTAACGTAAAAAAAACAGCATAATCATTATTAAAAGACCACTGGGAACTATAATCAGAGTGGGAATTTAAAACTGAACATTCAGATATGACATAACATATTGGCATTGTTTTCTTGTCAGGATGTTACAGTAGAGGCAGTGTAGACACAGGACCTACATTGACATGAAGACAAAAGGTAAAACAGATAGAAATGACTTATATAATGCTCTATTACCGTCGTTGATGGCCCAAAGCACACAGTCCCATTCACACACATTCGGCGCTTCATCTCCCAAACACAGCAGAGGCAAGATGAGGTTCAGTGTCTTGACCAAGGACACTTTGACACATGGGCAGGCAAGACGGGAATCAAACTCGCAATCTTCCATTCATAGGTCGACCGCCCCACCGCTGTACCAAAGCTGCTCCTAAACAAACCGAGAAAGAAAGGTTGGCTGTGATTTGATTTCTGCTGTGGAGCCACTAGAGATGATTGTTCAAAGAATTAACCTTTTTGAGATATAATCCTTTACAGAAAAACTGTGTTTCAACGCAGACTAAATTTCAGATCTACAACAGAAATTTCCTTTTCTTTTGGTGAGGTAAAATGTCTGCAAAGAATCTTAGGCCCAATCCGAATTCTTCCCATCTTCCTTTCCCTGCATTTAACCCTTCAAACAGAGAGTTATGAAAAAATAGTGTCTCAAGTTTTGGACGTCACTTTCATTTGATGACATCATCAATAATCAGCAGTCCCCCAGCATTAAAGCGAAGCGTCCAACACTTGAATACACATAACAACAGTTTTATAACTTAAAAAGGTCATGCTACAACAAAAAGTCATTACTTACATTTAAATGTAAACTTCTCTGCTCCAAAATGCTTCTCAGCACGAAGCAGTTTACCCTCGCGACAGAGGACCTTGTATCCTGCTTGGAGGGTGGAATTAAAAAAATATATATATATTCCGAACACAATTATCACTTAAAAAAATGCCCCTTCCAATGGAAGAGAAGGGAGAAGGGAAGAAAAGAATTGAACTTTATTATATCTCTACAGAGTTAATTGAATCTCTCATGCATTGATTTATGGACCAAATATTGAGTTATGTGTCGAATCCTGTGAGAGGGAAAGATGCACAACCCAAACTCAAACTATCCAGCACACCAAAGACAGTAGTGAGTACAAGAAACACAGTTCTCAGCACGAACCCAAGAAAACGTAAATCACTAAAGGGTTAGGAAATGTCTCGTTGTAGTCGGGAGTTTACGGTATTTATCAATATAAGACAGTCAGGGGGATATCGGAGGTTACTTATGGCCAAAGCCTTGATGCTTGTCATGTCTGGTGCTTTTAAACTCTGTCGTTCTGAATGACTGAGTGGATTAACACTTCTTTGTCATTATTATAACCCAGCTTTGCTAACTGCTCAGACTTCAACCACCCTTTAACTTTGGTCACATGATCAAAGATGTATAACTGTCTAGACACGGAGGCGACTCAGAGACACTTGAGGACGCTTTGAAATCTGTCTCTTTTCAGAACTGCCTTGACGTGCGTGCTTTAGGCATTTATATTTTAAATAATCTTTAGTTGTGGACCACAATAACTTTTTCAAAAACGAAAAATGATAGATTTCTTTTTCATTTTTGCTTTGTAGTTTTCAATAAACGGTGAAGGAGTGATCAGAAATGTGCAGGTAGGCTTTTCCACTTCCTGCACCATGCAGGGGTTGAGGCGAGGTGGTGCATGTGTGAAGTTTTTAACATGTGTCGTCCCAGAGCTCCTCACACTCTTGAAAACTCCCAAGAGAGATTATAAGAGGTGAAAGGGCAGGGGTCAGCACAGTGTGTGTTCTCGTGCTTTCCTGGTAAGCAGCAGAAAGCACTTGAGACCAAAAAAAAAAAAAAAAGAAGCAAGTAAGCACAGTGTCTGTCTGTTTGGACAACATCACGTTTTTTCCCTGACAAATTCAGAACTGTCAGCCTGACTCTATCCAGATGGAAACCTTCAGCTCAATGGAAATATTAAATACAATGCAGGCTTGAAACACAGATTTGGCAACTCATACAGCAAAGGAGAAGAAACTCATCTTTAGGATCAAACTAGTAAAGTATGGTGTGTGTGTGTGAGGGTGTGTGCATGTGTGTGTGTGGAGATGGCACTCGATGGACAGATGGTCCTTTGTGACTCCTGACACCTGCCAGCTGCTGCTCTGCTCCTCCTTACCTCTTTTCTTTCCTTCTGCCTCTCATCTCACCTCACTTCTTTGCTTTTTCTCCTCCTCTCTGTTCTCTCCAGCGCTTCTCTCTTTATCTCCTTTTTGTTCTCTTATTGTAGCCCCCCTCTTTGCAGCGCAACGACATTGTGAGGACAATGCAAGCGGAGTATGAGGAAGGAGGTGTGCTGTATTGATAGGTAAAAACTGACTGTTGACTCCTTTGTCTCCCCACAAAGACAGAGTGGAGGATTTAGGACATCTGGAAGTTAGTGAAGGTTGAGCGGATCTGGGTGGGGAACATCAAATGACCGGCTACGGCGTTTATCTGGGTCAGACGTGTTTTGCATTAAGTTTTTGACTTGAAGTTTACTGTAACGTTTCAAAGATGACCCAACAGAGAGAGGAGTTTGGAGTTGTGGAGTGGTCAGAGGGGTGGTGGGACATGGCAAGGACCTCTTTCGGCTAATTCAGGTTGACTGCGGCTGATTACAGCAATAAGAAGCAGCTGGATTCAAGAGGCCTTGCATGCTTAACCTGTTAGCTTTTGTAGAGGTCAATAAGTCTTAAAAAATAGTCAGTGTTGTGTATCCATATGTTTTTCTAGTGAAAGTCACTGTCAAAAACTCTGCTGGCAATAGCTGGGGTTTCTCTTTATAATGCAATCATTTCACATTTTTATTCCTGCACAGAGTAGAACATGTATACAATTGTTTACTTTTGACATACCTGATATTTTTTTTTTTAATATAAATCAGATTTATTCAAACTGGCACTCAGTGTTATGCCTCGTTTCCACTGCGCGGTCCAGACCAGACTGGAATGGTACGGTATTTTAAGTGTTTCCATTATAAAATGAACCAACCCATTAGACCGGACTGATTTGTACCATTTTTGTTCCCCCATTGGTTATAGGTCCATAGAAAAATGGAACGGACTAATTAGGGTGGAACTACTGTCGTCACACAATGAAATGATTGGTGGAAAATTATTCCAACAGCAAGCGTCCAACCAGCGCTTTTCCCAACTCGAGATCCAAGCTGAAATTTTGTATTCTTCTTGACCTCCTGCAATCTTGTTGAAAAGAATTTAAACTTCTTTGCATTCAGTATGCCCCCTTATTCACGGAGTTAGGGGCCGGAGACATGTAAAATCCTCAAACATGGAGAACCGCTGTAGTTTCACCGTTATGACGCTCAGCTACGTCATCGGACTGCACCCCGCATGCGCCTTGATGATCCAACAGTCAATGGAAACGTTCATTTGAATTGCCCGGACCATTTTAAACCAGCCAGGAGTGGACTGATCTGGACCGGACCGCTTAAAAACTTCCAGGTTGTATCTTGAGTCAGGAAAGGTGTTGATCGAATGCTTGCTGTAGTCTTAAAATCTTTCCACCAATCGATGGATTTCATTACGTGATGTCAGTAGCTCCGCCCTAACTGGTCCAATCCATTTTTCTATGGACCTACAACCAACAGGGGACCAAAATTATCACTAATCGCTCCTGCTTAATGGGTCAATTTTACAACAGAAATGCTCAAAATACAGGACCGGTCCGGTCCAGACTGGTCTGGATTGCTCAGTGAAAACGAACCATCAGAGTTCTCTTTCTCCTGATATTTTTACTCCAACTGGGGTAGTTTTTCTCACAATTACTTTTACTTCAACATGAATAATGCAGTTTTTATGACAGGAACTGGAGATGAAGGACGAAAAGGACAGGAGATCCGGTTTGGTAACAGAAACTTAAACATTTAAAACTTAAACAGAAACTTGACATCTTATATTGAAGTTTGTATTTGTATTTGTGACATTTTTATTTTTTAATGTAATTTTATTGATTATTGTAATTTTTTGTATATTGTTCTTAACTTGTGTATCTTTTGAAATTGTGCTGTTTTATTGGACTATGTGTCTGGAATAAATTATATCTATCTATTGTATTGATTCTCACTTGTTTGTTCCCACTGGTCTTTTAATTATGATTATGCCAATTTTAAGCAATATCAAAAAGCATGCCGTTTCCTAGGACATAGTTTCTGCAGAGCAGCAGGGGTTCGAAAAATTTCCTTAGAGTTGTGGATGGGACTGTTGTTATAGAGTAAGAAAATGTTTTCTAATTTGAAAACAGAAAGAAATACTCCATAAACCATTGTGAGAAGTGAAAAGGTGTTTAACAAACAACAAGGAAGAAATAAACAAGAAACATCTATCAGTCTGGAAAGGCTCCACTTTAAAGTTTTGGGAGTCTGATGAACCACATTGGATTCAAATGGAAAAATCTTGGAACAATGGAGAACCTTCTGATGAGAGGAATGACTCACAACAGCAGCAGCTTATCCAGGACGTCCTGAAAGAATCCAGATCAACGTGAAAACTCTACGTCTGACTTGTCTTAGTAAAGATCATGGTTTTCAAAGAGAAAGAGACTAAAATCTCGTCATGAGGGACTTCCCAACCCAAAGCCAGTGCTGTTAAAAAACAACAAATTACAGTTAAGGCTTGTTTCCCTGTTGCAGAAAGAACATCTGTGTTATCCCAAAAACTTGCACACAAACATGATCTGGACTAAAGAGACAGAAGCTGAACTCTTTACAGCTGACAAACATGGTGACGGGAGTGACATGGTCTGGGGTTGCTCTGTAATTATCATCTAATTAAACCATGTTTTCCGTGTACAGTGGTGTGAATTTTGCATTAACTTGTTAAGAAAGGGACATTGCATACTAATGACCATTAAAAATCAAATGTAAATATGTCAGATTTTAACTCATTTCTATCTGCAGGATAAGGAAAGGGTGAAAAAAGGTTTTAAGAGGGAGAAGCTACACATAAGAATATAAAATGGAATATTAAACAAAAAATAAAATATCAGAAGTAAAAGACAATATGTTATATACAAACACAATAAGTATGATTCTGTTGTTGTTTTGACCTTAAACAGCTGTTCGTGCTCAAAAACTCCACAGTGTGGCTGGAATGAAGTGTTCTGTAAAGAATAAGCAAACATTTCTTCACAGGAATGTTAAAGACTCATTGCCAAACATCTCAAACACTTGATTGTAAATGTTGCTGCCAGAGATGTCCCAACCTCTCCTCTTCTGGGGTTAGGAAGGAATTCCTTAAATAGGATCAGGTACTTTTGGAAAGGCCCACAAGTTGTAATCATTTGTAGAGTTATCTTTGTTTAATATGAAATGTATGATGAATGAGTGCAGAGGATGAAACATAAATATTGTTTTTTAGGATTTTTGTTAGAAGGATAGCTTATCTCAAGCATTTGCTTCTTGTTCTCCAACAGTTGTTACCTTTAAACTCCTTTTCTGATCTGTTTTTTGCTTCAACAGCAAAATTTGGAACCACAGATATTTTTGGTGTTAAGTTATTTTCTTTTGCTCCCACTTGGAAGTCTTCAGTCTTCACAAGAAACATAGGTGTGTTAGTCAATAAACAAGTGGCTACAGCAGTTCCGCCCCAACCACTCCATTCCAGTTTTCAATGGACCTAAAACCAGCGCATACGTGGTGAAAACAGCTAGCATGCCGCTAGCTCACGCTGTATCACGCCATCCCCAAGGATGACAATGAACGTTTGCAGTTCCATCGCAGACCAGACCTTGCTGCTGTTACATAAACAAAATAGAATCGTGACCAAAAAAGTTCCCAAGAAATTAAAAAACCAGAATGCTTACAAACGTTGGAAACGTTAGCTTAAAAGAGCGCTATATTGGCGCTTTCTAATGTCGTCATCACTTTCTGCCAATCAACAGGTGGATGCACCAACTCCACCCCAACTGTTCCACTTTTCATTGGATCTGATGGAGGCCCCCAAGAGATACGGTTCAGTACTGTTTAATGGGTCCATTTTACAATAGAAACGCTAAAAATACCAGACCGGACCGGACCACTCAATGGAAACGAGGCAGAGTACAAAATTATGCCAAATTTGATTTAGCAAAAACATGTTGATTAGTTTTTATTTGTAGTTTCTGTGAGAACAAATTGCACATACTTTGGAAACATGTGCAACTATGCAAAAATAGTGTTTTTCCCTTGAAAGGACACAGGTAAAACAACCCAGTGTCAATACTGCATCACAACAGAGGCCAGCGGTATATGTGACCACGTGAACGACTGTGAAAACGAACAGCTCCCCAACAAACTGGTGACATCACTGTAACCTACACTTGTTCAAGGCAGGAAATGTAGTTCTGCTGGACTGTGTTGGTTTCCCTGCTGGGTGACACGTGGGTTTAAATAAAGTGAGATTCCAGAGTGGTTCTTTCACAGCCTGAGAAAACAATCCTGCCGGCCTGCTCGCCTGTCACTCTCACCTCCTCTCCGCTCTGCCTCTGTGCGGGGCATTTAGTCAGGGGACAGCTGGCTGGCTGAGAGTGGACATATATCTGCGAGCGTGTGTGTAGGTATCCGAGTCTGTGTTTCTGTGTGCCTCCTGCTTTCATTGTGTGATCCTGAGGGGTCAGGGGTCAAGCTGTGGTTCACAGAGAGCTACGCTGTTCTCCTCCCAACAGGAAGGAGGGCAGTGTCCATATGCTGTCTTCACTCACACACCAACGTGGATTCACACGCTCTGGAGCGTTTCACTCCCAACAGGTACAAACGGGCGGACGCACTCTTGCAAATGTGTGCGTGCAGATCATAGTATGAGCAGCATTTTAGAGAAGCCAAGGTTATCAAAAAAAGCCTACAAAACGCCACAAAAAAGTGTTTAAAGTTGTGAAGTTATCAGGTATATATTGCTTTTCCCACTCCTCAGGTATAAACACTTTATGCTTTTTAAACTGGTTCATTGACACACGTTTGGCACCCCTCCTGCTCATTGAGTGTCTGTTTTTTCCTCTGGTCAGAACCTTCAAATATAAGATTGAAGTGTGGGCAAATCACTTCATCCAGCTGGGTCCTCTTAAGTTATGACATCTCTACATGTTTCAAACTCACAAACATACTCAAACAGATGCTGGGCCTTCAACACAACTTCTGACAGCTGCGATCGTCCTCTCCAGTAAAACCTCTGAACTCTTATCAACTCAGATCAAAAAATTTCACTTGGATATTAGAAACAGCTTCCTCAGTTTTAGACATTCTTGATATATCAAATTATTTGGTACTTTTTGTGACAGGATAAGGTAAGAATGGTCTCCTCAGTGAACAAGTTTCTCTGTAAGAGACTCCAAATCTGGAGGGCCTGGTTCAAGGTAAATAAACATAATGTGATGCACAGCTGTATTAATGTTTTATTAAAGTCAGAAATAAGGAATAAGTGTACAGACTCCAAACAATCTGTCAGAATGTATCTGAAATTAAGAAACATATACAAAAAGAAAAACAAAAAACTGTATTTCCTCTCCATTTAGATCATTCTTTCAGAAAGAAAATAATTGACAAATTAACATCAAAAGAATCCAAATGTTTGTTTTCGTAAGTTGGTGTTGTTTGTGCACCTTTCCTCTTTTCTGTTGGGGTTATGAACCATCAGTAAAACCAATTATTCCTCCTCCAGTGTAACACATTTGTGCAAGAAATGCATCATTTTTAACCTTACATTTTTTGTAGAAAACTTTAAATAAATGTCTGTTTAAAATACAACAAAGACCAAAGCAGAAAGAATACAGGCTGCTTCACACTAAAGTCAGTTGTTTTTTTATATAGTCTCATGATTCTATTCTCTAAAAAAAAAAAAGTAAGTTAAGTTGGGTGTGCATAACCCTTTAGGTCAATGGGCACAGTCAATAAAACTATTTGATATGCAAAGGCTGCCCCCTACTGGTGAAAATGACATATCTTAATACACAACTCATTTTAACTATTTGCTTTAAAGCAAAATATAATTCAAAATAATAACTATTGAAAGTGAAACACTCCATTTAGATCTGTAGATCTAAGTAAATTATTTAGAGAAAAGTGTTGATATGGAATTTTTTGAAAACTGTGATTTATATTAAACGTTTTATTGTTGTCCATCAGTTTATGCTAGAAAGTAATGAAGAAACCAAACAAACCACTTATTTTTGTACATTAGGACTATTTAATGAATCAAACACATTTTTGAGAAAAAGTCAAAACATGAAATCACAATGAACAATAAAAATGTCTTTAAAATGTAAGCTTTTAGAAAAAAAAACAACTACAAGTATAATATACAAAAGTGGTGAGTAAAGGAATTGAAACCCATATTTTTCCTCAACGTTTTCCAATGGCAAAAAAAATATTACTACATTGTGAAACATATTCTGAGTATAGGTAATTAATGTTTAGAAGCTTTTATTTTTTTCACTCCCTCTTTGAGAAGCTGAAGTTTACATGCATAGAGCGCCCTCTGCTGGGGGCCACCTTTATCCTGTGATTTAGAATGTTTATCCATTCCCAAACTTCTTACAAAAAAAAAAAAAAAAAAAAATCACATATACATTTATATACAATCAAAAATGTTTTAAATGATATTAAATAATCTCAAAAGTAAGAAAAGACAAAGTGATAGAGAAATACATCCAGGAGGTTGTTTATTTACATTTTCCACATCCGCCTACTTAGAATTTTTGCTGGAGATGAGCACTTTCTTGGTGACCTTCTGTAGCTTGTTGACCGACTCCATCACAAAGCGAAAGCTTTCCTGAAAGTTCCCATTACCTTCCTTGGACCAGGCTGCCTGGAGCTCCTGGATCCATGTCAGGATGCCTTCCAGCTGTTTCTGCACCTCCTTCTGCTCCTCCAGCTCAGCCTCCAGGGCCTGTTTAGCGCACACTTCTGCCTGGTAGGCTTTGTGGAGGTCAGCTAGTGTTGACTCCATCTTCAGCCCTTCCTGCAAAAAGGGCAAAAAGTCAAATAAACGTCTGAAGCATCTTTTCTATATCATACTAGTTTCTCTCGCATTATGTCAAAACAAATAAAGAAAGATATACAGATCCACCATAAACTTAATACTTCACCCACCTGTAAGTCTTGAGGATAGTTTTTGTGCGGTTGGTCCTCTGGTAGAAGGACATTTTGAGGAACTGTGAAGCACTTGTTCAGCAGAAGAGCTTCCATTCGCTCAAACAGCTGCTTGAAGCGCTCCTCGAGGAACTGCTGCAGTTTACGGTTACACTCTCTGGCCTGGACCCGGAGCGCCTCCTCATCGGGCCCGCCCGAGTCTCCTTTGCTCAGCTGCCTGACGCAAACTTTCTCCACCACGAGTAAAATGTCGTAGAGACTGTCCTGGAAGGCGCTGAAGATACGCAGCATGCATGTCTGGGGAGTAAAACCGAAAAACTGAGTCTCGTAAAGTTTTAAAGACGAGGAAGGAAGATTTTCTTCCCGCGCCATATTCAACTCTTCTTCTCTGGTGACGGAATTCAGAGAGGTCACAATGGCTATAACAGAGTATCGCCACCCCTCGGTAGAGCGCATGTACTGCATCATTGAATGAAGTACACTTTAGTAAGGTATTGTGATCAACAAACTATTGCATATAAAAATGTAGTCTTGATAATATATATATATATATATATATGTATATATATGAATGTTTCTTTTTTCAAAGTAAATGTTTGAACGAAGAAAAGGAAATCATTGCTAGTTTTTTAAAGTGACAAAAACGTCTTGAACGCTTGAACAAACAGCAAATAAATACATGAATTACATTTATTTGAAATTAAATAAATATAATTAATTGTTAATTGATGATAATTGTATATATTGTATATTGTATGTATAATTAATGTATAATTAATTAACTGAGGCATAGATGGAGGAAACTGATTCGCTGTGGCGACCCTTGAAGGGAAAAGCCGAAAGAAAAAGAAGAAGAATTATATTTATTTGAAATTGATTTATTTCATGCAAGCAAACCAAGAAACATTAAAGAAGACAACAAAATAGATCAATATCGTTTTATTGATAGGCCTATATCAAACTTTGGCCAAATAATACTAACTTGTTGGAAAAAATAAATAAAAATCTGCACACAGATACAGGAATAAGACTTTTGGAGTCGTGGAGACTGACATAGCATAACATAGCAGCTTAAACAAATTAATTAATAATTATTATTTTGTTTTATTTTTTCTTTTTCTTTTTTTTTTGATTTATATAACGTTATATCGTAGTGTTGCAGGACTTTATGGTTATTTTTTTTAAAATAAACGTTTGCCCCCCCACCCCCAACTTATCTCCGCCATGTTCCAGTAGATGGCGGTAGTGAGCGTTCAAACGTCTTTGTTTACCCTAGGAAGACAGCGAAGAAGAAATCAAAAGAGCAGCAGAAGAAGAAAAATTAAAAGCAGCCGGAGAGGAGAAGATATCGGCTTTTACACGTGCACTCATCCCTATGTGATTCTGTTTTCTGGAGCTGTAATACTCGCATCTTGCTCAGCTAGAACATGTAAGTGGGCCGCTGGGGTAGAAGGGGTTGGGATTTTCCACAGCTGCGCAGCCGCTGGCCTGACAGGGGCAGAGGTTAGTGGTCGAAGTTGAGCCGGGTTAGCGGCTGTTAGCATCATGTTAGCTCGAGGCTGCGTCTACTTTTTGTTGTGCCGCGGCTAGCGTTAGCTGGCTAGCATTCGGGATAAGCGAAGCTGGTAAAACCGTAGAAATGTGACCGTAACACCTAGAGAGACGAGTGTAATGCTAATTATTTCGTGTGTTTTTCTTTCAGTCGAAAAGGCAACGACGAGCATGGGGGCATATCTGTCGCAGCCTAACACCACCAAGACCTCCTCCGATGGCGGCAACAGCAAAATGAGCTACGGCTTCTCTGCCATGCAAGGCTGGCGGGTTTCTATGGAGGTTAGAAGAAAGTTGTATTATAACAGCAAAAAACGCAGGGGGATTCTTTATGATCATTTTGGTAACGAGATGAGAGGATTTTCATTGAACGTCTGTTTGTTTGGATTACTTTTCCCCCCTCTCAGTTTATTAAACAGAAACAAGAAGTTGCTCTCAGCAGTTACTTTTGTCTTCAAGTATGTTGACCTGCGGCCTGTAACAAATAGAAACTTTCCAGTGGGGAAATATCCTGCAATCTGAGTGGAAAAATGTGTCAGCAACTTAATCTCTAATCTAAATTTAAAATAAAAAAATGGACTATCAGTAGTTAACTTCCTGAAACTGGATTACATATGTCAGTGATAAAAGCTTGTTTTTAGGGTAAAATAAAATGCAATACAATTTCTAAACTTTTTAGTAATATGATCCTTAGAGTAAAGATAAAGGAAGTTCTTGCATATTTGCAAAGATTATAATTTCTGTCTTCCATATTTTCATTTTGAGCAGAATAGTTTCTGGATGCCATGTTTAAAGATCCACTCCAAAACTGTGTTTTTAACATGTTCTTGTGGCATTTTTCCCATGATGGAGGACAAGTATAAAGGAAATGAGGCTTAAAATTCAATTTCTTGATTTAAATTGTTGCAGATCAGGAGCAGATTTAAAAAAAAAAAACTGCCAGTGGAAAAAGCTCGTAGCCACAAGCTCCCTGCCCCGCTCCATTCTGACACATCCACATGTATAACGTCTAAATCCACGTATGTCTTTGTTTTCCTCATCCGAGCTGGCGCCTGGCTCTAAACTGTACGGCTGGATAGTTCCAATATTGCTCGCCATTTTTGTTACTCCTTTAATGTTAAAGGTTGGGATTGTGAAGGACTGTAAACTACTGGGAGAGATTGTAATCAAAGGGATGATGAGAAATTAAGGTCGGCTTATTTTGCGCACACAGTCCTGCCCACAACTTGCAGGTAAATTTGGAATTAATTATTATCGCTCTGTAGAAACTATGTCCTAAGAAACATCACAGTTTTTTTTTTTTTTTTTAATTAATTTGGATTAAATACGGCATAATTGTAACAAGAAGACCACTGGGAACACTTTGAAAATAGATCAAAAGATGATTGGGTTGGAATTTTTATTTGAAGCACATAACTTGTGTGTTGCAGGATTCCCACAACTGCATTCCAGACTTTGATGAGGACACAGCCATGTTTTCCGTATATGATGGACATGGAGGTAAAGTGCAGTGCTCACTCTTGTTTTTGTCTGCATTGAACCACTGATTTTGTTTGTTTAAAATTAGTCTATCTTTCAATGCATAAAAATGTTTGTCTCAACATTGTTGTTTTTATTGCTCCCTTTTCATGCAGCTCTGTGTGTACACACATTTTTTTTTATTTAATTATGATCCTTCTGTTCTTGTTCAGGTGAAGAGGTGGCTCTATACTGTTCTAAGTACCTCCCTGACATAATCAAAGAGCAGAAGACCTACAAAGATGGCAAACTACAGAAGGTGAAAGACTCCATAGTAGATTTAATTCTAAATTTGGCAATTATTTTGGTTTTAGAATAAGATTATCACCTTGCTTCACATATCTTACCGTACTGATTTATTATTTCCAGGCCCTGGAGGATGCTTTTTTGGCCATTGATGGCAGGATTACCACAGCAGAGGTTATCAAGGAGCTGGTGCAGATTTCTGGACGACTCAGTGAGGACCCACCTGCTGAAAAGGTTGCAGAGGAAGATGACTGTGAGTGCAGCCCTATTTTTATCTATCTATTTTTATTCATTCATTCATTCGATCTCTTTATAGGGTAGTCTTATATTAAAGCACAGAGTTAATAGGGTCAGATAAAAGCTTGCTCTGTCCATAATTACAAAAAAATCTAGAAAAATCATGCTTACAAGTTAACCTGTAAACATTGGTAGATTAAATATCAATATAAAAATATTGTGGATCTTTGCAATGACCACAGTTTGGATATTTTGTCTTCAGTGGACACAGAGGAGGCCGCTTTGCTACACGAGGAGGCCACCATGACTATTGAGGAGCTGCTGGTCCGATACGGACAAAACCTCAATGCTGTCAAACACGCTGCAGCCATCAGGTACCACAGACTTTCACTTCAACACTCATTAATGTCAAAACCTCTTAATCCAGCAACTCTGTTCTCCTTTGGTTTATAACATCAGATTTCATTTTCATTCTTTAGTGCGGCAGCTAAGAAGGCTGCCGGCGGGGATGCTGAGGGCGCAGGACAGAAAGAAGAAGGTGAGGAGAAAGAAAAGAAAGACGGCCTCAATGGAGAAGTGGAGGAGGGGAGCAATAAAAAGGTGAAAGAGGGAGATGGAGTGACACGAGGAGCGAAGCTGCGAGCCTGTCGGAGAACTGCAGGAGGGGAAGGGAATAGTGCAGGTACAAACACAACCTCCTATTTGATTGGTTCCTGCTTTTGATACGTTGGTATTTATGAAACACAATTAAATAAAAGGAATTCTAAAAAAACGTGCTAACTTTTCACACTTTATCTCTGTTTTTTTTCCTCTGTGGTAGCTGCCACTGGCAAGTCTGAAAGTTCCAATGGAGAAGAGAAGGCTGGTAAAACAGAGGGAGACGCTGGTCCTTCCTGCTCCTCGGCGTCCTCAAAGACTCCTGGAGACTCCAAGTCGAGGTTTTTCGATGACAGTGAAGAATCTGAGGAAGGAGAGGAGGAAGACGGCAGTGACGAGGAGGTGAGAACTAGTGACGAGAATAGATTGTTGGCCTGTGAAAGTTCACGCCGAACGACTGTAAAACACTCACTTTCTTTTTCATCTCAGGATGGCAGTGAAGAGGAAGAAGGTGACAGCAGTGAGTTAGAGGAAGAGGATACTGAGGAGGGAGAGGAAGACTCCGAGGATGAGGAAGAGGAGGAGATGTGTCTGCCTGGAATGGACGGCAAAGAAGAGGTTAGTGTCTGATGGTGTAAAGGAAAATGGAAAGGAAAATACAAATCAATCAAGAGGTAACCAGGGCATTGATTCCAATTTTGCTTAGGAAAGGTTTAGCCTTAGCTAAAAAAAAAAGGCTTAGGCTTATTTTGACAACATTGTCGATCTGTTTGTTCAAGTTTAAAGCAACCCTCAAAGGAAACCTCCACATTTCAGAGTCAACCGTAACATCTTTTTAATCTAATTTTATGGGTTTCAGGCTATTTTTCCCACTGATGCAGTAAAAATGGTATACATTGGAGGATTAGGAGTAAAACAATATAGTTGTTTGCTGTGTTTCAATTGACTGAAATTGCACAAATTAGATTTGCGATTATTAATTTGCCTAATGGAAACAACAATTTCAAATAAACTCACTTTTATTGAAAAAATAAAGTTTTGCACTTGAAGGAGGTGGTTTTCGGGATGTATCGAAATTGACATGTTTCACAAAACTGCAATGGAAACTTAAAAAAAAAAATTAAATCTTTTCCATGCTGTCTTTTTTATAAAGTTGCTGCTTGTGTGAGCTTAAACAAGAGAGGAAAGTGAAAATGTTTTTCTGTCTGAGAAAAGTATATAAAGTGTAGTGAGGGGTTTTCCTTCTCAAACGCCTGTAATCAAACTTTATGAATTTCCCCAGTCGTAGGTTATTTATGGAATGTATCCCCGTAATGAACGAGGGAAAGTTTACTGAAGAGATGATGTATCTAAGATTTTACAAAATGCCATCTGCTTAGTGAAGTAGTGTCTTAAATCAAATGTTTGCTGTTGATTTCTGTGCTTCCAGCCTGGCTCAGACAGCGGAACCACAGCTGTCGTGGCGCTGATCCGAGGGAAGCAGCTGATTGTGGCCAACGCAGGAGACTCTCGCTGCGTGGTGTCTGAACGTGGTGAGTCCGAACAAATGCTTTTTCAGTCTGAGACCAGATGAGGTGTCACATTTGTTCCTTGTGACTGTGAAGCATCTTGAAATATTGTTTTTTTTCTGCTTAAATTGGAATTGTAATAAAAGCTCTAGGAGCATTTAGACTTGGCTTTCTGTCCTCCTTTGGACTTAGAAAATGCCACTTTTGTCAACAAATATAGGATCTTCCCGATTGGGATACGACACATCCTGAAATTTTTCACTCCCTGCAAATGTTGGACATGTTTGTTTTTTGGTAAAATGTGAACACATTTTCACATCGATGTTTTTATATGCTGACCCCTTTTGCCTTCTAAGAAACATTTATGTCATTTCCAATCACAAAGAAACTGACGTTTGGTCAACATTTTCATCTGTATGAACATTTCAGTAAGCACTTTATACTGCAGCGATAAACTAAAGTGTTTGTTGTGTGACTATCAGTTCATTCTGTTGGCCTGTAGAAATCGTGACCCATTCTTTGAAACATTCCTTCAGTTTTTTATGATTTTTCCAGACTCTTAGTTCCGGATCATCTGTGAAAAGTTTTTATTTTTGAAGTTTTTTTCCCCTAAAATTCAAAGTATTAACTCATTCCTTTAAGCATTTCATTGCATCCTGCCTGAAACAGGGAATACTGCTTAAATCCTCACTTTTTATGCCATGAACATAAAAAAAAAAGAGTCCCATTGAATTTAAAATAGATTTACAGTATTATAGGTGGAGTTAAGAAAATAACATAAAGCTACAGTGCATACAGACTAGTTTGTACAATAAATAGTATATATAAAAAAATAAAATCAAAAGGGGTATTTGATGTATATACATCCTCAACAGTAAAATACAGTCTATCTCTGCTGACACAGAGACGATGAATTATACAATCATGTGGCAAGAATGATGTCCTGAAGCAGACCTTGTGACAGCAAAGCTGCAAGTCTTTTGAAAAAGGCTCTTTGCCTGATTTTTATTTTTATATATTTTTTTTTTATTTCTCCTCTGCAAAAAGAAAAAAATATTTTTAGTAGGAGAATGACAAGAAGGCTGTAAATCTGTCTTATTCCAAGAAATGTTTTCAGATGTTTGCTTAAATTCAGAAGAAGCTTTCCTTCTCCTGTTTGGTCCCGTAGCTCTGCACCTTTTTTGGAGACCATAAGATAAAAAATTTTGTTGCTCTTTTTATGGTTTAATAGTTAAGAACATCCAGAATGTCAGACAGACATGAGGAGGAACTTGAAGTGACTCGTTGCTCGTTTTCTTCACAACGTCCAGTTTAAGAGTCTTATTCTTGTGATGTGTTTTAACTAATCCTTTAAAGATTTTGAGTTTGCTTACACAAACTGAAAGACTTTGGTTCTGCACCGCTTCAGGCAAAGCTGTCGACATGTCGTATGACCACAAGCCAGAGGACGAGGTGGAGCTGGCTCGCATCAAAAACGCTGGAGGAAAAGTGACTATGGACGGACGAGTCAACGGAGGGCTGAACCTCTCCAGAGCCATCGGTGGGTGATCTGAACTTCTCTAAATCTGATTTGATCTGAGTAAACTTTTACAGCTGTGAAACTGTGAACCCTGATTCTCAGGTGACCACTTCTATAAGAGGAACGACGCTCTGCCTCCAGAAGAGCAGATGATTTCTGCCATGCCGGACGTTAAAGTTCTGACGCTGAACGAGGATCACGACTTCATGGTTATTGCCTGT
The DNA here is from genome assembly GCF_002922805.2 of Oryzias melastigma. Lineage (NCBI taxonomy): Eukaryota > Metazoa > Chordata > Actinopteri > Beloniformes > Adrianichthyidae > Oryzias > Oryzias melastigma. The sequence continues at coordinate 21,591,033 of NC_050514.1, forward strand.
GATGGAATCTGGTAAGACCAGACAGCTGATCACTTTAAGAGAAAAATGTTATTTCAGATTCTGTGTACAAACCATCAACTGCTGGTTGTCGTGTAGGAACGTTTTAAGCAGTCAGGAGGTGGTGGACTTCATCAGTGAGAGGCTCAAGCCAGACGAGAGTGGTGAAAGTAGACCTCTATCTTCTATCGTGGAAGAGGTGAGACCAAAACCGCTTTTACACCGATGACTTCATTGTGTTCGATTTGAAAGGTTACCTGTTGTTTTTAATGCAGCTGTTGGACCACTGTTTGGCTCCTGACACGTCTGGAGACGGCACAGGATGTGACAACATGACCTGTATCATCGTCACCTTCCAGCCACTCCTCACTCCGTCAGAGGACACGAAGAAGAGGAAGATTCGCGAGGAGGCGGAAGAGACTGAGACGGACAAGAGCGACAACGACGGCAAAAAGGCTAAACTCGATTAAAGAAGGAGTGAACCTTTCCCAGACGGGGCACCAGGTCCCACATTACTCTAGATCCACCAGAGACGCATTCTGTCCAAATTTAAACCCCTTACCTCATAAACAAAGTGTCACCCTGAAGCAGGCGTCACAAAGACTGTATGTGCGTTCAAAGGTCCACTGATCTCGGATCATCTCTATAGTTCTTTGTGTTCTGTTCTAGGTGGATTTATGACAATAACACAACCCTCTAAATCATTTTTGCTAGGTCCAAATGGGAAGAAAAGTTGGACAAACTTTAAGTTTAAAATCAAATTTGCTGCCTTGCTCAACAGCACTGCAGCTTCCATTCATTTGTCACTAAAAGGCTTCAGGAAGAGGCAGCCATCGTTTGTAATCATTACAGTCCTGCACTGCACTCAGATTCCACTTGGCAGCTTCCGTTCGTCTCGACAAAAGCTTGAAAGTAGTTCAGTCTGGTGTGTATTTAACAGTTAGACACGTGCTCACCGTTGTGGCTTTCCGGCATAAAATGTGCACGTTTACGCCACAAAACTTCCGAATGGTGTGTTGTGGCAAGAAAAGGCACCTCTTAAAGGTAACCGAGGATGAAGTGGATACATTGTGGGATGTAATTGTTCGATTAACCCTAATTGAAGCTTCATAACGCAGTGAGAGCAGACTGTGTGTTGTTACTCCACGTGTGTTGGTACTGTGTTTCAGGCTCCACTGCTGAACTCTCCACCTTCATGTCTCTAACTCGTCACCAGGGGGCTGGAGCTGATGGATGTGGGGTGCCAGTCCACATGTGCTAGGTCTTCATAAACAATGCAGTTTCGTGTTTTTTTTTTTTTTCTTGTTCCATTCAAGCTCTTTCCTGCTATTATTTTTTGTTCATTCCTTAAAGAGTGTGTTATTTTGATCAGTGTAAATTGTTCACGTCGGAAGAGAAAGTTTGAATTCAGTTTCACCAGTTGGACATGAATCTTTTAATTATCCAGAAATGAGTTTGTCACGCCGGTCCCTGCTCCAATGCCTTTTTAAAAATGATCTTTAGGACGAGTTTTAAGGGAAGACTTTCTATTTTCCACTTTTGGTGAATCAGACCTGTAACCATTTTTGAGGGAGGAGCTTTTTTTTTTTTTTTTTTCTCGGTGAGCACAGTCGGAGAATGCCTTAAGGCTAGACTGGACTGTGGATGAAAACAATGCACAAAGTTATTTTTCTGAGGGGAAAAAACAAATTGTGGTTGAGAAAACCGATGCAGGTGTGAGTGTTAATTTTTTTTTCTAATTTTATTTACAGAAGTCTCATTTAAATCATTGTGACTGTAAGTTTCTAGTGTACTTTCTTGTCAACATGCCATTTCTTTCTGTAAATAGATTTTTCAATTCTTGTAATTGGGGGGGAAAAAATTGCATTTTCTTTGTGAGTCAATGTGACATTTTGGTGCATACTCTTTTGACACCAGTATGTAAGTACATACAAAATACATTTTCTAAATAATTTGAAGTTCATTCATCTGAGTCGTCTTTATTTGTGACTTTTATTCTATGGCATCACAGTTTATGCAGCAACAAATGACTGTGGTCATAGATAGCATTTTATGTGTACCTATTGGTGGGAATTGAACATAGGATACTGAAATACTAAATTACGCACACAAAATGCTGAATTGTTGCCACAAATGAGCATTTTGTGCATACGAATTAGTATTTGTAGGCATAAATTAGCCTTCGTTTGTACTATTTAGACAACAAATGAGTATTTTGTGGGCATAAATAGCATTTCATTTGGCCAAATATCACAATTTCACATTTTGTGCTCACAAAATTGTATTTTTGGGCACACGTTTGTGGTAATTGAAGATAGGCTGCTGAAATTCTCATTTTTACAAATTGCTCATTTGTGGGCACGAAGTCGCATCTTGTGTGCACAGATTAGTATTTAATGGGCATTAATTAAAATTTATTTGCATTTTTTGGACCACAAATGACCCTTTTCTATGTACAAATTAGTTTTTTATGGGCAAAAATTAGCATTTTATGTGTACAAATTAGTAGGAATTGAACATAAGCAACTGATATACTAATATGAGCACACAAAACAGCATTTTGTGGGCATAAATAGTACATTATTTGCAATTTGTGGGAATAATTTTACAAATTACTTGTATTTTTTGCAAACAAATTAGTGTTTTTTGGGCAACGTTTGCATTTTGTTTGTTTTAATTTGTATCATGGGCACAAACTTGTGGGAATTGAGGATACTAAAATACTAATTTGTGCACACAAGTATACTGGGTTTTTCCTTTTAAATGTCATGTCCAAGGCTCAGTAATTTACTAATGCAGATAAAAAAATTAATGCACTTCCCCCTGCAGTGCTGATAATGACCGCCAGGTGGGAGTAAAAACAAGTTCCTTATTTTTTTAGAGCTGGTGGGAGTTTCCTCTAGTTAGTAGTTTACACATTTTTACAAGAATTCACCAAAATATTTTCTCTCATTCACTTCACTGATTCCGATTTTAGCTTTTATGACAAATGTATTAAAGTCATGTCATTTCTTTTGCTGTTTTTGCCTCTGGCTTCACATATTCTGCTGCACCATTTACTGAAGATCACTGACACTTCAGGAACAATAGAAAGCAAGACAGGAAACACACACTGTCCTTGGGAGCTAAAAATGTCTCCAACACACAAACGTGAGAGCACAGATTATTTAACAGGATGTTTCTTGTTCTGCTGGAACAGATTAGTTACTTCAACTGGAGGGTGCTGAGTTTATTTATGCTGAAACCAAGACACGGACGAAAAGGCCAACAGACTTCATGAATGTGACTGTTTTGTCTTTAGTTTTATCGAGCATCTGCTCTGTTGTCCACATTTCTTTTTAAAATAAGAGTGTGAAATGACTACGAAAGCTGCAGCCTGTCTTTGAGAAGACCTGCCAACACTTTCTGGTGCTGCTGTAAAGAGAGGTTACTGGAAAAACACTGCAGAACTTAGCAGTAGTTGAAGGAGAAAAAGCATTTTTCTTGCTATTCTCCTTGACCTGGTTGATGACCACGCAGGAGTGGAGCTCGGCCTGCAGATGTTCATTTAGCCCGAGCCGCAGGTCTCTTATACTGTAGAAAGCTAGACCACAATAGCAAGCAGGGTTATTTAGCTGTCTGCCCTCGCTCCTAAAAGTGCTTTGGCCCCGTTGCCCTCTCATTACACATTACACAGACAGTAGCAAAGTTACAAATAAGAACACACATTCCAGCGGTCACTGCCTTGCAGTCAAAACAGGAGTTTAACCAAAAAAAGTTCCAGACCTGAACCTGTAATCTGCTGCTTTAGGACTTGTCTAAATATTCACCAATGTCTTGCTTTCAAGCACAACAAATTAACATATTTTAACTGGCAGCACATGAAATGTTCTTTTATTTTTTGTTTTTTTGTTCTTGGCTGATGTGGAGTTAAAATATTCGCTGCGGCTTTCATCGTCCTTCCTTTTAACAACTGTTTGGAAACCAAACCAGCAGCTGGAGTTGAGAAGGAACCGTGGGGTTTTTTTTTTTTCGTGTTGCACCATCTGGGATTTCAGCTGCTAAACAGTTTGAGGCTTTTGCTGTTTATTTTTCATAATGTACCAGCAGCTTTAAAGGCTCCGCAGGAGAGAGAGCCTGGGATGGACTGGTACCTCGCTCCTCACCAGCTGACAGGTGGGATAAACTCCCAAACTTTCCTGCAGACCAAATGCACAAACTGGAGGAAGAACACAGCAATGCTTTCAGTTCACGTGAAGTCTGGACTGCAAGAGGACATTTGGAGCACTGAAACAATCCACTTGTTGGTTTCTGGACGGCTGTCTTCTGGTTTTTGAGGCTTTTGGTCTGAATTTCTTCCAAAGTGTCAGCACACGCTGGTCACTTCTGTCTAATTCTCTGTGTCATAATTCCTCTCAAGGTTTTGTTTCAGGCTTTGATCTGGACCTTCTTTTTGAGCAGGGGTCTGAAACCTGCCCTAAGAGGTCAAAGAACCACATCCACTCTGGTTGAAGAAAAATTTGATGGTTTTACATTTAAAATTTATTTTTTGGTGCATCAAGAAAAACAAAACAGAGAAAAGTCAAACATTGCTCAACTCATTCTTAAGAAGTCAATTCCACTCCACAATCTGACTACAGTACCCATAATCCTCCCTCAACAACTCATCAAGCAGATCAGCTTTGCAGTTTGTCAAAGTCAAACATGGATTTTCAGTTTGCTTTATGGTAGAAAAAAAATAAATCAGCAAGCTCATTTAATTAGCTCTGATTTCATTTTAGTTTGATAGATTTACACATTTCTGACTGACATGCACCAACAATGATAAACTAACCTGTTTTTTGCTGTTGTTGTTGTTTTGTTTTATTGTTTTTGTATTTATTTATCTTTTGACATAACACTACCTACCACTACATTTACTGCATTGAGAAGATCCTATGTATGGCAGGGTGTCTTTTACTTTGAAAGAAAGTCATGTAACCAATAGCTGTAAACTATTTCATACTATAAAAATCTTTATTTGTAAAACAGTGTTTTATTCATATTTATCATAATTGTCACAATAAGATATATACAAATTATAGTCTTATTTTTCTTTGTGAGGAGACTTTGTGGCTCCTAACAGGATGTGGTCTGGGAGAAATGGACCCATGGATTATAATTTTGGTTCATTTGTTTCTGTTTACTTAGCTTTGTCATCTATACTTACATTTTTAACATTTCAAATAACTGACCAAAATGATGGCAAAATGTTGAATCTTTTGTCAGAGTGGTTTGTTATTAGAATAATCTTAAAGCACATATTCTTGTCACAACAGTCTAGCTGCTCTCCACAGACAAGTTGTTTGTATTTACATAGAGAATTTTAAAAGTAATTGGATTCTAAGCCAACATTTTCCTGTTTATATATAGGAGAAAAATGACAATGGTGCACTATAGTGATTAAAAAAAACATGTTTGACTTGGCTTTTAGACATTTTTAATTCAAGTAAATCTGATGTAGGAGGATCTTATTTGACAAATGGTGTCTTTTATTTTGAAAGAAACTTGTGTGGGCTGCTGTCAAAATGAATGTAATAAAACATAACAGTACTATAATTTTTGTAGATGTTTAAGAGTTAATTTTATAAATGAGTTGCTAAATTAGCACAAAAACGTGAAAAAAAACGTATTTTTTAAATATAAAATAGGTATAACTCAGACTTCACGGCTCTCGCTGGGTTTTGTCCAGTTAGAAACTCGACCTAAAGGTTCTTTTAGTATTAAAGATTCTGTAAAGTACTGAAGACTTTTATTTTAAAATAGCAGGGTATATATATATTATTTTTGGAACCTTGTGATACTACAATTTCAAGCAGGTCTCAGATTAAAAGTTTCAATCTAAAAAAACAGCTTCAAATATGAAAACTACAACATATCTTTAATAATAGACAAAATAAACAAGTTAAGTTAAACACAAACAACCCAGTAAAGACTACATTGTCATGAGCGGTAGATCAGCAGACTTTTTTCTGGAAAGATAAACTGAACTCTCAAGCACCATTTACTGACCAATTACTGCCAGACTGAACATTCAGCTGCAACAAAGCTAGACCAAAAGTAGAGTTATTATCTCACTTGCACGTAGACAAAATTCATCCAACATAAATGATAATAACATGTGTGTTTTGACACAGTTTGGGTGAGCAGGTGCGTGGAAGCTGGGAGCCCTGCTGGCAGCATGTCATCCTTTTCCTGTGTGTTATCTCTTGTTTAGACTGTTCATCAGCCTCCAGGTACTCAAAGGTCTCTTTTTCTGAATGAAAAAATGCAGCTACATTCATTTAGTTCGCTTTAACCTGAAAAAGTTAACAAATTCCTTGGAGGGGAGTTGCCACTGTTTAAATACCGTCCAGCGTTCAGGGTCAAATATTCACGTTTAAGCCAGGACCCCCGTGTTATCAGCCTTATTGCTGACACACACAGAGGGAAGGTAAGGAGATGTCACAGTCAGCTGTTCTGGTGCTGACAGGATGCATCAGCATGTCAGCAGCAGACACATCCTCTGATAATGTGTGTCGCTGAGCTTGAAGTGTAAGGCGATAGTTGGAGAAAACTCCCACAATGCTTTTCTCCTTTCCTCCTGTCCCTGTCACCTTTCTGATGCCCTTTTTTCCACGCTTCCCCACATGACTCCTCTTCTTTCCATCTCACTTTTTCCTTCCTCTGTCCGCTGATCTCTCTTTTCCTTTGTGCTTCCTTTTTTTGTAAAAACTGTCTTAACTCGCTGATTCTTTGACTACATTGCATAACTTTGATCTCTTCAGATTGACTAAAATTTCACCTCAATTTGCTCCAGTTAAATAATCAATATGTGACAAAAATACAGATTTTTGTGTCACTTATTAAATTTTTTTAAAATGATTTTGCCAACAAATAAGTATCAGGGAAATTAGGTAATTTTAAGAGTTTTAACTAATTCAAAAATACATTTTAAGATAAAAAAAGGGTAAAATAAAAAGTTTTTCAAGTAAAACTGATGTCATTTGTCAATAGTTCAGTGGATTAGCAGTTCTCAAAGAGAGACAGTTTTAGTAACTTTATTTGTTACTCTAAAAGACAAATTCAAACCTAATATAACTAACAGATTTATAACACACCAGCTGATCTGAATTACACCCTAATTTATGTGGGAATCAAACACTTTAATTTAAAGTGAAATCTTTGAGCAAAAAGCCCAGTTCTGTTACGGTTTCAGAAAAAAAACGTCATTTTGGATTTAGTAGATTCTATCTGGAGGAGATGTGCGTGAGAAAGAAAGTGGAGGAGTGAGATCTTCCAGATATTATTCAAATCGGCCTCCATCTGTGCAGATAGCTCCAGTTTGATCCTTTCTAACAGAACAAACAGCAGCCCTCATGCTGCACAGACTTGTACGTGAGGAGCACAGTCAACAGAACAGTAAATATACACATCAAATACAAAAGCTTTCTTTAAGGTGAAAAATAAAAGCACAGAACTTCAACAAAATTTCCACAAAAGGGTAGTTTTCACAGAATGGTTGTGGTGACATGAAGGTTGGAAAACCTGCAAGTCATGATGCCAAGGGATTTAGATCAAAAACTATTTTTTGTTTTGAAGCAAAAATTTAAAAATGAGCTTCTTAAAAAGATCAAATCTTTTAATTGCTTCTATGATACATTTTACTTTTGTTCCACTTCTGGATTCTGGATTTGTGAACTCAAATGAGTATAATCATTGGCAAGCCCTCATGAACGCTGACATACTTCCACCAACAGACACACGTAACACTTGTAAGCTTGAGATAAAGGAGAATGAGAAACAAGCTTCTATCTGATCAGCGGACATACTGCAGCTCTTACATCATCCGGTGTTTCCTCATTTTTTTTTTTTGTTTTCTTTGCTTGAAATTCACCCTTGACCCCTCTCTCTGGTTGAACTCTTAAATCCTTTCCCAACAAAGAAATAAAAACTTTTTTAATGTGTCATCTTGGTTTATTTAGTGATTTGTTTGACATATTTTTTTTCCTCCCTTGTCCTTTGTGTCCCATTACTTTTAAGTTCTACATTAAAAACATCAATTACTTAAACAGATACAGATGCCTTTATTTTATTTATTTTTTCCATTATTTCATCACAGACTGACTCAGTCTGGGGTTTTCCCTTTTGTCTAAAGATCTTCATCAAAGGGCTTCAATCTTGTCAATGAAAGGAGCAGATCTTAAATTGGGTTGTAAAAATATCTTTAAAATCTCATTTTATCACAGTTGTTCTTGGACCTTCGGAGTCTGATAGAGATTACAGACATCTAATAAATCATTTCAAGAAATATAAGTAAAAGTAGTTTTGAATCAAGAACTTTACTTCTTAAATCTTATTTACTTTTTCCCATATTAAGAAAAAGGTTTAAAATAATGTTAATTTTAGGTGTGGTTTTCTGTTTTGTGATTTGAGGAAAGAGGCAGATTATTTTCTGGGGAAGAGAGACAATACATTAATTAAAATAAATGCCATATTAGGAAAATAATTATTTTTGAATAAACAATTGCTACTTTAAGTACAGTTAATCATTTTACATAGATTTAAACAAAAAAACGTTGTATTTTTTATCCTTTTTAATTGAAAGTCTTTGTTGTTATTAACAAATAAACAAAGTTTAAAGGTTAAGGTTTTGTGAGCACCAATTTTTTAAATAAACTTTAGCATCTCCCTCCTGATTTTTTTTTAAATAGCACGTTTCTGTATTCTCAACCACTTGTGTTCAGAAATGTCAGGCTGTCATAAACATATTAGCCACAAGGGGCAGTATGGAGCAAACAGCAGGGCCTCTTGTCAAGTTTATCTCTGTGAAATTAATTTTTCCTGCCTATTTAAGCTAAGATAACTTGAGAAGGTTCGCAAAAGGCTGTTTTTAGGTGTCTCTAACCTTTTCTAAATAACATTTATACCTGGTAGCAGAAGATTTCTCTCTTCCTTAAATAGAAATCTGACTGTAGGATTATTTGTTTTATACCTTGTTAATAATTTGTAAATGTATTAACTGGCCAGGAGATTGATGAAAAAAGAAGACTGTGAGTGTTAGATATGTGGTTCCAGCAAACATTATATGTATTTTGTAATGAAATTAGGGTGTGGCCAATAATTATGGTTCATTTTATTGTTCTAATTTTACTTATGGTCTATGAGCAAGACAATGAGAGTCTTACAAAACATACAAACCAGTTCACAACAACCAGAACATTTGTATTCAAATTATTAGGGTTCGCAAAGCTGGAATAGTTTCTCAGGAAGCTGCAGAACAAGTGATTATTATTATGTGCCCATATACACTGAAACTTAAACAATTCAAAGGGAAACTCTTTTTTTTCTTTGTCAAAGAGAGAAATATCCTCCCTTTAAGGTCTTGTGATTGAAGAGAGTTGGATTCAGCCCTGAGCTGTTTGATCTTGTGACTGCTTTGGAAAGTGTGTTGAAACAGCAGTGTCAAGTTTGCGGTCGATGCATGGCATAGTTTGATCATATGAACTGCTGTCTTATGACTGCTGCTCTAATCTTCATTTTTATTTTTGTCTCACTGCGAGCAAAGTAAAATAAAAGGGGAAAAAAATGAAGATGAGATATTAAGCTTGAAAAAACGTGACACCTGTGAACTAGCACAACCCTCCAGAGTCTCTAAATAAAAAAAACTAACAACTCTAATCTCTGTATCTCTGTACTGCATTTAGGTATTTTCCTAGAAAATATAGGCCCCATCTGCTTACATGCGTCATCTCTGAACTCAGCTCATTTCTTTCTCTGCTTCAACACACTAAACACTCAGTTCTCTCCTGGTGTTAAAAAAAAAAAAAAAAAGGATGAAACACCAGACCCACAATTCATGGGAAACTCAAAGAACCTCAAAGGTTTTTGTTACAAACCTGTTGGTTTCTTCCAGTATGTCTGTTTATGTGTGTGTCTCAGCTCTTTATATCTGGAGTAAGAGACAACAGTGGGGCTCAGCAGTCTAGATCCATTACTAATCTGCTTCCCAGAAGTGTGATTTGTGTGAGTCAAATAGAGAAAAAACTTACCAGAGATCATTGAGCAAAAAAACATGCAAGCACAATTTGGACATCTCTTCGTGGCCCTAATATTGCATTTTTCACTTAAACTTTGGATCATTCACACGTGAAATCAGTAAAATGTTTCAATTAAAATGAGCCCTACTTCCCGACATCCATCTGTTTACATGCTCTCCCGCTAGCTTACAGCCTCTCACACCCCCAAGCTAACATGCTAACATTAGCAGTGCAACAAAAATGGCAGGCAATACAGGAGCTATCCAGCTGTACAGTTTTGGGCCAGATGTCAGCTCAGAATAGGAAAATTAAGCTGTACATGGATCCATTTGTCTGCAAGCGGATGCATCAGAATGGAGTGAAGCTGGGAGCTTGTGACTTTTTTTTGCAAGAAATGTGACAATAAAGAGAAATGCAACTTTAAGCCCAATTTTCTTTATATGTCCTCCATCATGAGAAAAATGCAATAAGAACATGTTAAGTCACTTTACGTCTGTCCTGATGGTCACAGTTGTCACCAGTAAACAAACAAAAAACTGGAAACAAACAAACAAAAAAAGCCTGAACATTTACCTGAACAAGATCACTGATTAACCTACATGTTCTTGTCATTTGAATGTGAGAGAAATCTGTAATAACTGGGGAAAACCCAGACGCACACAAGTAGAAAAACCAGTCTCCGTACTTAAAGCCTCGATGAGATCCAGCTACAGGTCACACCTCATCCTCTGTTTGAAAAGCTCATCAACCTGACTTTGAATCTCGGTCTTCTGATAGCTTCAGTTTCTATATTTAGCTAAAGTCTTTCCTGTTCCTGTTTCTCTATACATGGATTAAAACCTTAGTGAGAAAATGTGTCTTTTTTTTTTTTTTTAATTAGCAGCATTAGCTGTGTGGTTACAATCTTGTCAGAAAACAAGATGGCGATGTGTCCCTGTTTGTATGCAGAACACTTAACATTGTTTAAGATGAAATTAAACACTCAGGAGGAACTACTTTTGCAGAAGTCTAGTCTATTATTTTAAAAAATAAAGTCAAATGTTTTGATGTTATAAGTCAGACATTACATCAGAATGATAAATTACCTGTGGGTTTTTGGAAATTGTCCCATATTTGACTGGAATCAGGTTAGCAGACTGGCTCTTCAGCTTGTGTTATGAAACGTTCCATTCAAATGTGTGTAACCAGACAGGTTAATATAAGACCTCTATTTACTTTAACAGATATGTTATAAACTCCCTTTTGACAGGCTGAAGCCCACAGTAAAGCTACACGTGTGTTCACTTACTGCACTCTGATTGTGCCTGTGTGGGTGTGCTGCACAGACTCGATTTGATTAATATCACCGTGCTTCTTTTCGGCTGAGTTCCACTGCTGCAGCAGAACAAATTACACCTTTATCATCAGTACATGAGGTCCAGTCTCTCCCAACCCTCACAGCCGGCACGGCTGGGCTTTTAACGAGCCATAAGTGAAAACACCTGTGTGGTTTTGCAGGTTCACATGTCTTAGTAAACTTCACTTCCTGTCTGTGGTTTCATGTCCGAACGGCAAAAACCAAAAAAATCATGCTTTTTAGTCATGAAGATTCTTTTAAAACCTGCATAAAAGAGTCTTTGTCAAATGAAGTAAAGCGCCCCTCTCAGAAACTGTTACTTTCTTGGCTGTGCGTTTTTATTTCCCTCAGATTTTACAAGTAGACAGATGCCAAATCGGTTTTGTTATTTAAAAACCGAGGCTTTGCTGTAAACTGGCCGTGGGCACATCTGCTGCAGCTGCTGTGTGCGCTTTATGGCTGAAAGCTTTTATTTTCCAGTGAACACTTTGTAGGATGGAGGAATAAATATGGACAAATGGACAAATTAATTAAGCTACCCCCCTCTGTTCCATAATGTTATGTTTATTTTTTGATATGTATTTTTTTTTAATAAGTAATTCTCCAACACCTAAAACACAGCACTCAGCATGCAGAGTGTAATATTCTGTCTCGCCACAAGAGGGAGTTTCCCTAGATTGAGCAGGGCAGGAGAGCTAAGTTTAACCTGGCCTGCCATTGAGTGAAACATCGGCGAGACAGAAGTGTAATGCGTGCTGTGTTCATGTTCCAGGTAAGCTACAGAAAAGAGATAACATAGATAAAGTAAAATGAACCACCAGAGGGAAGATAATACAGGAAGTTGGCCGTTGTCTGTATTTTGTTTGTGGCGCTGTTCATTTGTGATGGTTCACATGTAATTAGCTATATCGCTAGCACTTAGCAGCTAAAGCTAACACACGAACGGGGTATTGTGGTGGATATGGAGTTCTGAATATGTAGTTAGCCATGGTCACAGGGGTATAAAATGGAGAATTATTTATGTATTTTGTTGATAAATGCAGGAGAGCTAAGTTTAACCTGGCCTGCCATTGAGTGAAACATCGGCGAGACAGAAGTGTAATGCGTGCTGTGTTCATGTTCCAGCTTTTCACTAAAGGCAATCAAAACAAAACCCACATTTGTCCGGTCTTCCTTCAAGTGTGCAACAACTTTACTGCACTTATTGAGCAATTTAAACACAGTTGTTATGCAAGAAGCCATTTTCACCAGGCTTGTTTTCAACTGCAAATTTCTATAAGTAAAATTATCATCTTGCAGGTTCAAAGGAAATGAAGTTTGCACATCTAATTTGTGCTTTATATCCCAAAACACACTCTAAACATACATTTAGAAACACACCATCCCAACTCCAGATTGCTCACATAAACAATCTGTTTTAGCACGCAGACAAAAAGAGAGATCAGAGGATGTTTAATAGGAAAATAGAAGATGACATGAAACTATAATCATGCTTAAAAAAAATTGCTAAAACTCTGTATGCAGAGATAAAGCAAATTCAGGGAGTAGCTTTACTTGATCGAGATGCATTCCAGGAGAATACGTCAGTCTGTTTGAATCTGGTTAGCATTAAGATAAGAGTTTAAGTTACCGGAATCGGACCACAAAAAGGCCCGAGTGATATGAACAATTGTCAACATGTGAGAAAAGCATTAACGGCGAGCCAGCATCCTTTGATAGAGGAAACTCAACTTGCCAAGTGGAAATTATACTTTTAAGACATTTAAGCTGTCAGTCTGGTTTGTTTTGTCGTGAATGAAGCCAGGGCTCTTAAAAAGAACACCAGCAGTAAGCTCCAGAAGCTAACATGGAAATATTTCCCAATTAAAGACAGACTGAGCACCTGAGAGGAAAACTGAATTTGCAACTACAGTCTGTATGACGTCAAAGATGGTGGATGAAAAAATAAAAATAATACTTTTTTACACTTTTTGTGATGTCACCGACTACGACAGGCTGAGTAATCAACCGAGCAGAGTTGTTAATATTTTTAATTTCTTCAAATTTCACAACATTATTTGAAATATATAGTTACATGTTTTCAAATAAAAAATTCTGTCTTCAAGTGTTCCAATTACTTTCCTGCAAAATTTACTAATGCTTACCGTTTGGATTGCTGGAATTTTCACTCCAATAAAAATTGCGTTTTTTTTTAACATGTTCTTGTAGCTCATAATGGAAGACATAATGAAAATTAAGATTTAAGCTGCATTTCCAAGTAATAATTTATTCAAATCATGCTGAATCCGGAGCAGACGAAAAAACGTAGTTTGAAAACCTTGTAGTTGTTATGTAGAAACTAAAACCAGCGGGCCACGAGCTCACTGCTCCACTCTATTGTGATCAGTCCTCTTGCAGACAACTAGATCTAAGAACATCTTTGGTTAACTTGACTGAACTGACATCTGGCTGAAAGCTGTACAGCTGGTTAGCTCCAATATTACTCGCCGCTTTTGTAAAACCGCTAATATGAGGTTGGGGTTGTAAAAGGCTGTAAGATAGCTTGATTGAGTGTAAACAAAGGGATGATGGGAAATGAGAAGAGGCTTAAATCATGTCAAAAGTCCCACCTTCAACTCAGAAAAGATGTTCTAGAAAATGACAGGTTTTGATTTTTTTCCTAGAAATGGGATTATTCAAATTAAATGGCCACTGGGAACACTTGTACAATAAATCAAAAGATGATTTGTTTACCTCCCTATGCATAAATTCAAGTCAAGAGCTTCATTTTTTAAGGATTCAAGTTCAAATTCTGATTTCTGCTTATTTTGGTGCAAATAAAAGATTAGTGGCAGGTTATGTTACACAGGAATAGTCAAAATGTGAAATTCACCTTTTAGTTCAGTCATGCACTTGCACATTTGAACCTATAATTTATTTTGTTCCATCAGGTCTTTTTTGTTGGTGGATACTAACATAATTCAATTATTCTGGCACTTTGCTGGTTTCATTGATTTGAGTTATTTTTGTTCTATAAGACTGGTTATTTTGATGATTTTCTTTCAAATCATAAAGCATTGATGCTGTTTTTTTCCTTCCCAGTTGTTCAGAAAGTAATTCCTCTTGTTGAAATATTTTTTCTTGAAGATTGTTATGATTTTTTTCTTTTTGTTGGAGTCAGCAGCTATTCAGTTTCTTATCTAGCCTTTCACTTAACTTTAACAGGTATAAAATCCCCAACAGGGACTGCTTACACACACTGACCGGATTTATAGCCTGTTAGAAAAGTGAGGATTGTATATCAGCGCTGCCCGTAAAGAGTCAACACTGATGTCACTCTGGCTCTCCCTAATATTATGTAACTTTAAAACACACACACAGGAGCGAGCAAAAAATAAGGTTGGATGTGATCCTGCTGTTGAGACTGAAATGAAGAGATAAAAAGAAAGGTCTAACTTGAACTTGATCTCATGAGCGTAACGTGTTTTTTCTTTGTGTGCCCATTTTACAGTAAATTGTAGTTTTTCCTCAAGTTTTAGTCTTTGAAAAAGTGTAATCTACATAGCAGCTGCTGTAAATAAGCCAGAGAACAGTCTTTTGACATGATATTGGACTGCCCATCAATTCAGTTTTATTGCATTGTATTGTATTTCCCATATGAAACCAAAAAAGTGTGTTATTCTGTTGGATAACAGTATGTTTTTGTCAAATTTTAGTGAAATTAACTGAAATTTTTTCTGCAAATGTCAATACAAGTGCAAGCATAAGGAATGTGTTACAATAAAAAAGGCTGGAGGGCTGTGGTAAGACTTATAAAACGTCATTTATCTTAATTATGTGGGAAGCAGCTCTAGAAAACTGCAGCGTCAATACATTGCCACATATTGAAGAATTTACAGCGAGGCTGCAGTTAACTGTGTCACCGTCACTTCAGTTTCAGTGAACTGAACATCACAAATGCTGATGAGATCATCTAAACGGAAGATGATCAGTTTCAGGCAAAGAGCAGATGATTTAGACAGAACAGAGTCTGTCATCTCATTATTCTCAGACTGTATTGTCAAGACTTTGTTTTCCAGCCTAAGACGAGGCATGACCCCTGCTCTGCTCATGAGCACAAACAGACCCCCTACTAAATGACACATGACGGCCTTCACAGTCAGCTCCTTGCATAACCACAAAGTTTGGAAACAATCTGTTTACAGTGACTCAGTCTGGAGTAGTTCTGCGAACTTGCTGTATTTTAGGGTGATTTCTTTCTGGGCTGTCGTTTCTATATGTTGCTTTCTAATATAGTGTATTTTCTTTATCAGATATTTGAATGTTCATCTGAACTATGTGGATGACCAAGTAAATAAATTCAAACTTTATATTTCACTGACCAATGCTGATTGTATGTATCAACTTCAAGTAGTATCTTAATAAACTTTATTCACCTTTTTGTGTTAATAAATGTCACCTTGTTAACACATTAATAATGTTTACTAATGTGTTAATAAAACTTGTTAAGGAATCTTATTATAAAGTGTTACCAAAAGTTGTGTTAATGAGCCTGCATTCATCTGACCACTTTTCAATGAGTTATTGAGTCTTATCATTTTACCACTGCTCTATATATTCCAAAATGCCCGGCTACGGTGGCCTTTATGGTCCAGTTTTTCTGCTCCAAGCACAGAGCCTGATCAGATTGAGGAAACTCAGGACGAACCGGAGCTCAGTCTGTCTAAGAACAAACCAAAACCACCTTAACAGATGGGTCTGAGAGCGGTTCCTGGTCAAACTAATAAATCATCTTTAATTTTCTGGTTTCGTAACCTGTTACCATGTTAGTCTTGTCGTGACAAATTAGAAAAAGGCTAAATCTCAGTTCTCTTTTAGTTTTTGCCTTTACTTCTTTTACAGGTCTTTGAAAAAAAGAGTGTCCTCTGGCTAAAGTCTTCACTTTCTCAGAGAATTACAGGCTGCAGCGGCGTATCATCTGTTATTATGCTTTAGCATGCAGCTGAATGAAAACACTGGAGTGGTTCACTCTGGCCAAGCGGCTCTGTTTCCAGAGAGAGGTTCCCAGCAAGTGTCTTTATGAGAGTGAGCTCAGGTGTGCCGTGAGCAGAATCAAAGCCAGTAAAACAAACAAGTCTTCAGGTTCAGCTCCTCTGTTCTTTGTGCTCTGGTTTGAACTTTGACAGCTCAATGAACTCGAAACTGCAGAAGCCATCCATTTTTGAGTCTCCACTCAGTCTTGTTAGAAATAATTCTGTCCGTTTTGATTTTTTTGTCCAACCAGACTAAAGCTATAGTGTCTCATATTAGAGTATTTTGGAGCAGATTGGTAAAAGGAATTGTCTTAAAACAACTATAGTTGAAGTATGGCCGACTTTCAACCATGTGTCTTTAAATAACTTTAAGTTATACGGACAAATGTGTGATCAACCACCAGAGATGAGGAAATGTGTTAAAAAACAAGATACTTTCAAAATATTTTAGATAAGTTCGTCTCAAGAGCGCTGCGTGATTTGAAAAGCACTTAAAAACAGAGCAGCTGCTTCGGTTAAACAGGCTTTAAAGATCAACATAGCTGCTAGTTAATACATCAGATCTTTGGCAGACATGTTTAATTGGTTCTGAGGGATGAAAGGCACTTCTCTCCATTTCTTTTCAGAAAACAGCTGCGATGAGCAACATACTTCTCTCCATGGTCCGTGCATGAAAAACCTGACACAGGAAATAAGCTGTCATAAGAGTGTGTGACCTTTAGCCCACTTAACTCCACAATGAGCCAAGTCTACACACAAACAGAAAGACAAGTCAGCTATTATGCCTTCTTCCCCAGAAAGTTACAATGCATTCGCTATCAGGACTGAGATGCAGACACAGTGAACTTATTGAGCTCCAGCTGTAACATCTTCTGAACATCCAAACAGCTTCTGGTCTTCAGTCCACAGAGAGAAAGTTTTCTACTCCAGCATTTACGGAAGACATGTTTTAGTAAACACCGTTTATAATCTGAGTTCTTGCAAAGATTAATAGAAGCTCAAGTTAATCAGAGGACATTCATCTTTCATGAATGTTTGTCTTCATTTTGGAAAACAGAAAACACACTTTGAATACCAGACTAGCACAAGTATGATTGAAAACACTTCTTAAAATAATAAACTGGGTGATGTAACGATTCATTTTAACATAGATTCATTATTTTTGGTTGCCAATTCGATTCACTTTCGATAATGGTTCATTTTGAATGATCCGATTCTCTGACCTAAAATCGATCCAGGACATCTTTAGGCAAAAGTTCATCCAGTGTGACTCAGAGAGAAATACCTGGTACTTAGCAGTGCATGTGAAATTACATACATATAACAATCGTATTTATACCCCTAAAAAATATAGCAAATGTGTTGATGTTTTTCCCCGGCATTTAGGTTGGTTTTAAATTTGTTTTTAAAGTTAAAATTGCATTCACAAGAGAGTAATAGACTAAATCTGTTAAACATTTGAATCTTTGTTGTTATTTTAAAATGAAAATCCAGTTTTTTGTGTGTTTTTAACTCATTCTGGTTGCATTTTTCTCATGATGGAGGACACATATAAAGAAAATAAGAATTAAAATTTTATTTCAGAGTATTTTTTCAATTAAACCGCGATGAATCAGGAACAGACCAAAAAATACCATTGGAATTACAATCACCAGGCCACAGGCTCCCTGCTTTCTTCATTCTGATGCGTCCACTAGCAGACAAACAGATCCACGAACGTCTTCATTTTCCTCCACCGAGCTGGCATCTGGCTCAAAACTGCACGACTGGATGGCTTCGATACTGCTCACCATTTTTGTTGCACCACTAATTTTAACTTGTAAGGGGCTGTAAGAAGTGAGAAAATGGCCCCGCCCACAATGCAGAGACTAATTTCTTTCTTTTTTTTTCTTTAACTTGTCCAGTCCAACAGCAAAGCAAATAGATACGAGCTGAGAGCCTCTTGTGTTACAGATTTTACTGTAACAACAGGGAGTTATTGATCTTTAGACATGCAAGGTGTATATTTGTATAAACCCCTTTTGTAATTTATGCTAAACTTTATATATAGATTATGTTTGGAACGTACGGAAAAGAAGAACAGTGAAGAAGAGGGAAGTTGGAGGAGGGGGTAGAGGTAAATTTCTGATGAACTACTGCCGCTCTGCAGAAGCTATGTCCTAGAAGACAACACAAACAACAGCCAAAGAAGCAACATGTTTTTTTGGCTAAAGATGAAATAATCATAATTGAAAAACAAACGCTTTTAAAAAAAATATTTAAACTGAATGATTAGTGTGAAAATAAATAACTTTTTTTATTTACTTATTTTACCAAGCATGCATACAGATTAATCTAACATTCATGACAGCCAATTGTCTAGTTGCACTCTTGACCTTTCTGGTTCAGAGTCTCCAGAATAAAAGGCTTTAAGACAGAACACATATCAGTGTGTTTGGTTTAGTGAAGAGTTTCAAAAGTTCAGTTTAAAACGGGGATTGGAATGCCAGCTCAGTCCCAGTTTTTCAAAATAATTAAAAAATGTTAATCTGTTTGGTTTACATATATTTTAAAGCGAACACATCGGCACATGGAAAGAGCAACTGGTTGGGCAAGTTCTGTTACATATTCTCGTAGCATCGTGTTCTGTTTAAGAGTTTAGAACAAAAAGTCCATCTCACACCGAGCCCAACATGAATCTGATTTATTGTGTCTGTTTGGTTTTTGGGTTTTTTTGCACCATGAAACTCTGAAAGGAAGCTATTGCTTCTAAAAATGAATGTTTCAAATCCATTTAGTCAACTGCATTTTATATCAAAGGGGTTTTCTAAACCCAAATGGACCCACAAACACTTCAATATGCCGATCCGCCTGGGGCAGATGTAGACGGTTATCACAGCTTAAAGTAAAACTCCAAGTTAAGACACAGTGTGCTTTCACAGAAGAGAGTCTGAGCTTTTATGTTTTCATGAGAAGTCATTTGCTTAAGACAAAAGAAAAAACATGTTTTCATCAAGCAAAAAGAATGTGCAAGTTGAACCCAAGTTACACAGGATTCAAGTCTCACACCAGTTTAAAGTGAAATTCAAATAAGACGTGAGGCTTATTCCAGAGTACACTTACAGGCACGTTCAATAAAAGTCAGATGAAGCCCAGGATAAATAAGGCTAGCAGTTAGTAAGTTTCTTTACAAAAACAATAGCCTGGTTACAAAATGTCTTTAAAGTATCTGTATGCTTGATCAGAAAATATTGAAGAGGGTTTTGTCTGTGGGAAGCTCGAGCTCATGCAGCCGTTTTTTTTATTTTTTTTTAAAGCAGTCTAAAATTGGATGCATTTAAGAAAAAGTTTTTACTTTGGTCACCAGTGCTGACAATGACATCCTGTTGGCAGTCTGGTTACCCAACGATGCAATAAGAAAAATCAGTTTGAATCCATAATAGAGTAGATGGGATTCATTCCAAGTAACTCCTCAAATTTGGAATAATCAGCATGTTGTCCCCAAAACCTACTGACCGATGCCAGTTTAGTCCAACATTACACAGGAGAGGCTCAGTAGTAACGTCAAAGACAGACTTCCTTGGTTCCCTGCGTCTGGCTCCTTCAGGCAGAAAAAGCTCGAGTCCAGACACAACAGGAGCCAGGGCGGACTCTAGGCCACGCAACAGTACCTTTTCCACCACGACTTTGACAGTCTTTTCATCTTGTTCGGCGCCTGCCTCTGCTTTGTCCAACGTTTTTGTTTTGCTCGCCTGGGATTTCGAGGGCTGTGGTTCTGCAGGCTGGCCAGTATGGCCGTGTCAAACACTTCCTTGAGATTCTTTTGGGTCAGAGAGGAACACTCCACGTAAGCCACAGCTCCGATCTCCACAGCACAGTCCTGCGCGTCCGCCAGGTCCACAGGCCGCTCTTTGTATTTGGCCAGATCGATGAGGACCTTGAGAGAGGAAGAATCAATCAATCATTAAGCCCCTTGACCTTACTGGTAAAACAAACCAAATAGTGATTCTAACAGGGATTTCTCTGTAAGCAGACAAACCAGAGAAGCAATATTTGAAATTGGAAAGGAAGTATTAGGATAGTGAATTCAAATGTGGTTGGTTCACGTCTTCTACTGTTTGTCAGAGTGTTTGGTGCAATAATATAATATTTGCATAACTGTGACAATAACAGTCAGTCTTTTTTGCACATTATGCGTGAAATTGTGTTTTACATTAGCTTGAGAGGGAAAAAGTAACAAGTTTATCTCAGTTTGCAGTGTACCATCCAAAAGGCTGCAACAACACACTTGTCATTGCCAGTCTAAGATCAGCAGCAGCTCAAATGAAAGACCAAAGTGTGTCCAACCAACAATGTTTAGTGCACAGCATCCCTGAGAAAAACAATCCCATAAACTGCTGGAATGCAGGGATGCCATTCAAGGATAAAGCGTGACTAACATTGGACAAGTGGGATTTTCCAACATCAAAGAGAACTGTTAGATTTGAGATAAAACATTTTACTTTATAAGTTAAGTCACAAAATTCCCCCAAAAATAAATGAAATGAAACATTTTTCAAGATCACAAAATCAAGACAAACTGGTCTTCAGAATCTACTATCAAACACATACTAGCTTCTCACACTATGGTGGATTTGTCAGATTTTTGCCGCTGTAAACATGTATAAGTACAGCATTCACACCTTGACGTTCTCTCGAAGGTCACACTGTGTCCCAACCAGAACAAGGGGCACAAACGGGGCGTGTTTGTGGATCTCAGGTACCCATTTTTCTGGGACGTTCTGAAAGGAGGCAGGACTGACCACACTGAAGCACAGCAGGAACACATCTGCACTGGTGTAACACAGGGGGCGGAGCTTATCAAACTCATCCTGGAAGACAATAAGACATGTATTAATTTTCCACGAGTTGATTCTGACTAGAGAAAGCTCAATAGACAGTTTTGTGTGCATGGGAAAAGCAAAATAAGCATGACGATAACCTAACAGACCATTTCAGTGCTGCGTATCCCACCAAAACTACACAAAAAGGTCATGTTGTCAAGAAAAAGAGTGATGATATGATGCTAAGCGCCTCTAAAGAGAGGAAGCGGCTGAGGAAAGTCAGATTTAGTCCCGCTGGTGGAGCAGGAAGGACAATTTCTGAAAGCTTCTTCCTCTTTAGATGACGGCAAACAAAGATAAGACTCGATGACTGCCTATGAAGATACGACAGCTTTAAGTTCACCAACTCTACCCCTCCTCTCTCCTTTAATCTATTAAATTAATTGTCATCACTGCCCCGCCCATTCAAGGTAACTCCAGCACACAAGTGTGGTTCCCTCATACCTTTAATGATCAAACAACCATAAAGCTAATTTATCAGTCTTTAAATAAACTGAATGCATAAATTATAAAAGGGGTGCTAAATTTACAGAAAATATATGCATTTTTTAATTGGAAGTGCTTTGGATTTTGCAAAGAGGCAGTTTTACAAAAAAAAAAAATGTCCAGTAAAAACAAAAAAGCAGCAGTAGCACAGATTTCTTCAATCACAGACAGAAAGAGGAAACTCTGAAGCAAGACAACTTTGAAAAATAAAATCATAAAACTGATATATAAATTTAAATACAAAATAAAAATTTCCCTCTTTCACTATAATTCAGTTGTAAAGTTGTTTTCTTTTCTATTTCAAAGGTAAAAAGTACTTGCTAGCCCCGTCTTTTATTTGCAATTTACTGGAATTAATTATTTTCGTTTTAGTGTTTCTTGGCCTTCCCTATTGTGCTTTCTTTATTAATTAACTTTCATGTAAAGACGAAATACTTAATTTTGCATTATTCATATAGTTAATTTTCATAGCACTAAGCAATACATTACTTAATACTTGTCTTTGATAGAAAAACAAAAGGGGGCAGAACAAAAGCTTATTATCTCTCCCTCATTTTACAAAACCAATCAAACTATTTTAACTAAATACATCTCTTTGTAACACAAAATAAATAAAATAAATACATGAAATGGTTGGCAAAGCAACAAAAGCTGACCGATAAAAACAAAAAGAAAATTAACAACAAAAAGAAACAACAAAAAATACACTGAATGCCTCAGAACTTCTTTTTTATATATAACCTTTTCCAGTTCATAAAGTCTAATCATTAGTTGTTTCAGTTTTTAATGCATTGAATGAATTTGACTCTTATTGATTTCTCAAGTTTATTCCATAATCAGATACCCTGTACTGAAACATGTTTTCCTTCATTTTTGAATTTTAGAATATCCTAATCTTGTTGTTTTTTCCTTAGATTCAAGATTTGTGATTGCAAGGTGGAATAAACCTACAATTAAGGGTTTGTTTAAAAATGAATGTTTTTTTTTTCTATCTCAAATTCTTTTATGCATTTTACAGCATACTTGTCAAGTATTAGAATGTAGTAAAAGATAGGTTATTAGGAGAAGGATACATTGTTCGGACGTACAGCAAAAAAGCCTTTTTGTATGTTTTTAAAAGCAAAATAATAGAAGAAAAAACAGTTTTGTAGTAACCGTTTCTATGAACAACTCTGCATGTGCAGGCACACATGAATTTATAAAATGTTTTATGTGTTATTATAAAAGCAGACATTCCAAGCATTTTTTTAGCAGAAGTGTGGGCATCATTTAAACAAATTTGATTACGTAAACTCTAAACAGTCTGTCCTCTATGATAAGAATCTTTTAATGTTTTTGAGACAACCGTCTGCTTCCTCAACAGTAGATATAATTCCATCACTCTGTTCAAGAGATTTTCTGTCAGAGTTAAGATTTCCTGACAAGTAACCCAACTTTGTGGATTTGGTTCCACTTCTGCTATCAGAAAATCTCTTTTTGGATTGTAGAGATCCAGAGATAAAAAAAAAAAAAAAAAACTACATTTGTGAACATGTATTGTCGTGGTGTAAAAAAAAAAAAAAAAAAAAAAAAGACTTAAAACAAAATATTTGGTAAATTATTGTAAAATTTCTTATTTTTATTACATTTCTTGTAATTTATGTAAAACAGGGATACTGAGGATGTCACTAAGAGAACAGGATGCCACAACCCATTAAATGTGGCTGAGATTTACAAGTGTATTTGTTTAGCTAGACAACTGCAGCCCTTCCTTCCACAGTGTAGCTTCTTCTTCTTTTATCTGTGCCATGAAAGAAATGGCAAGAACTGGAACAAATAAAACCAGAACAAAAAAAAAAAAAAAAAATGTTTGCTCCCTTCAGTTCTGTATTCTGTCTGCATTCACAATGTCGCTGACACCCACCAGAGTTCACTTGCAAGTTTGTGAAGTGAGAGTGTAGCTTTCTGCCGAACTATTGTTCAATTGTTTGGTGAGCAGCTGATTTCAGGAGAGGATTCACACCACTCTCCAGATGAAGCAGACTCTATGAGGAGACAAACGGCCCAGTGTGAAATAGCCATACCTTTATTTTTCCAAACTAGACAATCTTATAAAACATAAAATTATAATATTTTTTATGTAATTTTTTTAAAGCAAAATAAAGTTCCACTCATTTATTTTTCAATAAGGAACTTCAAAGGTCTGTAAAATGAATTAAAAAAAACTTTTTATTCTGCTGTAAAGGTTAATATGGAAGTTATGTGGCTATAAACAGGCTTTTTTTCACATATCACATCGTTTTTGTTCAAGATTTCTGTCTAAAAGCTTTAAGGTGTCAAATATAGATACAAAAAATAAAATAAAAGGATGCCAGATTCTACACGCCACTTAGATAAGAGGGACTAATTCCTCCAAAGGGTGTTCTCTCCAGCTGAAAGCAACAACAGGAAATGCTGCTGAACAGACTGCGTCCTGTGAGACCACTGACCTGTCCTGCTGTGTCACACAGTTGTAGTCGGACTGGCTGCCCATCCACGGACACAGTTGCTATTGGTAAAAAAGAAAAAACATCAAAATGTTCATCTGGTAAAACAAATAAACAAACAAAAACAATCAGTGTTTTGAAATTTGAGAAATAAGTGATTTAATTTTAGGTTTAATTACAGGAGAATTTGATAATTTGTCTTAATAATTCTCATCATCCTCATGACTTATATGAACAGATCATTTAGTTTATAATGAAAAACTAACTTTTCAACTACCAGATATCATTTTTCAAACTTTCTGCTATTGAGATTTACAGCAATAAATATTATTTTATTATTTCTTAATAGTTAAAGGTGGTTGAACAATTAAAAAGTAGTTGAAAATAAGTAGAAAAATTAAATACGAATTAAACATCTTGTGCAAGGCTGAGAGTTTACCTGAGAAGTTGTCGAAGGCAGTCGGGACGTACTCGGTGGGGTAACCGTTGGTGGTGTAGCTGACAACCAGGCTGGTTTTCCCCACAGCTCCGTCCCCCACCAGGACACACTTCAACCTCCTCTCCGGCTTGTCTGCTCCGGATCGCCGCGTCCGCCCTCCGGCGCCCCCGTCCCGGCTCCGGAGCCTCCTCGGAGGGACGGGCGGAGCGGGTGACACGGGCGCGTGCCTGTAGCCGTAGCCCCCATTGTCCCGAGCAGGCACCTGGCACGGCGAGGAAGGGGACATGGAGGTGCGGGCAGGAGGGTCAGTCCTCTCGAGTGTGTCCAGCTTTGGAAGCGTCCATTCCTCCTCCAGAATCCGCCACCTAACAGCGCGCTGCTGCCCGCGTGTCCGTGACCGAACGGCGGTAAAGTTGAATCTCTTCACAAAACTTACACCAGAGTCGAGTCAAAGCACATATTTGTTGTGGGGATTATGCAGACTTTTCCGTGGCAGCAGTGGTTGGTTGGTTCCAGCCCCGCGTGTGTCGGTCCTTCCTGTTGTCCAGCGGACAGACCCGTCCTGAACTCCCCTTCCGTGACATCACCGCGCGCGTGAGCGCCTGGTGTGACAGCGGGACGCGCTCCTGGAGGGAGAGATGGGAAACACCTTCAGCCATGAAACATATGCAAACGTTTTAAAGGCGCGTGTGGCGTGTCTTCATGGAAAGAAAAACAGATTTCAGCGAGATAACAAATCTTTCCTCTTAATGAGTTTATACACTAATTAACTATTTCCTATTCTGCGCTCTAGGAAATGTGATTTCCCACCGTCGACTGATTCTGGCTGAGGTTGTATTAAAAAAAAGAAAGAAAGAAAGAAAGAAAGGAAAATAATATTATCCACATTCATTTCTAAGACTTTTACATTTTCTCTTTTGTATTTTATTTTATGTTTTCACAAACAACACTTTTACCAGGTCGCTCAGCACCACAGCGTCGTTTGTAAGGTCAATAATGTTAATAGCAAGCAACTTATAAGGATCATTATGCTGTATAAATTAAGTCAAATTACTTTAAAATAGTCAACAAAACCAAAAATGATCATTATTTGTGTTTAGTTTACTGATCATATTTGAAAATATTTTTGTCCACTTCTTTAACTGGTCGACTAAGATTGATCTTGAACTAAATGTACGTTTGGTGAGACAAGTAATAAAAAAACTACTAGTAATACTATTTTTCTAATACATCTTGTTAAAACTTGCAAGTAAGTTTGGAACATTGGCGCCATCTAGCGCACACAAATAGATACAGCCTGGATCGCCTAATCACAGCGGAACAAAATATAACTGACCGCTGTTTCCTTACGGACGGTACAGAGGAGCGGGACAGCATGTGTGTGGTGCAGTAAAGTGTCCCGTCTTTACGGCGTGTTTACACTAAAATATGGCAGCGGCAGAAGTAGTTCTTGGTTTTCTGGAGCAGGTGGAGCCGTGGCGGCTTCGGTCGTCTCAGTTCCCCAGTAAGGTTGGAGGGAAGCCGGCGTGGCTTAGCCAGACCGGACTCCCATCCCAGTCAGCGCTGGAGTGTGAGATCTGCCGCGTGCCCATGGTGTTCCTGCTCCAGGTTGGTATCCTGAAGGCTTGATGGGGGTACCCAACATCTAAAACACTGTCTTTTCTGTTTGTTTGTTTGTTTGTCTATTTAATGTTTAATTGCGATTTATTGTTAGGTTCTCAAAAACTCACTGTGAGGACAATAATCATAGAACAACTAAATAAAAAGATACCATATCAGCCTTCACACAAAGAGTAGATTTTACAAAAGACAAATTAGAAAACTATTTTTTTTGTAGAATTAGAGTTAATAAAAATAAAAAACCTTCAATATTGACAACTGATTTGTGTCGTTTCCATAAAAAAACAGGTTGACCCACAATGTAGGGATGGGAGTGTAGCATGCAGATCTTTAGTCAATTTACCCTACATCAATAAGCACCCCAGAAGAAGCCTGAAAATAACAGCAATCAAAGGTAGACGTGTTTGAGCAAGGTAGGATTGAAGAAACGGTGTTCCCCGATGACCAGTGTTGGGAAACACTCCCACGTTATGGCCAGGGATGTCTTGAGAAGAGGCAACAAGTGTGCCAAGCTGGACCAAGGGGTCACTTTCTTGATAATCACTTTGAGAGATCTAAAAATTCTGCCAGACCATGTCGGTCTATAAAGGGCCAACATCTTCACAGCACCTCAGCTCAGTTATCCCATCTTCAATAGGGACAATCAAGACAGTATTCTCCCTTGTTATCCATATGATGATTATGTGGGAAAAGGCAAGTAAACATTTCTGTCTATTTAAACATTTTATTTTAACCAATATGAATTCTATTTACTCTAGGTTTATGCACCGATTTCTGGTCAGGAGAGAAGTTTCCACAGAATACTCTTTCTGTTCTGCTGTAAGACCCCTGATTGCTACACACTCAACGACAACCGCTGTATAAAAGGTACTTTCAAATGCTCTATTGTTTTCCCATTTCTTCACTCAGCTGGTGTTGCAGTTTCTTGTATCAATTATTCTAATGACACTGAGCAATCTTTTTTCTCTTAATCTGCCACACCAGTTTTCAGGAGTCAGCTGCCAAGAAGGAATGAGTTCTACCCCTATGAGCCCCCACCAGGTTTGTGCAGCAGTATTCCAGAAAAATCTGGTCTAAAAGACTGCAGAACAGCTGCATTGCAAAGTTTGAGTCAAGTGAAGATTAAAACTTACCTAAAGTACTGTCATTGTTTTTATAAAGGGTAGTATTGGTGATAATTTATGTACTTTACGGGCTAATGATTGAAAAAATAATGAACTCTTACAGGACGGAAGCTCCTCTGTAATGTTCTGTCCGTCCTGGGATGGGATCTCTCCCTCATGTGGGAATCCCTAAGGTTTCTTCTTTTTTTCCTGACTCAGGTTTTTTTAGGAGTTTTTCCTTACCGCGAGGGAGGGTCTAAGGACAGGGATGACCGTTCTTTATAGTCTGTTTAGTTTTTACCTATTGTGCATATTTTATGACTCCATCTGTGCATCTGTTAAAACTACAGGCATGAAGCCCAATGAGGCAAATTGAATTTGTGATATTGGGCTATATAAATAAAATTGAATTGAATTGAATTGAATAAAAAAGAACATATAGGATTAATTTTAACCCCTAAAAACTGTTAAGTCAAATTCCAAATATTGGATAGCTAAATGGTAGGGATTTCAATGACTCTGGTTGAGGATCACATCCGTTTCTGAGACCTGACGCTGAGCAACTCCATCTCTTCAGAGGATGAACCGCCCAGCGATCTGGAGGACCAAACCATGTTGCCCATCTCTGGAGTTAAACTGTGTTGGGTCTGTGGTTGTCCGGGCAACAAGGCCTGCTCCCGCTGTCATGCTGTAACTTACTGCGTCAAACATCACCAGGCCATCCACTGGAAGCATTCTCACAAGAGGGAATGTGGCAACCCAGGTATTGTAGTCCTCAGCTTGACACAAGAGTCATAGTTGTTCGTTGACACAAGCTGAAAAATTGGTTTTGTTTACCTTTATCTGTTTTCCTGTAGATTTGTCCACTGTTGCAGCTTCTCCCCTTCTCTTCCCTGAGTTTGAGCTTGTTACTGAGCCTGAAGAAGAAGACGGCGAGAAGGAAGAGGAAGATCAGGGAAGAGACTCTGAGGCTCAACCTGGAGATGAAGACAGTAACCAAAAAAGTGTTTCCTCCTCTTCCTTGGCAGACAGTAGGTTTTCAATAAGATTTGAAACACATGGTTGACAGAATGGTACATTTGGATAGTACTGGCTCAGAGTGTACTTGTATTCTTATTCCTTGTGGTCCATCAGCTCTGGCAGAGACAGACCTGGAGGATATGGCCATGCATGAGACGGAAGAAAACAAAGTGTTTCAAAGATTTAAAAAGAAGATTGCATCAGAGCCACACCAGGTACAGAAATCTCCCAACTTTATTTATACTTTACTACGTCCATCTACAGTGTTGTCTCATCCAGGTGATTCGTTATTGCCGGGGAGGATCTCCTCTGTGGGTCTCCGCACAGCACGTCCCCTCAGATCAGGACATCCCATCATGCACCTGTGGTGCTAAGAGGATGTTTGAGTTCCAGGTACTCCATCCCAACTTTTTTTTAAGGAAAAAGTGTTGATGCATCTAATAGACACATTTGCAAAATTGTTTATAGATATAAGAATGAATGGGAAGTTCTTTTGGTGAGTTTATGATGTTGACATGTGTTTATGCAGGTGATGCCCCAGCTGTTAAACGACCTGTCTGTGGACTCAACAGGAGCCAGTATTGACTGGGGAACCCTGTTGGTCTACACATGCTCCGACAGCTGTAACCATGCCAACCAGTACTGCCAGGAGTTTATCTGGAAACAAGATTTTGGTCCAGATACGAAAACCAAAGATAAATAAAGTGTTCTAATTTTTAATCATGAATATATAAGAAAAGTTATTTTCTCTCTGGCTATCAGTGTTAAACCACATTCACTTTAGTTTTGCACAAAGATGCACTTGAATATTTTGTAAAAAAAAAATGTTTTATTAAACTGAGAATGGGTCCCATCTACACATGTTTAAGTCCAAACCTAAAACTTGCTTATTTCTGGTGTCTGTACTTAAGATCTCATACCACCCTTACTCCTATGATAGCATATCATTATAGATCTTAGCAGAACTGTAAAGCACTTTGAGTATGAAAATTGCTTTACAAGTAAAGTTTATTTTTATAACAGAGGAACTAAATGTCAAATTACAAACACTGTCTCAATTTTTAAAAAGAGCAGTCTTTATGAGAACGATTTAAATTTTACAAATCCAAAAACCACAAATGCATCAAACACCAAAACAAAAAAAGTTTGTAAACTTCCTTCAAATGCGCTGTGACAATTTTAACAGCAACAACTCTAAGCACGTCCTTCTATAGCCAAGATAAGTCATGTGCCACTTCAGACCAGTTTGGGTCGTTCATTCAGATGCATTTCATGTAACTGACTTATCTTTAACTGCTAATAAATTGAACTCCATTGGCTCAGTTTTACCTCACATTTTTTTGAACCATTAAGTCTGAGAGCTCTTTGCTCAAAGTTCTAAATAATACTTGTGTTTTCTTAGAAAAGTGGACAAAAACTACTAAATGCCATGGATCTCTTTTGACCGATGAACTATCGGTACACCCAATGTGACCGATATAAGAGAAGTTGTTCTTTTTTTTCTATTTCAGTTTCCTTCAGATAAAACATTTTCGTCACACAAACGAGTCTGTGGCAAAAAAACGTCAAATGTTAAAAAGACAAAACTCTGCTTTATGAATAGGATGTATGAACGTGTTTATTAACGCACAGTACAGCTCCAACAGTTGTAGAACAGGTATCTGAATGGAAAAGGGATTTCTGGTGACAGCGTCCACAGTAAGTGGAACAGACGTTAAGTTATAACAAATTAAGAAAGTTTGACTTAAGATAGGTAATCCTAAGATTGGTTAACGAGAAAATAAAATCAACAAGTGCCAGAAACTTAAATCCACAAGTGATAAGTACGTTTCTAAACAAAGTTTGGAGGGAAAAATATAGACAAGCAGGAGCATTTACAGTTATTAACTCACTCTCTGCAAAGATTAATAAAAAAAAATAAAAAAAAAACTGCCAAGATGGTTAGTGCTACGTTTAAATTTAAGAAAAACTAAGGAACATCAGTATTTTGAATGTCTGTTAAGTTCATTTTTCCAAGTTTCCTGTTTAAGTTTTTTGGAACATCCCCTCAACTTTTAATCACTACTAATAATTGAAAATAAGTTATATACATTTGTACAAGAGTTTTACAATAAAGTACATCTGATATCACAATTATGCTCTGTTTCGTCGTAAAAAAATAAAATAAAAAGCTTCAAGCAATGATGGGAACATGTGGTGACTTTGAATGGTAAACACAATATTGCAGAACAAACTACAGTGGATCAAAAAAAAACTAACGTACCCAGTAACAATTTAAATGGTTTCTATTAGTTTTAAAATGAGGACTTTCACTGTAACTTTGGAACATTTATGGCTTCAGTTTAATTTTAACTTTGAAATTTTATCCAATTTGGTGGCAAGATTTTCCCAAGGGGTTGATCAAAAAATAACAAAAAAGGACAAAAACACTCATAAATTGAGAAGAGTGAGAAAAAAAAAGAATTTGCTTTATACAAAACCTGAAACAGTTTAAAGTAAAATCAGGAAAAGTCCCAGTCTAACTACTTCTGACACTTTTTACATGTTCTTACAATTCTATGTACAACCAGAGAGGAAGAGTAGAAAATCCAAAAGCTAAAACCAGGTAAAGTTAGTTGACCATTGTGATAAGAAAGACCGAAAAGGACCTTTAAAACATCTTTCTCGTTAAAAAAAAAAGAAGAGAAAGACAATTGGTCTTTCACATTCAAGTCTTTACTGTCAACTTGAGGTCAACATTGAAATGTTAACATCGAGCATTAAAGAAAAAAAAAAAAAAGATAAAAATGTAAAAAGTTTCAGCATTTTGGTAGAGAACTGGGAGTTATGAGTTCTATGTAGTCTTGCGAAATCCTTTCAGGATGGGATAAATGTTTTCAAAAGCTTCGTAGATTTCTCCTCTCACTTTGGCACCTAAAAAAAGCAATAAATAAAAGAAATTAGCAAATAGAAGCTACAGCTCATTAAAAAAATGTTTTGGAATATCAATTTTACATCAACCAATTCCAAAATATTTCTTGGATGTTAAAAAAAAAAGTTGAGAATAATAGAAAAAAATGTGAAAAAAGTACATAGTTAATAAGTAATTATGTTTAACTCACAGCAATATAAAAGGGGGGAAAAAAGTCAACTTACCTGTGAGTACTACCTTTCCAGAAACAAAGATAAGCAGCACAATTCTGGGTTTGATCATTCTGTAAATCAGCCCTGGAAAAAGCTCCGGCTCATAGCTACAATACAAAGATGACATCACTTTAGAAAAACAAATAAAACCTGGAAAATTAAAATTAAAATAGTTTTCCGTCTGAGTGTCAGAATTCTGTTTGAGGTAAATTGTAGTTTAGGATTTTGGTAATTTTTGACTTGCAGATCAGATGGAAGAATTTACAGAATTTGCAGGAAACTATAGTGATAAAAATTGATTGTTTTAGAGCAGTATTAAATCTGATGCACTAATGTAATATCATCATGTTGGTGCTTGTTCATTGTACATTTACTGTCGTTTGTTGTTTGTTAAACATAGCCAGAGTTTGCACATGTGTCAGCACAGCTGTCCAAATGTATTTTCTTAATAATAATTCATCACAGTTGGTTAAGCTGTCACATAAAAATAATTTCAGAGATTTTTTACATCCATGCTGTAGATACAGTAAAACAAGCAGAAATTACCTGCTGAACTGCTGATGCGTGAGGACGAGTCCTTCAAGACGAATGGGAAACTTGACATCACAGCTGCCCACCATGTTTTGAATCTTGAAGTCCAAAAACTTTGCAGGAAAACCGAGCTTTTGCACCACGCGGGCATACTTTCTCGCTGCTAACCTGGACTGTTCCTCACTACAAAAAACAATAGGAGCCAATTAGAAATACAAAAAAAAAAAAAACATTTGGTAAAAAGAATGAGACTAAATGTATACCACCAGTAAAATAAATTTTAAATACTATAAAGTTAAAAAAACAACTTCCCACCTTTTGGCTCCAGTGCAGACCATCTTCCCAGAGCTGAAGATGAGAGCTGTTGTTCTTGGTTCTCGTATTCTCATGATGACTGCAGCAAAACGCTGGAAAGTGGCACAGTTACACCAACGTTACATTTTTCCCACCTCAGTTGTAGAGGTTTTTAAGTTTACAAGTTTAGTAGTATTTTGGAAAGCTTCTTTTGTTTGAGGTTTAGAAGAATGATGTCACAAAGTAAAAAAAGAAAACAAAAAAAAAAACAATTGGCTCTACTTGTCTACAAATCAAAGCTCACAGTTAAGAAACATGAAAAGATTATCAGTATAGGATTACCTTTGGGTTGTATTCAGCATTCCTAGCTCTTAAGGCAATAGTCTTCAGGTCCAGTTTACAACCCAGATTTACAGTAGAAACTATGTTTCTGGTAGCAAAGAAAGGGACAAGTTTTGAATTAAAACATTGTGTAATTCTAAACATTTTTTTGAAAAACATTCAGAATAACATTTAAAACTAACTTGTTCAAATGTATCTATTTTTAAAAAGAAATGAATAAAAAAAATTAAATTCACAAGCAAAAAAGAAAAACTAAAATATGTAAATGGATGTGCAGTATTAGTCAATGTCCTCATCCCTCTGTGAATTGGATGCAACATACTGTAGCTGTGGTACGATGCCAGAGCTCTCTGAGGCAGGTGTAGCTGGAGCGATGGGGGTCATAGGTGTCACCGGAGCGCTGTAGAGCGGGGTGTTACCGGGTAGCGCAGTGGTAGTTGAACCTGGTACTGGCTGAGAATGAAAGAGCTGTGGAGTCTGTCCTGATGTTCCTGGAAGACCTGTGAGACATTAGAAGATATGTTTTCTTGGTAAAAACATGAGCCCAATTAATTAAATGCATTTTATTATTCACCCTCAACATAAAAAGAAAGAATATCAATAAAATGTTTGTTTTACCCGTGTTGGCCTGCTGTGTTTGTTGCTGCTGTTGTTGTTGCCTCTGCTGCTCCTCCAGTATGGACAGACTGTTTGTGTTTTGTACTGGCTGGGGTGTGAGGCCCGAGCCGTACGGCATCATGGGACTGAAAACTGGCATGGTTGGGGTCATCACTCCCTGCATAATACATCACCGCATGTTTAATTGGAAGAAAGATTTGTTTTTAAAAGCTTAGTATATACATTAATGCAATAATAATAATAATAATAATAATACTATTAAAGTATTACTTTCTGAAGCAATTGGAAATTATCATTTGCCTAAAATGTAACCAAAGATACAAGACATAAATACAAAATAAGAGAATCAAAACAAAAGATTTATCTAATGAAAATAACAGCAATTTGTGATTATTCAATTGTGCAATTAGAAACATAATTGTGAAATTTTGTTTTTATTAATTTTGGAGAAACCAAGTTGGAGGTTACCGGAGGTGAAGCCAGGCCTTGAAAGGCTTGGATGCTGTTATTTTGGTCCATGTTTTCTGGTTCTCCCTTTGCAACACTGCCAACCCCTGCTAGGCAGCTGTCCTATCCACTTTTGCAGCAGGTGCCTTGAATTGAGATGGGTCTACGTTTGTAGAAAAAAAATCACTTGAATAATAAATGGACTTCCCCGGTTTCTTTCCACAACGCTGAGTCCAGAACGCTAAAAACAGAAGATGTAAAACTGATTATGAACTCATATTCACAACTCACAGCTCAAATGAGACTTTCTACGCTACTAATTAAAAATGCACCCTTGTCAATTCATTCAAATAAAAAACTAAGTGCAACATTTCATTGGTAGAAAGAAGTTAGCTTAAAAAAGATATAAGGGCGCGAACATAAAAAAAGCCTTCTGGGTAACAAGTCTTGACGTTGCCTCATTCTGCGACATTTCAAAGGCTCTAAACAATTATTAATTATTGTCTGTATTGGACCAGTTTTTTCGTAGCACATCTGACAGCCTTCAAATCAAACACACCGGCAAGCTGAAATTAGCTCAATAGCTAAAGTAAGCTAGCATAGACATAGGGGATAAAAACACTTTCCGGTAGCGTAAAAGTGTTTGCTGTTCTAAAAAAGAAATAAAACAAAACTAAACATAGTTAAATAATATAATATTGATGAAAGACAACTTACATATATACTTTTGGAGCAGAAGTGGTCACAAAAACAAAAATAATGCGAGCTTAGCTTCGTTTTTTTCTAACGCTCAGCGGTGAAGAAAATGCTTAGCTCTTTCCGGAAGAAGACGCTTTAACTTCCGCCGAGTCACAGCGCGCAGCCAGACAGAGCAAAGATGGCGTCGCTGAGTGACAAATCAGTTTGGGACGAGGTGGAAGATGGAATCGGAGAAGAAGTGTTAAAAATGTCCACAGAGGAGATAGTTCAGCGCACTCGTCTCCTCGACAGCGAGATAAAGATAATGAAGAGCGAAGTGCTTCGGGTAACTCACGAGCTCCAGGCCATGAAGGATAAAATCAAAGAAAACACGGAGAAGATAAAGGTGAACAAAACTCTTCCGTACTTGGTTTCCAACGTGATCGAGCTGCTGGATGTGGACCCCAACGACCAAGAGGAAGATGGGGCAAATGTGGATTTGGATTCCCAGAGAAAAGGAAAGTGCGCTGTCATTAAAACCTCCACCAGGCAGACCTACTTCCTGCCGGTAATCGGGCTGGTAGACGCCGAGAAGCTGAAACCTGGAGATCTTGTTGGGGTCAACAAAGACTCCTACCTGATCCTGGAGACCTTGCCCACTGAGTACGACTCCAGAGTCAAAGCCATGGAGGTGGATGAGCGTCCCACTGAACAGTACAGCGACATAGGCGGCCTTGATAAGCAGATCCAGGAGCTGGTGGAGGCTATAGTCTTGCCTATGAACCACAAGGAGAAGTTTGAGAACCTGGGTATCCAGCCACCCAAAGGGGTCCTCATGTATGGTCCACCTGGTACAGGAAAAACCCTCCTGGCCAGGGCCTGTGCTGCTCAGACCAAAGCTACCTTCCTAAAGCTGGCAGGTCCACAGTTGGTTCAGATGTTTATTGGAGATGGAGCCAAGCTGGTCAGAGATGCCTTCGCTCTTGCTAAAGAGAAAGCTCCGTCCATCATCTTCATTGATGAACTGGATGCCATTGGAACAAAGAGGTTTGACAGCGAGAAAGCAGGAGATCGTGAGGTGCAGAGGACCATGCTGGAGCTGCTCAACCAGCTTGATGGTTTTCAGCCCAACATGCAGGTCAAGGTAAAGATGCAGCGTTTTCATGTTAATATTTGTGTGGAGCACTTAGCAGGCTGCATCTCTATGTTTATACTCTATGATGGTTACTAAATTGAATGATGATTACAATGATGTTATGCTTCAGGTCTGACCACAGTGGTTTTCTAAACCCTTTTTTAGGTGATTGCTGCCACCAACAGAGTGGACATCCTGGACCCTGCTCTGCTTCGCTCAGGTCGGCTCGACAGGAAGATCGAGTTCCCCATGCCAAATGAAGAGGCTAGAGCCCGCATCATGCAGATTCACTCCCGCAAGATGAATGTCAGTCTTGATGTCAATTATGAGGAGCTGGCTCGCTGCACGGATGACTTCAACGGCGCTCAGTGCAAGGCTGTGTGCGTGGAGGCTGGTATGATCGCTCTGCGTCGCGGCGCCACCGAGCTCAACCATGAAGATTACATGGAGGGAATCCTGGAGGTCCAAGCCAAGAAGAAGGCCAACCTTCAGTACTACGCTTAAGGACACTGCTGGTGTCTGAGTTTTTTGTGAACATGTATTGTGATTTAATGAAAAGTTGAGCAAACAATTGTCACTAAAACCATCTTGATTAATAAAAAGAGAGAAAATCACTGTAGTGTTTTGTCCTACTGATTACAGGAGTAATGTCAAGAGTTTCTAGTAAAAAGAAAAATCTTACAATCTGACAGGAAGTTTGTCAGACTTGTCATGTTTTTTGTAATTCATATTCATTTTAGCAAAATAATCCCATTTAGTTTGAGCATTGAAAACAACTGAAGAAGGCTTTTTTTCCCCATGTGAAAAAAGAAACATCTTATGTGTTAAAAGTTTCCCTCAAAAAAACATTGAAAGGATCAGAGAGCAACTTCTTATACATTTTTAACATTTACATAAATAGAAACTTCAAATCATATTTTACTCTATCCAAAAATATTCCAAATAAAAAGCTGTATCCTTGTATCACAGGTTTGCTCTCAAAAACTGCAAAATCAAACTTGGGGTTTTAAATAAACACAAGAGCCAAAGATTTTTCCCATAAATGAGAATAGTAACTGGAAATGTGGGCCTAAAACTAGAAAAAGGAGAATTTAAATTGAAATAACAAACTTGTCAGATTCACTATTGTAATTATACCGACTTAAGAGGCTTCAGTGACTAGTTGTAATAAAATTACAATAAAAGCATAACAGCTTTGCACACTAAAGATTTAAAAAGTAAATTTGGAGGACAATTTACTCGCTTTTTTGTTTTCCAGTATCACTTAATGTGCCACAATACACTATCAATGGGAAATTTATATTTATCGATGCCTATCTTATCAATATTTCCAATCTGCCAGTAAAATAGCAACCATGATTTTTATGTATTCTTGAAATAAGATTTCCCAAAACCATGCCCTTTCACTGTAGGCACACATTTTGCGGTCCATGTTTCAGATAAGACATGGTGGTCGTCATCAAAGCAAACAAAGAACTACAAACTAACAAACCATCTATTCATTTTCTAAACCTGCTTACCGGTACTTACCTTCTGGGGTCACAAGGTTGCTGGAGCCTATCCCAGACAACATCAAAGGCAGGGTACACATAGAATGGTTTCCACAGTCCATTGCAGGGCCATACAACCAGATGCATTCACACTTGTTGAAACAGCTAACAAACTATTTGAAATATTTACTTTACTTTTGATAACATGCACCCAGTTTTTAAGGAAGTGGTAGAATTCTGTTTTTAATAAGAAGTGAATGGTGTATACATAAAAGTGG
Organism: Oryzias melastigma; assembly: GCF_002922805.2. Lineage (NCBI taxonomy): Eukaryota > Metazoa > Chordata > Actinopteri > Beloniformes > Adrianichthyidae > Oryzias > Oryzias melastigma. The sequence continues at coordinate 21,628,346 of NC_050514.1, forward strand.
GTCAAAAAGTCTTACCAGGATATTAGCTTTGTGATGATTTAAAAGGGTTCAAGTTCCCACTAAACCTATATATTGCCTACTACATTCTATTACACAGTACATACTGTGTTCAACTAGAGAATTACTTTGTGTTGTATACCCCTGGATTTTGCCAATGTAAAAAATGTTGAAAGACACTGATGTAGCTTATTGCAATACTACTGCAGTTTTGTCTACTGTTGAATTTTGTGACAGATAAATCCTCTAAAACTGAACTGTGAATTGTTTTGCTGCCTTCCAGTTTCAATGCTAAGAAGCAAAAGGACACACTTTTATTCTTAATATTTATTAAGAATGTAAAAAGAACAGCAGAGAATCTTAAACTTCAAAAGATAGAAAATCAGAACAAAAGCAGGTTCTAGAGAAGGTGGATTCTTAGAACAGGAGTGCTGATTTATAATGAAGCTCTTTGACTGTACTAACAATGATGAAGTAAGAGCTGAGAATAAAACAAAGCAAAAATGTATGTCTCTTATGAAGTCAAACAAGAGTTCACGTTTGAATCAACACTCCAATGCTAAGAAATCTGACAGGAAGGGGTCTGACTAGCAGAATAAACGCTGAACCCCCAAACCAAAAAGAAAACTTAATGGCAGAAGGAAACATCCGGTTATGTTTTTCTTAGTCCTTCCTGAGTGGTATATTTTGCTCCTGAATTCCTTCCTTAGTGATGATGCAAATTCGAAGTGCGTCTCCAGTGTAGACATCTCTCTCTGCAGCTGAAATGAAGACATCCTTGACCAGCTGAACGGCCTTGTCCTTAGACAGAGGAACATGCTCCACACCCTCCATGTTCTTGAAACCGATCTGTAAAAAGATACGTTTGAAGACAACTGCATCCACTATAATTACGATGTATTAAAGTGTGTGTGATGTTTACCTGGTTGTCTAATAATGGCTGCAGCATTGCACTGGCTGATCCTCCAGCCTTGTAGGTGTCCCTCTGATAGGAGCCCACTGGGTCAAAGCTGTAAACTGCTCCCTTACCTACATTACAAAATCAATATTCTTAATGAATAAAAAGTTTAAAGCATCAATAATAAAGATATGATAGCTTTAAAAGGCATAACATAATATTTAACAAGTACATTTGCACAAAAGCTCCACTAAATACTCATTAAGATGCAATACAAGCACTGACCTTGTTCATCTAGTCCCCCAATGATGTTGTAGACATAGTATGGGAAGAATCTCCGGCTGTACAGGATAGTGGACAACATGGCTGCAATGGCTCCACTGGTCATGGTCTTGTTGTTTGAATGTTTGTACATCTAAACAAGAGAAAACATTTTTTTCCTGTAGTAAGTGACCAATGTGTACAGTCTACTGATCGCAACAACATTTCACTGAAAGGTGTACAATTTGTATTTTATGAGTACACAGTAAAATAATTAAGCCAAGAATGACATGTTTTTTTGTAAATGTAATAATTATAAAAATTTCTGCATTTTTCAATCTGCAGTATAATTACAGAGAAATGAAAGCTCATTTTTTAGTATTTTTAGGCATGTATTCAAAAACTTCAATTTTTAAATGAGTTGTGACTAAAAACAATCTGGGGAGACGACGATAAAGGACAATGAGTGTGGGATCTCGACAAGACTTTTTCTTACCTTAAGCCTGGCATCAATGATTTTTGTCAGTGTCAGGCAGTCACCATGAAAACCGCTGCAGCCAATGACAGTTGTGTCTGTCCTTTAGTAAAAGTGAGAAAACAAAACATTTAATTGTGTAGAATAAATATTTTTGCATAACAAAAATATTGTTTGCAGACAGTTTGAATCTAAAGGCTTAGAAGCTCAATTTTCTCAATATTGCATGAATATAAACTGAAAGTTTTAAATTTAATTTCACAAATCGAACAACAGCAGGCTAAAAGACGAGATTAACAAGTATTTAAATGTTACCACTGCCACTATCTGCATTCAGAGCAACACAGTGAAACGACCGAACACTTACAGCTTGTAGCATTTAGGAGAGTCCCGGCTGTGGATGGAGTAGCCTTCACTCAGCCTGGTGTCTGAGGCGACAATGGCAAAGTCTTCCCCAGCAACAGCTAGCACAGTTCTGGGGAGATGTCAAACACACATGGCTTCATTGATTTCTTTCCTTTAAATAAAGCAAGTCAACTGTAAATACAAACATGTCCTAAACAAATGCTAACTGAGGCTAAGAACCAAAGACCGAAAACGAAACTTACAACGTAAACGAAATTTATTTTATAAATGTTTGCTTAAATTAATGAACAGAATGCAAATACTTGTCAAAAACTATAAAGTTGGTATAAAGTATTCAGTGTAGCCTGACGTTTAGTTTTTAAATACAATAATTGGTTTGCTAGCAATGGCTTTAGCAGGTTAGCTACCAGTCTAACCGCAAGGCAAGATCAACTTAATAATAAAACTAACCCTCCATTGAAAGCGTATGGTGAAAACCGATGTTCCACGGGTCCCGTATAATGGTATTCTTTCATCTTTCCAGATTCTCCGAAATTCTGAGCTGAAAGCATTTTTAAACCAGGAAAGACAACAAATTCGAGATTCCAGCCGGGCAAACTCGCTGTATCACGGCAATATGGCAGACTCTTCTTCGGTGGTTAACAAGTGACCACATATTGTGCGCCGCAGCGCCCCTGCAGGCACCTTGGTGTAACACAAGCACAAGCTTTTTTTTTTTCTTTCTTTCTTTTTTTTTGTCTAAATGTGTCCTACACAAGTCGTTTGTATTTTTTTTTCAATGCAGTACATTTACTAGTAAATTACAATAACATCATACAAGTACTAATATGTAACAACCTGTGATTCTAGACTTTATTTATGAACACAAAACTTTCCTGAAAATTGTTTTTAATAAAAAAAAAGGAGGGTAAGGGAGCAAGTCTGATAAATCTGATATACGCATAATGTATTTACACTTTGTGTCAGCTGAGACATTGTAACAGAAACCCAGTGGTATGTCAAATTAGGCCATATAGACACTCATCTTTGCAATAAGATTTACTGTGGCAGTCCAGGTAGGAATTGATATTCATTACATGGCCATTGCTCTTAAAAGAGCATACAATTATATAAAAATATATTTTCTCACTAAATTGTCACAATTTTGATTTTATTTAGCACATGAGACACAAAAAGCCGTCAAAAGCAACATTTATTCTAAAAAACGAACAAAACAAAAACAGTGGAGTGAATATAGCATTAAATTCATTTAGTAACTCCCTTATTTTAGGGTAATACAAAAGAAATAAATTAAAAAACAAATACAAAAAAAGACCTAAAGATTCTGTCTTAGTGTACATTTTTTTAAGTTATATATTTTTATAAAACTACAAAATGCAAAAACAATTTAGAAAATTCACTCAGAAAACCATGAAACTTAAGCAGAGACATATATAAGCCCATGTTCACTCAAAATAGACAAACAGGATCAGAAACACCATTTATTTAATGCAAACTTCACAGAATATTATCAAAAATGATCATACGTTACAAAACACATAAGCATACAAAATGTTGTTCGAAGAAAGTCCTGTTTTAAACAGTTTCAGTAGTACATAATGAAGAGCACCATTTTCTGACCTGAAATAAAGTTCTGAAAAACCGCTTACAACCTTATAAGGTAAGTTATTGGTTTTCTGCAGTAAAAATTGACTCAAAGTTATATTCTAAAAAAACATTCCTTTTGTTTGTACATTGAGGTCACAGAAAAATATGCAGCAAGTATTTGGCTATTTAAATTTTTTATAAGAGAATTGGTTGATTTTAAATTATTATAAGTTACAATGAAAGTGTGGACAGCAGAACTAGAATCCATCGTGGACTGTTGATTTTTTCTTTTTTTTCTTTACATGTTTTCTTTTGTCAAACTGAAAGCTTCATGCTAATCTTACGTCAACAACAGTCTTGGAATAAATAAATGACCGGATCATCATTTTTTAGCTGACTTGGACTTTTTAGGTGTTTTGACTCCTTTCTTCTTGGGTGTAAAATCCTTGTCGCAAACCTCACACACCCAAAGACCTGGCAAAGCAAAAAAAAAAGTATGAAACAATAAAAGAAATAATAAAAAATAAGAAGAGTTTTCACTCTCCCTTTTAGTGTGCAAATGCTTAAACGTTGTTTGTTTGAACCCGTCAGTGACCCCAGCAGCTCACCTGTAGGTATGGAGTCCATGCCTACACAAAAAGTGTGGTATCCTCTATCGCACTTGTCACAGAACATCATCTCGTCCTCGTGGTGGGGCTGCTGGCATACGGTGCAGGTTTTGCATTCCATGCACTGCCAGCGATACGTCTGGATCACGGACACCAGCTCAGAGCTCATGTCCAAGCAGGATGGGTGACCTACAGTTTACGGATGTGAGTGAAAGAGTGCAGGAGCCGGGAGGCCGCAGACACACACGGTCAAATAAACGAGCAGGGTGTGATCTGACACAACCAAACAAGCAACAGAGACAGACTGATAGATATGCAAATGTGAGAAAAGCTGTACACATGGCTCACTTTGTCAAATATAATGATAATTAATATTGGGATAAAATTTACATTTCCAGATAACATTCTAAAAAGTTTGATTATTATAAAAAAAATGTATACAACTTTTAAAAAAGCAGACATATTGCTTTATTTGAGAAAAAGCTAAGGTGCTAAATCAGCACAAATCGGGCTTTGCAGCTTTAAATTTGATCAAATTGCAAATGACTAACGCTCAATATAAAAACAAACACATATATTAAAACCATCCAAAAAAGCAGAAGGAAAGTAGTCCTTAAAAAATGTAGCATTTGAACTTACCGCTATTATCACATTGGGAGCAGTGAATGAGAGCTTCAGGCCTGCCTTTCTTGTTGGACTCTTTACCCTTCTGGCAAATGCCACATATAGCATTGGGAATGACTTTAGGCTGCAAGGGCAGAATAATGCTATAAAAAACATTACACAGGTGCATTCTAAAGTTACGGAAAGAGTGTTAAATACAGCAGAGGGTAGGAGAAGCAACAGTGCTTCATCTCAACCAACAAGCTCCCCTTTTACTGTGGTTCGGGGGGAACACAGGGCATAAAGTGGAGGAAGACTGAGGCAAAGAACAACAAAATGCAGAATACTGGAGACATTAATCCCACTTTGCACAGGAGTTATATGTTTTACTATTTTTAAATAGTGATTTACATACGTTCATTCCAGATCTTAGTACATGACTGTTAAAGAAAAGTAAGTGTTTAAGTCACATTAATACATAAACTATATTTTAGACCAACAATGGTTTTTTCCTGTTTGTTATTAATTGATGTATTAGGTTTCAATGGTTTGCCCAAAGACAGGTCAGAAATTAACCATAAAACGGGTCATGATTGATACTTAATGATCTGCAGCTATTTATCACATGTAAATTATAGGTAATTTAACTTAAAACTTCTGTAAATGTTGATTACAGAAATTATGGAAAGTTAGAAAACTGTTTTGTTGAAAAGAAAACAGAGTGGGAAAATACAGACAAAAGGGGGTAAAATGTTAATAGTCAGGGAAACTTAAACATGGAGGTCACACAGTCAAGCATTCAATTTAATGTTCCTGAAGTAAAAACAGTCATGGAATATGTGGATGTGGGTCATGTTTGGCTATTGTCAATAAATAAAATGTGCTTAATAAAAAATAGTAGCATAAACATACATCTTCAAATAAAGCTATAGTGTGACAACCATCGTTTAAATTTCCCTTAAAAAGGAAGGGAAAAG
>NC_050514.1:21634164-21651610 GCF_002922805.2 Oryzias melastigma
GTCTCAAAAAAATAAGAATGGTTCAAAAAGAAACTAGTCCAAGATCTAGACAGGAAAAGAGAAGAAAAAAATAGGTGAAACTGGTTATAATTAAATCCTCTGTAAACATTTTCTACACTATTTTTGACAATTATATGCTGAAATGTAGTCAATTGTTTTGATCTATTTTGGACTAGACTGATTATTTTAAAAAGAAAATGAAATATATTTAAATAATTGAAGCCTACAAAAACAGATAAAATATTAACCTACAAAACAAAAGATTCACCAGTGAACTAAAAAAGAACATTTCTCAAGAATAGTTTGTCGAATCTTTACTCGAAAACCCCTTTCTAAAGACCAGTCCCACGTTAAAACGTTAACTTAATCTAATATTTCTATTACTTTCCTTGTCAAGTTTGTTCTGATTTGTTGCAGAACGTAAACACTTGATGTGCACTGTTTCCCCGTCATATCAGTGAAAGTCTGAGATGTGACATGAGTTCCCATTTTACTGCAGAACTTGCGCACGACAGACCAGTGCAAAATAACATAAACTAAGTAGATGCAATCGTTACAAGTCATTTATTCTTTTCATCAACTGAAGAAAGAGTCTTGACTTGGAAAATTTACCAAATTTACAAAATTGCACATTACATTTGATATTCAAACACTACAATGACCTCTTAATTCATCAAAAATGTTAATAGCTGAGGAATAATATTCTAAAGAGTTCCAGCTAACAGCATGCCATGGCATATTTGAAAACTTTTAAGTAGTTAGATTAAGTCTTTTTTTTTCTTCATTTCATAAAAAAATTCAAAACAGACACTAAAAATAAAAGAGCCTTGTCCACACCACACAGCTGAGCTGAAGTCAACTGTTCAGACCCATTATTGCCCCTTGAATACTGATCTCTCAGTATGTTTGACTTAGAGAATTTGTTGCAGGCTAAAATAGAAAATAAAGTGTACAATTGGGACAAAAAATGTCTTATTAAAAGTGCTTCAAGCATATCTGTGAGGTCCAACACCTCCGTAAAGTAACAGCAAAGATACTGAATGACTGGGAGTCAATGGCTGAAGCAGTCAGCACACAAACTTGTATCTCAGCTCAGCAACAGTGTGAACAGGGGCAGCAGAGCGATGCCTCTCCACAGTGACAGGTGAAAACCATGCCAAACAACTGCAAGATACTCCTGAACATATTAACAGTACATCACATTGTGTATAAACAAATTCTGTTATTTTACCAGTATATACTTTAAACATTAGGATTAAATATCTGAAGTAAACATCATAAGTAAAGGTTAAAATACTCTATATTTAACATGAATTATCTTTGATATTAACCACAGATTATACGTGGTTTATGTTTTCTATGTTAGGGTAAATAAATGAGGAAACTAGCAGCCAAACATCCACTTACTTGTCTGGAAAACTACTCTGTTTTTGACAAGTGAGGACAGGCAAGAGGTATACTGAGGACAATGAAAGGGAAATTTTCATCGAAAGTCATTAAACTAAAAATAGTCCCCAAAAAAGTGAGTCCCTCCTTTAAAATGTTCTTATTGCTTTGAGTTTACTACAATGTGAGGAAAAGAAGAGCCACATGGCTGGATTAAAAACAAAATCTCAAGAGTGTGTGCATGTGCGAATGTGTGTGGACCAATATGTCCCAAATTGAAAAAAGGCTGACCGACTGCAGAAGCTGGAGAACAAAGTGAAGAGACCTAGGAGGGAAGGGCAGGATGTATGGAGTAAGGGAGTGGTAGTAAACAGAGAAGAAGGAGGGGTAGAAAAGTGCTGCTGCTGCTGTTTGTTGGAGAAAAGTTCAGGTGGTTTTGTCCTCTACCTTGTACCCTTGGGAGGATTTGAGGAGGGCAGACTGCTGCTGATCTTTGCCTGGTGTCGACGTCCTGTCTTTCATTTTAGACTTGCTGCCCTGCCCACCTCCACCTTCCTGACTCTCCACGTCAGAGGCGTTGCCTGAAGAGCTGTCCTGTTAAGTAATAGAGGTGGGAGGGGAAAAAACAGCAAGCTGATGAAAAAAAATGTAATTTCTCTTTATAAAAAAACTGAAATAAATTACTTTTTCAAAGAACTTCTTCCAAAATTATATTATTTAGAAAGCATTAAAGACCTCAATAGCACAGATTACACATTATTTCAGTGCTGTGCACAGAACACACTCTTACAGATGAGTTCTTGCTCTTCTTGTCATCTTTGCCATCGTCAGCATCGTCCGAGTCGGGTTCAGAGTCCAGAGCAGGGAGCTCTGGATCCAGAGGAGGCTCAAACAGAGCAGTGTTCAATGGCAAGTAGCGCAGCTCATTGGGAGAGTACCTACCAAAAACAACACAATTGCGCATGTAAAAACTATTAACCGCTAACTGAGAGATTACAGTTTCTAAGGAAGTGCTAACTGTTAACAAACGTACCTTTTATAGTAATCTTGGAATTGTCCTGGAATAAGAGCAACAGGATAGGGTCCTGTTCTGGTTAGTTCTGGAGCAAGAACTTTGAACCTTCCCTGAGGCACCTGAATAACCTGAGAAAAAAAGGTCCATCAGTCAAAAACACACCCAACAATGCATTCATGCAGATTTGATTAAATCAACTGTCAATAGATTTACATGGGTCTGAAGGTCGAAGTAAGCTCTCCTCTCTTCCATTCGCTCCCTGTTGAAGATGCTGTTAAATTCTGCAGCTTTTTTGGCAGCTTTCTTTATGTACTCAGGAACCTTGCTTGCCTCCACTTTCTGATGGTTCTGCTGCTGCATTTGCTGCAAAAGCACAACATAGTATAACCATCTGTTCTTGCATTTAAAAGATTTCTAATGAAAATTAAAGGCTTTAAGTTGTTCTATTTTGGTGTTCTTACAGAATACTCCTTAGCTATTCTCTGTCGCTCTTTTTCCTGCAATATCACTGAGTACTCTGAGTGTTTGGTTGGATACTCCTTTATCATCAAGTCGATCACTTCATCACTCCGCAGAGCTGTCAGTCCTACAGAAAGAAAAGCCCTACATTATGTCAGAAATATAAAATAAATCGGGAAATACTGTGCATAAATGAAGAGGGGTTGGCTTGTACCCAGAGTGCACTGCGTCTCAGTGATAACGTTTTGCTCACGGAGGTAGAGCTTTTCTTTGTGAGACAAGTCTCTCCTCTCCATATCTGCACAAGAAAAAAAAAAAAAAAACAACAAGACAAAAATAAATAAATAGTCAAAACACAATTCGGGCATTTGCTAAACCAACCACAGTTATCCATAACTTAAATATTTGATCACAGATCATTTTGGGAAATATTTTTCAATTCATTTCTTACCAGGATATTTCCTTTTGAAGGATGTGACACCCAAATACTCGCTGATTTGTTCTTGCAGCATGTAATATTCTCCTGTATCATCAGGAGGCCATTTGTACTCTATTAAGTTTTCTGCTGGGAAATAAGTAACTCTGCAAGGGGAGAAGAGGGGGGGGGGGGGACAGATAAGAACAATTGCATTTTTGGAGGAAAACAATTGAATAAAACATGATTACAAACAAAAAAATGTGTGACTTGACAAAGTATTGGAGCCTACCCAAGCTCTTGGCTGAAGGTGTCACAGCTACGAGAGCTGTCGCCTGAACCCATTCTCCTCCTTTTTGGTGGCTGGCTCCCATCATTAGATACCTCATCAATGACATCTTCCTAAAAAAAAAAGTGAAAAAAATACACTGACATCATATTTTCACACAGATGAACACCAAAAATATATAGAGTAAACAAACATTATTTAAATATTGTCTGACAAAGTAACGCTAAACAGTCTTAATAAAGAAAACTTCCTTTAAAAAATAAACATTTAAAATAACTAAATGTATACGATTGCAAAATGACTTGCTGTAATTTCCAAAAATGCACTCAAAGACTACGCATTTATTTTAAGTTGTCACACAATCCAGTTTTAATTTTCGACTTTATAAACTACAAGATGAAAACACATGAGTTCAACATGTCAGGACTAAGAGCACAATGAAAACAAAGGATGTTTGCTAAAAGTGGCTAACAGCTCTCCTTCGTGGATGGAAAGGTCCGTCGGCTAGCTAGCTATATGTTAGTTCATACATCGTCGTGAGTTGCCCGTAAACAAAAGCTAATTGATATTTTCAATGTGGAAAAGTTCACCTTTATGGACTGCGCTCCGGGAGTAGCGGGATTGCTATCACATGGTGGTCTAACGGGGAATAATGTGGCCATTTTAAGGCAAATAATGGCCACAGCTAAGCTAATGGTTAGCGGGGACTGCGTTTATTCTTCGTTGGATAAAAAAATGGCTTCATTGGTGGTTCGGTAAAATGAGAGCGCCCCCTGGATGGAACCTAAAAACTGTTTTTAAAAAAATCACATACATTTATTTACAGATAAAGAAAACACACATCTTATTGAACTAATTTTAACAAATTATTTATTTTTTTCAAAGCTAAATAGAAACGACAAGAACCTATCCAAACACTTAAACATCCCCCCCACGCGGTACTTTGAAGACATTACAATAAGTGTAATTTCTTAGGGCTTTTATTTTGAAACAAACCACCCCGAACAGGAAGTTGGAGGAGGAAATCAAATAGAATCCAAGGAAATCACCATCAGGACTATTTCCATCACTTAGCGAGCTAAACAAATAACAGCTTCGCCCTTCCCTGCCTTACAGCTTAGCTGAGACACTGGCTATGTCGGAGTCGTACGGTAAGGAGACTGTCTTGCTTTATAAACCCCGTCAAAATCTCCCAGATGGCAGTTAAGGGATGAGGACCCTTCGTAAACAGATAGTAGCTGGCAGGCTAACCGAGCCAGTGGGAAGTGGTGAGGTTTTTGGCCCTTAAACTGTAATGTCAGCGTTAATAAATTAGCTTAGTGGATATAGGTGAATTACTAAAGCTTTATTATTCAAAAAGCTGTAACTTTATTCTATTGAGGCCGGGTTAAGTGCCAGGTCAAAGCAAGAGACCCCCTCTTTAGAAAACGCAGGTAATAAGGGATATATTTTGTGAGGCATTGCTCAAATTACATTATGTTACAACTGTTTAATCAATTATATCGGCATTAAACACGGTCAGTAGCTCAGTGTCAGCAAAGAAACGCATAAATGTAAGACTTAAGTAGGTTTATTTACCACACATTTGCCTAAATTTGTTTAGTAAATACACATCAGATGTGTGCACGTCAACAACTGTAGCATGAAATGTCCTATAAGAATAGTTGAGTTCATTTAGAGCCAGGCAGCATACAAATTCTGGTTTGTTTACCTTTGTTATTACTGTGCTCTCCCTGCAGATTTTCTGTTTAAATTCCTAGTGATTGGAAATGCTGGAACAGGCAAATCCTGCCTTCTGCACCAGTTCATAGAAAAGAGATGTAAGTGTGAAATACCTGGAACCTCACAGTTTGCTTCACTTATAATTGCTAGAAAAAGTTAAACGATGATAATTAAGTGACCTTTATTTTCAATGTGTTTGTAAAAGACCTACTCCAATTGAATTTTTGACATGTTCTTGTAGCATTTTTCTCATGGTGGAGGACATGTATAAAGAAAATGAAACTTAAAATTTAATTTCTGAGTGTTTCTTTATTCAAATAGTTGTGAAATAGGAAAAAAAAAACGTTGGCAAAAGCTTGTAGAAGCTACTACGGCAAGCCACTAGCTCCCTGCTCTGCTCCATTCTGATGGATCCACTTTTATCCATCTAGAACCATGCACATCTTTGTTTTCTTAGTCCAACCTAGCATCTGGCTCAAAACTGTACGGCTGGATATCTCCAATATTGCTTGCCATTTTTGTAGCACTGATAATGTTAGTTTTTGTAAACAACAGGTCATGTCGAGATGTTGAAAATATGTGACTCAAGAAAGTTGACTTGAATATTTCATCCAATTTTCCAGTCAAAGATGAGTCCAACCACACAATTGGAGTAGAGTTTGGCTCCAAGATCATCAGTGTTGTCAACAAAATGGTCAAACTTCAGATTTGGGACACTGCAGGACAAGAACGTTTCAGGTAGCACATTTAAAGTAAAACTTCTTGTACAGTGGGGAAGTAGGGCTTTGACAGCCAAAACTTTATTTTATTTCTGTCTTACATTGGTAATAATGACAAAATAGAATGTTTTTTTTTTCTTATAGTGGATTCTGTCTATAAACACCTTGTTTTTTATTTGCTTGTGTGTCAACAATGTTCCCTTTAATATGTTTATGTTTGTCAGGTCTGTTACCAGGAGCTACTATAGAGGAGCAGCAGGAGCATTGCTGGTTTATGATATTACCAGGTAGGACTTAATGAATTATTCTTTTATGTTTCTATATTCTAGCTGCTTAACAATTTGTTTTTCTGTTTTTGTGGTTGCAGTCGAGAAACCTACAACGCTTTGACCACGTGGTTAAGTGATGCTAGGATGCTGGCCAGTCAAAACATTGTAATTATCCTGTGTGGGAACAAAAAGGATCTAGATGCTGACAGAGAGGTTACGTTTCTGGAGGCGTCACGCTTTGCTCAGGAAAATGGTTCGATCTTAAGTTTATAATCCTTAACAGAACATTTGACAGTTTATTATTGTTAATATTGTAAGTAATTATTCTTTCTGTTAAGCACTGACTGACTTCTAATGATCAATAAACATCAGCAGAGGCTACGTGGTTTTAATAGCTGCTGCTCTCATCTTTAATTATGTGTTTGTGGCAGAGTTAATGTTCCTGGAGACCAGCGCTCTCACAGGAGAGAATGTGGAAGAAGCTTTTGTCCAGTGTGCCCGGAAAATCCTGAATAAAATAGAGTCAGGTGAGAAGTTCTAATCTTTGCCCACGTTTGTAAAACGCAGTTTTCAAATCCCTCCTTATCCTAATGGGATAGTCCAGGCTCAGGTGGGGCTCAGGGTTCCAATGCCTTCAGTGAGCGAGTCTGGAGTGTTGATCCAGCCTCTGACCAGCTGTTACTGTAGTGGGGATGAGACCTCAGTGGGTTGTTTCCTGAACAGAATTTGTAGTTGTTTGTTCTTTAGTTGATCTCTTTATTATCACCATTTCTCTCCTCCCAGGAGAGCTAGATCCAGAGAGGATGGGGTCAGGTATCCAATACGGGGACGCTGCCTTACGCCAGCTTCGTTCACCCCGCCGCGCTCAGCCGCAGGGCACCCAGGAGTGTGGCTGCTAGTGGACGTCCTGCTACAATACCCCATTGAAGGTAAAATGACTAAAAGCATGTGGGGCTGTGGGATTCCAGAGTGTGTCAGACCTCTGACATTTGTTATGGAGTTTATTTTCAGGTGAGGGAATTTTGCGCTGAAGAGTCGAGTATCTTCTGTGACAGCCTGTCTTACTAATTCAAGAATTATACAATCAGTCAGCAAAAAATGGAAAAATATTTGGAAAAAATATCAAGGAAAACTAGTGTTCTTAACTGGAGATGACGTTTTTTATCTTTATCAAATCTCCAAACAGCATTAAAATCTGCATACATTGCTTCATGATGGACGACAGGTATTTATTTTATCAATATGTGGCTGTATGCAGAAAAAAATAATGGATCGGTTTATTTATTAACATGAATTTGTTGCTGTAAGCTGTTAGTCTTCAGTAAGTTTTTCTGGAAGTCCCACTCCAACTACATCTTTTTCTATTTAAAATCATACCAAATTGTCTTTTAATCATGGTTATGCAGTTTGTAGCCAAAATTTTAAAAAGCCTGTGTCATTTTTTAAGGCAGAGCTACGAGAGTTCATAAGAAATTAGCCTCTAGTGTTGCTAATTTCTATACATCTATACGTATATATATATATCCAAGATTTTGTGATAAATGCTACAAGAACATGATTTTCATTGGAGTGGGTCTTTAAACAATAGCTGTAAGTTATGTTGAATATCAATTATAAAGAAAAATGTTGATACATCTCAGTGGAATTCTTCCTCCTATGCTATTTATAACTTTGTGTGTGTTTTTCTCCATCTGTTTGATATTTTTGGAAACAAGTTTGTGAAGACCAGAAGAAGAGCATCCACAGAGAACCTCAACAGATGCTGATGCAGGGGTTGCTGTGCCGGTTACTCCACCTTCCTCCATCTTTTGCACGGACCCTTCAGAGCGTTCATTTTTGCATGTGCAGAGAGCTAAGAAGACCCAGCCTCTCGCCCCCCCCAGCCGGCTCTGAGCTCTCTAACAAACCCAAAAGACCACTCCCCTTCAAAAAGAAAAAGAGAATTTAAAGCTGGACCAAAATCTCTTCGTGGCGAGATGGTTATGTAGCTCCTCACTTTTCACGTGCTCTCCAACACTTTGCTCAATCTATTTGTAAAGACACTTCTTGTGAATTACATGACAAAAGTGTCTTTTTTGCATTTAAATGACAGAATATAGGTAAGATAGTTCAATTAAAATAAAAAAGTGGTAGTTTTTAAATGTTTTTGACTGAAAAAGAGGAGCTGACTCCTACAATTTGGTTCATCAAATAAAAGGGAATGAAAATCTTCCCATTTTTAAGCATGAACTAAATCTCCCAAATGACTAAAACTCCATTCTCCTCCAACTAATAGCACTCCTTATTCATCATCCACCTGCTCTCCTTTACCCAATTCTCACTAACAGCCTGCCACTCCTGAGTTACACACTGTGCAGCCATGAAAGCACACTTTATCAACTAACCTCACCCCACAATCCCTGCATTGTTTGTATTCCACTTCCTCTCCTCATTTTCCTGCAGAATGTTGTACAGTGCTGCTGTATATAGTGACTGACGCATGCTTTTCAAGCAAATTATCAGAGTGTTTCATTATAAAGAGATATTATGGTGAAAATTAAAATATCATTCATTGTATGGTTTCAGCTGCGCTCTCTGAAGTGTGGAGCTGTGCATCACAGGAAAGCTGTACAGAGGGGCTAGAACTTTGCGTTTTCATGGATTTGGCAGTACCACATTACTTTATAAGAGAAAAAAAAGTCCATGCATGATTGACTTCTCCTTTGTTACTGTTTACATGAGTGTCAGCTGCAGAAAGAAACTAAAATTGAAGTTTTATAGGCTGTTTTCTTTAAAGTTGTCAAATCTGGTCAAAAACAAAAAAGATTTTACTTTGCAGGTTCTACCACTTTGGTACTTGTACACTAACGGTTGCACATTTCAAACAAAACCTCCATTTTACAATGAGAAATGCCTCGAGTGGTGAATCTGAGAGCAGCTTAGTTTGTGTCACATGAGGTTGTCGTCTTGTGTTTGTGTCATAAAGCCTCATTTCTAATGACCTGTGTGTGTTTTTCTCCTGTCATTATAAATATCATAGATTTTTAATTTATTGTGTATGATGAAAAGCTATGTTTTTGAAATAAAAACAACCACAAATGCAGATTTTTGTTCGTTTTATTTTGTTGCTGAGGACAAAACGGACATGAAGCCATCGGAAATAATTTATCAAAAGAATCCTGTTTGAAGAAACAGAATTAATAAGCACAATCACATGAAACAAATATGTTGATGTGAAAAAAAATATATATATTCAGAGGTGCTTAGTTTTTCAATTTTGGTATGTTTGCACACAAGCTATTTTCTATTTCCTCTTGAATTGCTTTAAAAGTTTAAATATTAAAAAGCCACTGGTATTTAGTTACTGTGAAATATTGCACAACACTAAAAATCCATGAAAATTTATTTACAAAATTTAAATCCGTGCTGGAATGATAAATGTCTTCAACATCTTTTTCATTTTAACTATCCATTTCAGTTCCTCTCTTGTTTTCAGGCTCACAGTTGCAGAAGGGTGCACCCTGGTTTGGTTGAGAGTTGATATTTACAACCGTCATATGAGAAGTAAAAAAATGTGATGAAAAAAAAAAATCAATTTTAAATTGTATGGCACACAAGATCAGGATTTCTTTTTTCTTAAAGGGACACACTTCATTATGTGACTATTCCTAGGTAAAATACAGTAGATGCATTTAGTAAACTTGTGTAAAATACTTATTAACAGTTACATAAAAAAATACAGTTAAAAGTTTTCTGTCAAGAGCAGCTGAATTTAGTCTCGAGAAAGGTCAGTTTTATTTTCTAATTTTGGAAATGATTTAGAAAACAAAACAGCAACTATTAAAACATAATTAACCGTAACTATAAATTTGGTTTTATCACACTTCTAAACGATGGGTGAGTGATGTTGAGTTTATGAAGAAAGGTTGCATCAAACTATGGCTTTTAGATGAATTTAGGACAGAATTTCCTATCCTTCATTTATTTGTTTCAAGGTTTGAGAATGTTTTCTTTTTTGTAACATCTTTCTCACTTTAAAATCTATAAAAGTAGAACATTCAAACTATGATCTAAAAGCCACAGATATAATTTCAGTGTAAAAAGTTTGCAAACTGAATGCTTCTGTGACTAAACATGTTTTTTTGGCATGAGTCTGTTGTGGTTCCACAGGTGTGTAGACCCCAAAAGAGACTTAGCTTTATATTTTGTGTATTCACCAATAGTCCTCCTATCGAGAGCGAGCAGAAAAACAGCGCATGTACTCGCTAAGCCAAGGGTTGAACTCTGGTTCAACGAGTCTTCTGGCCTTTTCCACATCCGCAGACTTTGCTCTCCTCTTCTCACTTCGCTGGATCTGCATCTGTCGCTCCACCTCCCTCCTGGTCCTCGCACGTAGAGCTGATTCATGGATCTAGCGGTAGCGGTAAATGTTATTAGTTAAATCCTAATAGTCTTCCTGCATCTACAGATTTATAGAACACAGCAGTCACCTCAGTCGTGGATGCCGCAGGGCCGACGTTGTGCGTCCTTCTGCCTGCCACGTCAGCACTCCTCTCCCCTGAGCCGTATAGAGCGAATGGATGCCTGCTTTCCTTTGCATCCTTTCCGGGCTGCCTTGGTGGAGCGGGCCTCACCTTCTGTGCTCTTTTTGTCGATTTGGAGGATTTTCTCAGTTGTGGTTGCGTAAACTCTCTGACTCTCTCTAAAAGTAAAGAAAATGTTGATTTAAATACAAATCTGGCTTTTCTTTTAAAGTTGAAATAGCTTTTGATTTGGATTAACATGAAGGAACTGTGTCTCCTGATGACATGAGACCCACTAAGGACCTTTTGAGTAGTATTTTAGATATGGAAACAGGGATGGGAGAGAACTTTTTAAAGCTCCGTCAAGACAAAACAGATTTTAAATGTTGGTCTGATGCTAAAAGAGAAAGAGTCCAATTTTACTTATTAACTCTTAGCTTAAATGTGTGCAGTAAAGTCATGTGTGCAGGGATTTTTGATGCAGATCTTACCTTTGAAGCACACACAAACTGTTATAAACTGCATTTTATCATCTTAGAAATATTGCTCTAGTTCATGCATCCATAACATCAAACATAGATTATTGCAATGCCTTTCTTTCTGGCGTTGAGAAAATCACTATCAATCAGCTGCAGCTTGTTCAAAACCTGGGACAGGAGAACAGGAGCACAATATTTTGAAATCTTTGCACTGGCTTAGTGTCAGCTTTAGGATTGATTTTAAGGTTCTTTATATTAGTTGGTGGAATTTTAAATGGAATTGGACCTTCATTTTTTTTAGATTGACTTTAAGTTAGATCCTCAGGTGCAGGTCTGCTGTTAGTCCCAAAAGTCAGAACAAAAACCCACGCTGAACAACCCGAGGATGTGAGGATTTCATCCTGTAGGGAGGTTTTCCAAAAGAAAATCCAGACTTATCTTGAGTCTAATTCTTTAGAATTGAATAATTCAAGTGAAAGGACCCAGACAATCTTCTACTTAAAGGCAAGAGAGAAGGTTATTTCAATTACGTCTCATTTAAAAAAGCTGAAGGGACAGAGATTGGCAAATCTCCAGGGCAAGTTAAAGCAGCTGCAATCCATCAACAGAGACAACACAATCCAGATGGTTCTAAAAAGAAATAACAAAGATAAAATCAATGAAATCTATACCCAAGAGACACAAAAGAAAATCATTTTCCTGAGGTCATCAAACATTTTTGGTGGACACAGTTGTCAGTTATTCTAGAGGACTCATAAAAACCAGAATGATAAAGAGTTCTTTTTTTTTTTTTTAATTAAGCCTTGGACATTACCAAAACACATGGTAATGGTTTGCCTCCAATGAACCACATTGCCTCCAATATCCACAATTTACATTTCTATATTTGCTCTGTTGAGGACTTTGAAAATATCTTTTTAACGTATATTTTACCAGCAATTTTCTCTCCATAGCAAATTTGTGGAGGACCATTGTAAAGAGTAACTTCTTCCCAATCTTCTTCCGAAATGACAATTCCAGCTTCACTTTCATTTTTTTTCTTAATGTGGACAGTACTTTCTTTTTTTGCATGGAGTAATTCATTGCATAGCTTTGAAATCGATTCATTAATAATTGAACTCTAGGCAGTCTTTCAGATTGCAGGGAAATATGTTTTGTTTAGTGTTAAGGCTTTAATTTTACATTGATTGTTAAAATAATCTCGTATTTGTAGGAACCTGAAAGAGTCAGTCTGTTGTGTGTCGCAAATCAACCATCTTAACTCTTCCATGAAACAAATAAATAACAGATAACATAAAAACAAAACAAAAAAAAGAAGTTGTGAGGAATTCAATCTAGGGCGTTAAACAAATCTAAGAAATTAGAAAGATTTTTGGCATTTTTATTCTTCGTGCGTTGTAGGTTTTTAGAATATAATGACTAAGAAATGTATGAGATGTTTCACTTTATGAATCTGCATTTGTGAATTTATTATTTTGTAACACAAATCAATCATAAAATCTATATTTTTTCATCACTTAAGTATGTCTAAATTTTACAGGCATTCCAATTTAAATGGTCTAATCTGGTTGGTTTACCTTCAGTGAAGGCTTAGTGTTGACTAGAATTTACCACATGGGGGCGACATTTCCTGTAAATTCAACACTTGAGGATGTAACTGGTTTTTCAGAGTCAGGACCACCTTTACTGGCCAAGTTTGGGTACACATACAAATAATTTATGCTTTTATGTAAACGGAACAAAGCAAACAAGGAAAAAACAAAAATAGATGCAAAAAAAAAAAGATGAAAAACATAAATACAACATGTAGGTCCTTTTTGGAATAGAATCTTTATATTGCCCTAAAATTCCATTATTAATAATATAATTTATATTCAAAGTTATAGGTGGATATTACCCAGTAAAAGACAATTTGTCCATTTTTCTCTGATGTTGGTAAAAAGCATTTATATTTATAAAAGAAATGTATAAATCTAACAAACTAAAATTAAATCAGAACTTATTAAGTGACACATATTGTATTTTTTAACCATTAAAGTGGACTTAAAATCCTTATAAGCTGCAGGAGCAGGTATGTGTGTTTAGTTATTTGTGCTTGTATATTATTTTGCATTTAATATTTTCTAGGTCTTGTCTACCTGTACAATATAGTTGTAGCGCATTTGGACTTATAGCGATGGTCTCTAGACAGCAGGAAGGTAAACTTCACATATAAAAATGTGAGTGTGGATTACCTGGATCTCTGGGAACTGCTGTTGACTGTTTGTTTCCTTTGGCTTTCTGCTCCTCTTCCTCTACTTGCAAGAGTCTCGTCTCCCTGGTGCTGTCATGCTGTGAGCCTGAGAGTGAAAATCAGACCATTTTATTAAGATAATGTCTTTATGAATATTTCACATGGGTCTAATTGTATGTAAACTCATAATCACCATGAACAGATTGTGGAGCATCCTCTTCCTCATCATCTCCAATGGGGATTCTCGGTGGAGGACCTGTGCTTCTGGTCTGCTGCTCCTCTTGTCTGGTCTTCCTCACCTCCTGACACTCCTCCGTTTCTCTCTTTTGTCTGCTGGATTCAACCCCTACCTGGTTCTTGCAGGGAGGTGGGCTCCTGTCTCCTGAGTCTGAATCACTGTCAGAACCGCTCCAGAACCAGGGTTTGTGTGTGTACTCCAGCAGCCTGCGTGTCAGTCTGTACTTCAGCATCTCCTCGTAGCATTTGGTGTAGGTCTCCCATTTCGGATCCTTGAATTTCTTCATGTACTCGGAGCGGATCCTCTTTGTCACCATCTTAAAAGGAAACTAAACGGAGCAGTTATCTCAAAGATGTCACAAATACGCACTAAAGCCAACAGGACGCCATTCACGAAACTGTTAAACTTCCTTGAATTTCACTAAGCAACGCCACGAATATTGACTTTGTTGATTGTGTCACCGCTAGACATTTAAACCATAATGTTGAGACTGAAAGGACCAATGAGAGAGCAGCTCGAGCGTTCATAAAGCCCGCCCACTTCAACCCAAACTCCGCTTTTTCTTGAAACAACAAAAAAATAATTATGTATGCAAAACTGTATAGGTGTGAGCTTAAAATTTAAATATTCGTCTTGAATAAAAAAAAATCAAATCAATTGAAAAACATTAGCTACTCCGGTTAGCTAACAGAAGCTTCTTGAAAGGGTGACGTAAGAGCCAACTCCTTCTCTGATTGGCTCTCAGAAGCTAAACAGCAGTTGAGCTCCTACAAATTAAAGGTCGGCTTTAATAATTTCTAATAAAAAGCATTATTTTTAACACCTTTAACACTCAATTTTTTATATATTATATATTTTTTGGGGTGAGTTTCTTTTTATTTTTAATACATCTAAGGAAATCTAATATTATTAAATGCTTTTAAGCTATAAATCGTGGCGTGTCACTTAAATTCACCCTGTTTATCTGCGCATCTCCATCGTACTGTGTATATGCAAGATCACCACGATAGTGACAAAAGCAGGTCAAAAAGCCTTAAAAACTGGGCTCGTTGAACAATTAACCTCTCTGACACATTCCCGATAAACGTCACGAACAGCGTGCAGCTCTCGACACGGGAGACACAGCGCGCCTCGGCCTAATTTTATGTACAGTAATCATACTTACGCTGGCCTCGGATTTCACGGAAGCGCAGGACAGATGGCGTCGGTGGAGCTGCAGGCGAGCTGCGTCTGTCATCTTAGCCCCGCCCCCTAGGACGCTTTTAAAAAGCTAAACACACCCGCAACAGGTGTCGCGAGGCTGGCGCGTGGGGAATGCGCTCCGTGTCTTCTGGACGCTAACAGTTTCTTTCTTTTAAGGTAAAAAGCGGGGCCCGATTTACTCTCTCAGGACTTGTCGCTGTTCAAAAATGTTCATATAAAGCCTCCGAGCCACTCACATAATAAGACACCTGTGATATATTTAAATTGTGCATCAATAGGTATGCATTATTAGACCCAAATCCACAGCCGGACAACCGGTGAGCTCATAAGCATATAAGGGCAGGGCTGCTCTCTGTCTCCCAGGAACGGTTTGGGCTAAAGATGGACTGCGGCTGAGCCTCTTGCGCAAAGCCAGGAGTCAGGTTTCAGGTGTCCAACATCCCAGATCTGGACCGTCTGAAAAGTGGAGCTGCTGGCGCTTCATTTGCGCATTCCCGGCGAGCCAAACTTCCACTGTAAGAGCTCAGAAGAGTGGCCCTTCTCAATTAGTGGCCTCTTTCCTTTCTTCCTACTCATCTTTCCGGATGCGCACCTGATCAGTCAGAAGATTTTAATTGATTGCTTCCTACTTTTTCTATTTTGTTTCTGCGTCTAACAGAAAACCAGGCCAAGGGCAAAATACCAAATAATGGACTTTAATAAATTATGAATATGTATATACACTTACATTCACATGTGTTGGGCAACATGTCTTTGTTATTTTTTTATTAAAGTTTTTTTGGTAGATGCATGGTTCAGTGGTTGTTTTCACAGCCTTTGTCTCCGTGCAACACAGACAACAGACAGCCACAAAATATGCAGATTTCAAAATTATCAAAGTTGCATGTGAATGTCAACAGCGCAGACAGACAGTCCGTTGACAGCAGACTGTTGTTGTGGCGCAGAGGTTGATCCTCCTCCTTGGCTGAGCTTTGGTTGGTTGGTGGTGACGGTGATGGAGAAGGTGATGGAGAAGGTTGAGGATTTAGAAGCACTTCCTGTGGACAATGCTGGGGCCAGCCTCGTCGTACTCCTGCTTGGAGATCCACATCTGCTGGAAGGTGGACAGGGAAGCCAGGATAGAGCCACCGATCCAGACGGAGTACTTCCTCTCAGGAGGAGCAATGATCTACAAGAGAGGAGGGAGGAGAAAGGTTAGCACTCCAGAGTTAAACAGATGTTGAATTTGTAATTCTTGTCCAGTCGCGTTTGGATACCTTGATCTTCATGGTGCTGGGGGCCAGAGCAGTGATTTCCTTCTGCATACGGTCAGCAATACCAGGGTACATGGTGGTACCGCCGGAGAGCACATTGTTGGCGTACAGATCCTTACGGATGTCGATGTCGCACTTCATGATGCTGTTGTAGGCAGTCTCATGAATGCCAGCAGACTCCATACCTGGTCAGATAAGAAATGAAAGTGTGAAGGGAGAGAGTGGGGGTTTCCGTGCGTAAAAAGGAAAAAATCTGTATTTTTTAGTAAAATAAATACTCATGTTAAGTACCAATGAAGGAAGGCTGGAACAGGGTCTCGGGGCAACGGAACCTCTCGTTACCGATGGTGATGACCTGACCGTCGGGAAGCTCGTAGCTCTTCTCCAGGGAGGAAGAGGAGGCAGCGGTGGCCATCTCGTTCTCGAAGTCCAGAGCCACATAGCACAGCTTCTCCTTGATGTCGCGCACGATCTCACGCTCAGCTGAGGGGGGGCAAGTTGATCAAGTATGAATATATTTTTAACAATGCTCATCTGCACAGCAGATGCGCACAGACGCGTTCAAACAGATGTGCGTCTGTGCGCTACTGAGGCTGAATCAGAATTAGAGGTATGATTTGGATTTGCGTCATCATTTGACTTTTTAAAAAAAAATAAAATGTGCATTTCCTCACCAGTGGTCACAAAGGAGTAACCACGCTCAGTCAGGATCTTCATCAGGTAGTCGGTCAGATCGCGACCAGCCAGGTCAAGACGCATGATGGCGTGGGGCAGGGCGTAACCCTCATAGACTGGGACATTGTGGGTCACACCATCACCAGCATCCAGCACAATACCTGAGAATATCAAAACAGGAAGATGACTAAAAGTCCACTTTATAAACAAAAATACATAAACAGTGTAATGTAATTTGGTTAATTTCTGTTGTGCGTAATTGTTGCGTAAAGTGTAATTAACATGACGCTTCTTTACTTTACATTTCAGATAACATGAGGCATGTAGAGTATTTGTTTTTAAGATTCTTTTGTGCGTTTAAATGTTTTTATTGTGTTTGTTTTGCACCTGTGTGGTCAGCTGTCTGCAGTTGATCTTACCAGTGGTACGGCCGGAAGCGTACAGGGACAGCACAGCCTGGATGGCCACATACATGGCGGGGACGTTGAAGGTCTCAAACATGATCTGGGTCATCTTCTCCCTGTTGGCCTTGGGGTTCAGGGGGGCCTCAGTGAGCAGGGTTGGGTGCTCCTCGGGGGCCACTCTCAGC
>NC_050514.1:21651620-21655965 GCF_002922805.2 Oryzias melastigma
TGCCAGATCTTCTCCATGTCGTCCCAGTTGGTGATGATGCCGTGCTCAATGGGGTACTTCAGAGTCAGGATACCCCTCTTGCTCTGGGCCTCGTCGCCGACGTAGGAGTCCTTCTGACCCATACCGACCATGACACCCTGGAGGTGGAGGAAAGATGGGAGGAAAATTAAATTACAGCCATGGAGGGGCAGGTGTGAAATTTTTCTGACTACACTGTGGTGCGTAAATTAACCATAAAAAAACACAAAAAAAACAGCGTGAGACACAGGGAGCAGATGGACACGCAGCCAAATTATATTAAATTTCACTTAATCCACATTAAATGCGTAAATATGTATTTTTTTGTATTTTTATGCGTATTTCTCCTGAATTTTCTAAACGTTTTAAAATTATTTTTACTTGGCCACTGCTCACTGTTTTTTCCCCTTACGTCTCCAACAGCTGTTCTTCAAATGTTTACCTGGTGACGGGGGCGGCCAACGATGGATGGGAACACGGCCCTGGGGGCATCGTCTCCGGCGAAGCCAGCCTTCACCAGGCCGGAGCCGTTGTCGCACACAAGGGCGGTAGTCTCTTCGTCGTCACACATGATGGCTTCTGTGGAAGAAGAGAGGAAAAAGAAGATGTGAGGCGCGCGTTTGACAGTCTTTTGGAACAAGAATGTGCCACACTTCTAAACCCAAACTAAACCTAATCTTTTTAATTTTAACAATAGCTACATATTTAATATGCTCTAGAAAACAAACAATGCCCCCAAAAATTTGAACATCATGGTTTTGGTTTGTTGTGTAAACAACAAACTGACAGCATCACGCCTGATCTATAACAGAAAATTACATTTAACCAAAATGAAATTAAGTCCTCTTTTTCTCGCAGAATTTATCTGCTTTTGTGAGAAATATGGACATCCAATATTTTTTCGAATCACTACATCACCAAACTATACACACTTTCTCTTCCCCACAAATATAAGTTTGAAAGTTAGCTAAAATGTGAAACAAATCCTGAGTAATCTCCACTTTTACAAAAGAAGACTGAACTTGAGGAATAACATAATTGTAGTAATTTCCAGTAAATCCTATCAGTCAGCCTCTCCTCCTCAGATGTCTTCAAATTGGCCTATCCTGCGGACTATATTCCCTTGAGGAGTATCTGGTCCTGTAGTCCACCTGTGCCTGGCCCTTCTCCTCTGTGGATGAACTGCTCTGCCTACGGCCTCCTTCCTGAGCGGCGGGTCCCTGCAGGGTCTTACCTTAGGTGTTTTGTCTGCGTCTCGGAGAGAACGACCCAACCAGTGCTGCTGCTGAACCAGCTACCGTCCCGACTGCAGCCTGTCTACCTTTTATACCCGACTTCCACCATTCACTGCCCTCGGCAATGGCCCCCATCCCGGCCCTCTGCCATATTAGGATGCTGACAGGCAGAGGCAGCCCGAGTGGGTGGGGGTGGCTGTGGGGTGTAGTGAGGAGGCGCGCCCCTCAGAACGCGTAGAGGAAGCTCCGTCCGTCAGCTTCCAGGGAGGTGGTGGGGGATCAAACGTGATTCCATAAATGGAACTGTCGCTTTGACCTCCCATCAAGCCTCGTCGTCCCACCTAGACGGCCGTATAAGGTGTGCACGGTCCGCTGGGGGGTTTCTAGGGGAGACGCCAGTTGCTGGCCAGCGGGGTTATGGATTTGCGGCTTGTAGGCCTTATGGAGCCTTAAAATGGGAAAACGCTTCCCTCATCTGAACAGATTTAGGACACAGAGAGAGCTAATGAGAGGCGGTGACGGACGAGGCCCAATTAAGAGGCCAGGTTTCATGATTAATGCTGATCCATGACTAAAACCGTTCCAATTTGTGCGTTTTTACGCACGTAAACAAGTGGTTCATTTCACCACTGGATTGTTTAATCTCTCTGTTTCAGAATGACAACATTAAGCAAATATTGTGAATAGATGACATTTTATGTTGCTGCAGTCTATGAGCAAACCATCAGTGTGTTTAGCCAACAATTATCATTATTGCGCACAGATTTTTCACCAACTCCTCCAAGTTTATTACGCACTCTCCTGTAATTACACCCAAATCTTGCAGTTCTGCAGAGCACATGGCTCCCAACACTGACTGGTCAGAGTTTGTACTGCGAGCAGCTGAAGCCATATGTGCAGGGGGTGCTCTGCTCTGTCACTGGAGCGGCTGGATTAATTATAACTCTTATGCAGGAGGGGGGCTGCTGCGTGTGGGAGAGAATTGGGGAGGGTGTGGCTATTTGTGTCCATGCTGGTGTGTTGCAGTGCGAGGGCATTGGTGGAAGTGGAGATGCCAATGTGGTTATTATAAACTCAAAGAAGGGAGGAGTCACGGAGGAGCAGGCAGAGGTATGTCTGATTTGGTCAATGGGTCCATTTAATTGGGGGAGAATACACAACATTTGACAATTATGATGACAACTATGAACAAGTTTGGGCTTTTGATGAAAGTACTACAGTCCTGAACAACATTTAAATGTCAACTTTATCAGAATAAAATAATAAAAACCAAAAACCAGAAAAACTTTACAAATATACATAATTTTCCTTCTTCCTCGTAACAAATTATAACTTAAAACTTTTATGAAGCAGTGCCTGACCATGGTTGAATACTTTTCATATTCAACCTGCCTAAAATCTGTTAAAATAGTGAATTCTTCTGCACATTCTGAGCTCTGCTTGGATCAATAAAGCCGATTAGTATTCCCAAAATTCATCTTTCGTTGGCTTCATTATTTTCCAAACCATTGGTTGATAGCAGCTAAAAAAGGCCTTCTTGGAGGTTTTGTGTGTGGATTAAAGAACGTGTGTTAGAATGTGGAAGAGGTCGAGGTCGGGGAGGGTGGGTGGGGGTCACAAATCAACAGCAAGGTTGAGGTACTTTTATGTACTTGATGTGAGCCACTTTGCACCCGAGGGTCTTCGAAACGCCTAAAATGTAAAGGGGCTGGCAGTTGTTGTGTGAGGAGGGGGGAGGAGGGGGTCACAGGGGATGAAAAAAAAGAAAGAGGGAGGATGCAGGAGAAGAAGTGGGAGGAGAAAGATGAGGGGTGAAGGGTTGTTGGGTGGCAGGTGGTGAGGACTCCAGGTTGCCGTTAGATGTGAGAATGTGTGAATGTTAAATAGATAACACTGGAGTTTCACAGTGGAGGAACATCTCTGTGCTGCAAGTGCATGCTAAGTCATGATTGCTGCCAAGTTTGCTTCAGACTCTCATGAGGGTGTGAGGAGTGTCAGAGAAAGTGTAAGAATAGCAGCTCTGGAAAGCTGAGAGCAGTGATCCTGTGCTCCACGTCCTATTTTTTTCCTCAACACTGGCAGCTCCTGTACAGTAGAGTTTTTTAACGCAAAGGTAAAGGGATTATAACTTTATTTTATTGTTCCAGGGAAAATTTTACAGGATGTGGATAACTTCAATTGGTCAGGTCAGTTGTGGTACACAAAAATCCTGTTAAGAGCTTTCTCACTGTTCTAACAAGATGATCATCTACCCAAAAAGCTGTGAAATTTAATAGGAAATATAGAGAAGAGATTGGTCAGTTTTCAAAAACGTTGGAATGATAAGTTATAATTTTAGTTTGTTGGTTTTATCTTTCTATTTATCGAAGCTGGTGCAAGGAAAAGAAGAGTCGGAACTTCTTTTCCTGTAATTCCTCAAATAGCTTGGTGACTGCAACGGGAGATGAGAACACGGATGAGAGCATGGTGCAGGATTGTCTGGGCACAGCTACTGAACAGGACCGTTCAATGCTTCAAGGCTTTTTTTTTTTTTTTGTAAGTTAGGTAGTTTTTAAGTGAAAGCTCAAACCAAGCAGTGTAATGAAGGTGGGAAAATAGTTAAAGCTGCAACTACATTATATTTTGTGTAATTTATCACATTAATTCACAAATAAAATCATAAAACCCTTTTGAATTGAGGATATTTTTTCCCTTTTTTAAAAAAACATGTCCAGTTTGGAGAACAGTCTATTTGTGGGTAACCTCACTGCTCCAACACAACCTCATGATCCCTGCACTAAGCAGTGAGCTCGTTTGTGAGGCAACAGTGCCACCTAACGGCAGCTCTACATACTACAGAAATAACATCCAAAACATTGTTTTAATTAAAACAAAAAGAGAGAATAATTCACTTTATTTATACATATAATAATTTATAAATTTCTGACACAATGGGTCACAATTATACATTATAACTTTAGAGATAAAAATATCATTTTTTTATGTGTGGGTTTTAGTATTTTGATCAGATAATAAAGTGACAATCAGGTGTAAATCCTCAGCAACAAGCTCCTATACATTTTATTTTAGTATTATTTTTAAACGTATAATAA
>NC_050514.1:21656437-21658958 GCF_002922805.2 Oryzias melastigma
CTGCAACGGGAGATGAGAACACGGATGAGAGCATGGTGCAGGATTGTCTGGGCACAGCTACTGAACAGGACCGTTCAATGCTTCAAGGCTTTTTTTTTTTTTTTTTTTTGTAAGTTAGGTAGTTTTTAAGTGAAAGCTCAAACCAAGCAGTGTAATGAAGGTGGGAAAATAGTTAAAGCTGTAACTACATTACATTTTGTGTAATTTATCACATTAATTCACAAATAAAATCATAAAACCCTTTTGAATTGAGGATATTTTCCCCTTTTTTTTAAAGAGCATGCCCAGTTTGGAGAACAGTCCATTTGTGGGTAACCTCACTGCTCCAACACAACCTCATGATCCCTGCACTAAGCAGTGACCTCGTTTGTGAGGCAACAGTGCCACCTAACGGCAGCTCTACATACTACAGAAATAACATCCAAAACATTGTTTTAATTAAAAGAAAAAGAATATTTCACTTTATTTATACATATAATAATTTATAAATTTCTGACACAATGGGTCACATTTATACATTATCACTTTAGAGATAAAGATATGATTTTTTTATGTGTGGGTTTTAGTATGTTGATCAGATAATAAAGTGACAATCAGGTGTAAATCCTCAGCAACAAGCTCCTATACATTTTATTTTAGTATTATTTTTAAATGTATAATAAAAACAATGTTTAAGGGAGAAGCTTAATTTGAAGAGTTTAGGTTTAAAAAGCAAAACAAACACAGGATTCAAGTAAAAAAAAAAAATCCTTCCTTTAGGTTAAACAATAAACTAAAATGAGATCATCTGCGGTGGCTTTGTAGAGGCAGATTTAAAAATGTGCTTAGATTCAGCTGTCATACAATAAAATTCCTTCAACGATGAAAGCTCTAACCACTAAGTTACAGCTGGACCAGAGCTGAATTTGTTAATAAAACTCCTCCATTTTATCCTCATGAGTCTGAATGAAGCATCGATTTAAAACAGCTGTGTTGGACTGACTCATGTAGTTAAATAAAAGTGTCCACGGGTGAATGTGTACTTCTAGCAGGCATTGGTTTTTGTTGTGCAATTATAAACAGAATATGGAGATTCGAATGCACTTAAATGCCTGGCATTGAAAAAAAATTAATTAGAGCATCAGTTCTGGGCTTCCACCCAGCAGAGATGTGGGCATTAGCTGTCCAAATATTTACTGAGGTGAATTATTACATCCCTGCGCCAGCTCCAATATTTACGTGGCTTAAGGGCAACACGCGCACAGTTCCAGACATAATTGTGAAGAATTTAAGGCTGTGAAGTGAACATCCTGTAAACACTGCAGGGAGGGTAAAAGAGGCAAACGTGTGACCAAGTTAGATATACTGTAATGCAACCCTCATTGCTGCACAATTCCATGTTTTGATGTCGACTTCCATCCACAAATTGTTGTTACCTGAGCGGATGACAGGTACCCTGGACAGGTGACTATCACAGTGCACTTTTGGTGCCACTTTTTCTTACTACGAATGTCATCAGGGCCTAACCTTCAAAAGGTTTCTTATCAAGATATTTGCGGATTCAGATAACTGTTGGGAGGAGTGATCCATGCATACAAATCTCCACTGACTGCATCATAAATATGCAGCTTCACTAATGTCATGTGAATGCAGAAGTCCAAGCCACAACTGACATCGCTTTTAGGCATGTAGCACCTCAGCTTTGACACTTTTTTTTCTTTTTTTTTCTTTGACCAACCAGTGCAAGAACCCTTTAAAATATCAATATTCAGTGTTATATCAAACATAGCTGCTTTCATTTCTTTAGCCTATAAAATAAAAGTAAAAAGCCTTTTAACTTACCTTTAAGTAAAAACAATTGTATAAAAACATCATTATATTTTTAACAGATTGTGTGATTCATCCTGAACTTACAAAAGCTTTGTTATTAATATCATAATGTGATTAAAAAAAATCACAACCTTTTTGTACTTTTTCAAACTCTTTCCAGTTATGATACTTAGATTGAAGCTGCCCGTGATTCCACAGAGAGAAGAGCGTCTGTTCTCTTGATTATCTCTGGTTGCTCTTTCTGTGGATAAGGTTCATCCCCCTTTTCCTCTTCATGTGACTGAGAGTTCAGTACTTTTTCCATTTACTGAGTCACCAACACCTCTTCAGTTTTTATCCTTATCGTATAGTTTTCTCAAAGAAGCGCTCGCTGCTGTTCTTTCTGCAGGAACGCCTGTTTCTCCATCAGTTTCCTGAACTGTCCTTCCTGGTTGCTGAGCAGCTCTGTGGGATTTCCGCACTCTGCGATGCGCCTCTGATCCAGCACGGCCACCGCATCTGCATTCTTGATGGTGGATAGGCGATGAGCAATGATCACCACTGTTCTTCCTGTTGAGGAAAGCAGCGCTGACTTATGAATCAGTTACACAGACACAGGAGGGTCTTTTTTTTTTTTTTTTTTTTTTTTAAAAGGGATCTCTACCTTCCATCAGACGCTCCAATGCCTCCTGGACAAGAGACTCGTTCTCAGCATCCAGAGCGCTGAAGAAAT
>NC_050514.1:21659229-21788958 GCF_002922805.2 Oryzias melastigma
GCGCTGACTTATGAATCAGTTACACAGACACAGGAGGGTCATTTTTTTTTTTTAAAGGGATCTCTACCTTCCATCAGACGCTCCAATGCCTCCTGGACAAGAGACTCGTTCTCAGCGTCCAGAGCGCTGAAGAAATACAAGACGGGAAACGTTATTACGCCCACAAAGAGTGAATATTCAAAGTGCAGAAGACAGAGCAGCAAGTGCTTCTCACCTGGTGGCCTCATCTAATAGTAGGATCTTTGGATTCTGGGAAAATAAAGCACAAACTTCTGTAAACACTTAAGCAGGATTTCATACAAAAAAATATAAGCTTTAAAATTTTCACTGTTGTCTACTTTGGTTGCATTAATGGAATGATTGAGAATGACAGAAATGTGATAAAAGGGAAAATCTTCATGCAGAAGATGCCAGTATTTCAGGAAATGTAGACTCCTTTTTTCACACACATGCTGTAGTATTTACCTTAAGCAGAGCTCTGGCGATGGCTATCCTCTGCTTCTGACCACCTGAGGAAAACACACACAATAAACAGCAAAACATAAAGAAATGCTCCAAACATTAATAGATGGATTTTTCACCTGTAAGACTCTTTAAAAAAACACAAAAGAAAAAAATATATTTTTAAATGCTGATCTGAAAGAGAGGGCTCTATGATTTGTTTTTACGGAGAAATTTGAGTGTTTCAGAAATAGAAATAAAGTATTTTGACATAAATTATTGAATAATTTACAGGTCATTAATTACAATAAACTAAGACATTAGTGCACAGATTATAAAGTTTATTTGCAAAATATGGAATAACTGGATGAAACATTTTAACTAAATATATAAATAAGGGACAAATAACTATGAGTTCTTGAAAAAAACATTTAATTTTCCAACTCTTTAGAAATATATTTTCAAAGGAAGAAAAATGACATTCAATAATGAGTGCACATTCATTTCTAAAAAAGATTTCTTTTTCACAATTCTTTTCAAATCCCTCTCTAGATGGCGTTCCCGCCAACAATAAATATTTTTGTTTTTACAAAATTTGTGTTTTTTGCAAAACATCGTTTTTTGAACCGTATAACTAGGTATAATAGCTTTGTTTCTGCGTTGCTATCAGCTATGGTTGGTTACAGAGATGCACTTTGTCAAAGGATCAATGTCCAACAGTTGTTCTTTAGTTTATCAGGGAAAATCAATTTGAATTTAGATTTTACAATCTTGAAGTTTAATAAATTAGAGCATACTAATCTTTCATATTACTTATTAAAACAACAACTTGTTTTTTAGTAAAGCAATTGTTCCACATCATTATTTGATTTGATATTATTTTATTTCACAATTTGTACTTATTGAAATGTGTTGTAGTTATTTCATTCTAGTCCTCCACACTCAGAGATCAAAGAATATGACGTAATAAACAAATGTCTTCAGCAGCCTCAGTCCCGCAGAAATAAGCTGACCTCTGAGAAGACCATCTGTTTTTTTTCCACCTCAGAGTTTTACCTGATAGCAGCACTCCTTTCTCCCCCACCACCGTGTCAAAGCCTTTAGGAAAGCTCTGGACAAAGTCAAAAGCGTTAGCCACTTTGGCGGCCCTGTAGATGTCCTCTGTGGTCACAGCATCAGGGTCCACAGCACCGTATGCTATATTGTCCCTGATGGAGCAGGAAAACAGCACCGGCTCCTAGAAACACAAACGTAAAACATTTTTTTGTATATCATAAACGGACATCACGAGAACGAGGATGCAAAGTGTTAATCGATATTAGTACCTGGCTCACAGTTCCGATATGAGCTCTTAGCCAGTACGGATTCAGATCCCGGATGTCGTGTCCGTCAATGGTGATGACTCCTGCAGAAGAACAAGCTCTTAGGTCGCTGTTTGTGAAATCTGTGACCACAAATCAACAGCAGATCTGTTGTTTCGTACTCTCACCTGTGTCAGGATCATACAACCTGAGAAGAAGTGACACCAGCGAGGACTTCCCTGACCCGCTGGGTCCCACTACAGCCATGATGGTCCCGGCTGGAACCAGGAGGTTGAGGTTGTGAAAGATATGAGCCTCCTTACGAGTCGGGTAAGCAAAGGAGACATTGCAGAACTCCAGCTGGCCTTTGAGCTGCTCTGGGGGAAGGACACACCCTTCTGTGGATGCAGAGAAACAAGTTTCAGCTTGACTAAAACACACGGTATTTTAGGAATATTCTGCAGGGATGCATCTGCATAGAACACACCATCTAGAGGAAACTCAGGCTTTCTCTCCAGAAGCTCCCAGAGTCTGGATCCTGCTCCAAAACCCTTCATCAGCTCAGAGTAAAACGAACTCAGTCCTGAGTGGAAAATGTAAGACACACTTTGATGTACAAAAAATGGACTTAAAAATGTCAGATTTAAGAGGGTTACCTGCAATACTGATGCCAACCCAGAAGGTGTACATGAGGAACGATGAGAGCTCTCCTACAGTCATGTGCTGACTGGCCGTCAGAAGACCTCCTTTGTAGAGCACTGACAGGATCATGAGGTTTCCACTCAGACCAGTCTGCAACACAAATGCACGCAAATTACATCTATCTGAAAACCGGCTGTTTGCCATTGCGAGGCGTAGTTCCTGCAGCGACGTGGTTTTGTGTCGAGCCAGAAAGCAGAAGCCCGTGTGCAACAAGTCATTTGTCAACTGTGGGTTTGCATCACAACAAAGCAACCTGCACTTACCACTCCGAAGAAACCCGCTCTCATTTTGGCTTCCTTCTTAGCCAGGCTGAGGACAAAGTCTGTCTTCTGTTTGTAAGCGTTGACCTCCGACAGCTCCTTCCCAAAAGCTCTGACCGTCCGTAGATTGCTGATTCGCTCTTCTGCCAACTGCAAACACCACTTTATTAGAAATCCTCACGATTTACGCAGTCTTTTGCAATATGTATATCACACAAGCTGATATCGCAATGTCGATACATTTTTGATTTATTGTGCAGGCCAAGACAATTTGTCATTTGACTTCTTGAGGCAGTTTGTGTACCTGTGTGGCCTGTGCGAGCGCGTCCTGTGTGCGTTTTGAGATGGCACGAAGGTATCTGCCGTAGATGACAGCCAGACCAGCCATGGGTGGAACGATCAGCAGCACAAAGCTCGCCAGGGTGGGAGAGACGTAAAACTAGAAGACAAGAGGAAGAAAAATGATATTGACAATCTAAAACGTAGAGAAACTCAATGCAGAAGAAAAGAAAATATGTGAAATTTCAATGTTAAATGTATGAATACAAATGTTTTAATGAATTTTAATTGAAAGTCTGTCAAAAATAATAAAGTAATGATCATTAATTGAAAAAATGATTACTGGCACTGTATCATAATTACAAAATAAATATATTTAAGGTAGCTATCATGTTTTCTGCTATGGTTGTGCATCAGATGAGATGGCACAAACAGAAACAGTTTTTATAGTTTATTACTACACAGATCCAGTTATACAAGACAGAACTAATGGGATAGAACTTAGTCAAAGTCCAAGCTGGGCAATAAATTCTCCCGGAAGCTGAACAAGATAAAGGGCTTGGGAGGAAAGAGTCATTGGATTTGACAAGCTCCTGCTCAAACAGAAACATGTTGATCAGTATCTGCAGCCAAACAGGTGCACTGGAGGGAAAAACTCCTAATTTCCTGTTACTAATAAAAGCCCTTTTGGCAAACCTGCTATACAACAGCCGCGTATTCTCGGATGAGGAATGCAGCTGGAAACTCACAGCACGTATGCTCAACAGGAAGGACAGCGTGGAGAAACACAGATGATGCCAAGAAAAATCATGTCTAGTTCCTCGTGAGCAAAAATGGGCGTGGCCTTCTGCTATTATCTGGCAAAGGTGTTTCTGGCAAGTTTGAGATGACTTCTCCCACACACTTGACCTTAAACCCAGTCAACCTGACTGTAGAAAGTAGCTTCATGCTCTTTAGGTTTAAACAAAATGACCTAAAGGCTGTTTTTTGTGATATTCCGTTTCTGAAGAACATCTTGATGGACCTTAAGGAGACACTCACTCACCATCATGCTGACACCAGCAACCGCCTGGGCCACGGCTCTCAGCCCATCCGACAGATTGTCTGTGATGGAGTGACCCACGATGGCAGAGTCAGCTGAGAGCCGGTTTATGAGCTCTCCGGTCCGGTTCTTGTCGAAAAACGCCACTTCCTGTCTTAGAATGGACAAGAAGATGGAACCTCGGAGGTTACGGATGATCTGTTGGCCTAAGAAGAGAACAAAAAAAAGAAACATGGAAATGTATTTATTTTCTAATCAATTTATGAATTAATGTCTGATACATCGATGTTTTTATTGTGTTTTCCTTTGTTTTTATTGGTGAAAATGGCTTAAAACAAACCAATCAAAGTCACATTCAAAAATAAATGTTTCACGATATAAGAAAACAGATTTGGTTAATGATTAAGAAGAGATTTTTCTGATCCTTGTGAACTTCAACATTAAGAAAATGGGGAAAATGTCAACTTTCACCAGATATTATTCACATTCTAAGTTTAAGGTGGCTGAAAAGAAATCTGATGACCCAGCATTCTAGCAGCATTTAAACGCATCACTCATGGACGAATCTTGGAGAGTCTCACCTCAGATTTTGTGTGTAACAAGCGATTTGAATCAAAGCACGCACAAATTGGGGTGAGTCTATTTTCTCTCCATAAAACAAGGTCTTATTGTAAAGGTTGCTGGTAGAAGCCATTTATCTCTACATAAATGTGGAGTTTGCTATTTTCAGGAACTCCCTGCACCTGTGCAATGACTGACAAGAAGTAGTGCAGCAAATCATTTTCCATAAAACCACACTCTGCTGTCAGGATTTATGCATCTGTGGTTCAACACTGAAAAGACTTCAAAGACACTGGTGTGTTGTTTAAAATGCTTGACTCTATAAAAATAATTTTAAAAGAGAAATGTGTCATGTTGGTTTTTCATTTTACCTTTATTTACTTACCAGTTTGCAGAGATATGAGTGCTAAAAGTTCCCTTTTGCACAGATTAGTGTCAACAGTGGTTTCTTCTCACCTGAAACCTCCATGAGGTAGACCCTGGCGGCGTTGGCTGCTCCGCCACACAGGAAAACTCCCGTCAGCATGAGGCAAAGGGATGTGAGGGAGGCATTCATCGTTTCTATGTCCATTCCAGAGCTGTAAATGGTGTCGATCACTTTGCCAAGAAAGAATGGAGCTGACATGGTCACTGTGCTGGAGACGGTCAGGAAGCCGACAGCAGCTGGGTCAAATCAAATAAAGAGAGATCAGGATCACAAAATATATGTATATATATATATGAGATCTTTATGAATCTAGACATAGAAATAGATGGCTATGTGATTTATAAAAAAAAAAAACTTCCAAAACATCAAGAGACAGGACCAACAAAGAGGGCCCTTTTTAAGAAGACTTAAATCAGTATTTCAGCGTCTTATAATGAAAGAATATGAAACCTAAAAGTCAGTTCTGCTTTTTGAGAAGCCACAAGTAGCTTAAATCTGAAACCGAAAACTGTGTTTTTATAGCAAACAAACAGAAATATCATCAAGGGCTATGCAGGTGATGAACAGAATCACATTTCCTTCTTTAAAGCTTTTCTATATTTACAGAAATGTGAATATTCTATGTGGCAAAAAGAAAAGAACTTCACAAAAAGGTAACAATTTGTTTTAACAATGATTTGATTCAAATCATAGTTTGTGGTTGTCCGTACATTTCATTTTGAATGATGTGATCACAACCTAAAATCAATCCAGGACATCTTTAGCTTAAACTTCAACCAGTGTGACTCAACAGTGCAGGGGAAGATTTCCATATTCCTTGTATCTCTTGCAGGATAATGAAGTGTAAATCAAATACAAAGGGGCTAAAAAGTATTTAGTCAGCCACCAAGTGTGCAAGTTTATGTGTTTTGCCACATAAAAATATTCTAAACAGAACATTATTTGCAAAATTTAAATTGTTTCTGTAATGATGGCCCAATCATATTTTGTGTTATCTACTGTGATGTCACTTGGTTGTTCTTACGTTATAACCAATCTACCATGCCTCAAAAATTGCCAATGTGGATAACCGATTTATGTCATTTTGGAAAAATTTTACAAAGGTATAGGTCGATTCGATTAACAACTTGTTTCAGACAGATTGAACTGGTTTGATCACAGGAATAGAAATCAATTCTTCAATTCATTGCTACACCTCAATATAGATGAATCAGATACAAAAAAAAATAAGGTGTGACTGTCACCCTTTACAAGGAATGCAGTGATGCAATCTGGCTGGGAAAAGTGCATTAATAAAGAAAAGAAAATGATAGTTTAACAGAAGAATATAGTCAGAAACAACATCTTAGATGAGTCTTTTGTGTGTGTGCTTTAAGGATCTGTAGCTGGATCAGAACAGCCCACCTGCCACTCTCCATCTCTCCGGATGAGCGAGTCTTAAGATCCGTTTGACGTCCTCCAGGGGGACGCTGGTGGGGGTCTGCGCCGCCTGTGCGTCCGTCCGGCTCTTCTCCACCTCTGAGGAGGAGCTGCTGAAGGCAACAGGTGTGTGCCGGACTGTCCTAACCCGGCTTGCCGGGTTGAGAAAGAGCAGCGAGGGGCCCGACAGCGGATGGAGGCGCGGGACAGAGGTGAGGGCTCTGCCCCAGGGAGAGGCATCAGGTGCCGGGTGGACGGAGGACCTTCTCCGGGGAGAAGCCAAGAGCCTCGGACCATAATCCATCCAAAACCGGGGCTGGGTCAGCTTTAATTTACACATCTGCATCCTGCGCGTGCAGATCGGCACGCGGAGCAAGAGCCGCATGATCGGAGTTGATCAAATTG
The DNA here is from genome assembly GCF_002922805.2 of Oryzias melastigma. Classification (NCBI taxonomy): domain Eukaryota; kingdom Metazoa; phylum Chordata; class Actinopteri; order Beloniformes; family Adrianichthyidae; genus Oryzias; species Oryzias melastigma. The sequence goes on from NC_050514.1 coordinate 21,666,067, forward strand.
AAATAAATAATAGTAATGATCAACCAATCAACGATTATATTCCCATCCAGATTCAGAGACCAAAAATCCAGTGTGTTGAAATATCCAGCATGTTCAAGCCAGGAGGTCACGCATCCCGGTGGCTTCAACTGTGAAGTTTGTTGTCGATCATTTCCAGATTTCAGGCGGTTATTGTGCACTTTATCTGTGCGTGACAGCCGCCTTCAACTCCACTTTATCTGTTATCGGGGAGCAGAGAAAAAAAAACACCCTCCTGTCACCGTCAGCTGTCGCCCGCAGCCGGGCTGGGGTTCGGCCACTGACGCTCAGGCCCGCCCCGGAGAAAAAGAAACCGAAGAGCATGGAGAAGGAGTGGAGAACACAGATAGAGAAAAGGTGACCCTGCCTGGTTCCGTACAGGAGGTACGATCCCTCCACCTCGACGGGGAATTCAGCGGCTGATGACATAAGGAGAGATCACCAGACAAAAGCAAACAATCACCGATTGATCGAATTTTTCGTTTTTCCTTAAGTTTTCTCAAGTAAAATAGATTTTGTGCACCGCTGTTGAATATACAATACAAAATAACAACGGATAATAATACAATTGAATCATTGTTTTTTCAGATTCAAATTTTATTTCTCGCATATATAAATAATATAATATAAAATGCACGACTGTTCAAAAGTATGACAACAGATAAAGTTAAAAGTTAGGTAATTAAGTAGAAAAATACATTTCAATAAATATATAGCAATATAGCCTACTTAAGGTCACTAAAGTGTTATGTTCATGTTTACAAATTGTTCACAGTGTAAAGTGACGTTGCTTTGTACAGATTGCATAGAACTGGGACAGTTCCTGTCTAGAAAGAGCCGTGGTAAAATGGTCTAATGTTTTTGTGGTGGGGTGAGTAGACATCCAGGAGATTAGGTGTTCTGGTTTCCCAAATGGCCTTTGGGAATAATCTCCTCCCCCTCCTTGGAATGTTGGCCTTCAAGGAATAGAAATGCTTCCCTGACCTCAACAGAGAGAAGAGTCCGTTGTTTGGACGACTGAGGTCCTTTGATATCTTCAGCTCTGGTGCAGCACTGCTTGTTGTAGGTGGTCTTCATGATGCTGCATTCGGCTGATTGCATTCCCCCTGGAGAGTTTCCTTTCCTGTTTTGTGCTGTTTCCAAACCAGGGGCCCAGACTGAGGGGGCCCACAAAGGCCCCTAATGCCAGTTCGCTTCTGTGTTAGGGGTCCTATAAAAAAATTTTTTTCATGGGGCCCAAAATTCCTAGCGGCGCCCCTGCCACTGATTCTAAAAAAATACTGGGCAAACAGCAACACAAAACTATATTTTAGGCAGTCTAAGGTATTTTGATGAGAACAAAAAAAAAAAATATTAGAAAAAACACAAAGGATAAAGTCAGAAATAATGGAAAAAGACAGAATAAAAAAAGGCGATCGATGATTTCGACCGTTGATTACTTTTGCCTTGGAGGCGGGGTCAAAGTTCATACGGCTCAGAAAACAGGAGACACGTGCGGAACTGAAGTAGATTTGTGAGTTATATTTATATAAAACAACATATACTATAACATTAATAAATAGCTTGTTTTTAAGCATGTTTATGTGTGTGTTTAGATAAAAATAAAATAGATAGTTTGTTTAGAAAGCAACAAAGTAGCGCGTGTTTGACTAGCTAGTCCACTACTTTACATACACTTTAGCTTCTGAGACTGAATGGGATCTTTTAAGCGGAACCACGAGGGAAGTACATTCTGAGGGTTATTTGTAGCTCCACATTTGAGCTTCAATCAGATGGCTTGTTGAATAAGTAAAGTCTGATTTACCTTTTTTTTTTCTCCATCAGCCCGGGGTTGTGTCCAAACAGCTGCAGCCATGGCTGCTATCTACTCTGGGATCCACCTGAAACTCAGAAGTCCACAGACTCCATGGGAGGATAAGTTGAAGCTGGCGCGCTTTGCTTGGATTTCCTCTCAGTGTCTGCTACCCAACAAGGAGCAGGTGAGACAGAGTAGAAAAAAAGTATTTTGCAGCCACTGATTCTGGAAGTTGCCTCACTTAGAATGACATGTGTGTAATGGTCATCACAAATACACTTAGAATGGTTAACCAAATGTAGAAAAAGGAATCCAGAAAATTGTATTGAATTTATTTAAATAAAGGTGTAGAAAGTAATTATTTTGTCATTAACAGAAGGTCACATCAATACTTTGAAATGTAACCCTGGTTGGTTACATTTCTTTATTGGGTTGAGGTGAGCTATACTACTCTAAGATCCTGTGGCCTGGGCAGTGTGTTAGAGATCATCCTCATGCTGGAAGATCCAGATAAGTTTAGTCCTCATTGCTCTCAGTAGTTGGAGGTTTTGTTCCAGAATCTCTCCATACACTCGCCCTTTCCTTCACACGGATCAGTTATCCTGTTCCCTTTGCAGAGATCACATGACCTCCTCCCAGATCATCCAGATGGTTTTTGGCTAACTTTAGGCAGGCGTGGATATGTACTGGTTTAACCGGGCGGACCTCTGGCGCTCTGCAGGATTGATGGCCTAGTGTGTTACTAATAGTAGCCTTTGTTACTGTGGTCCCAGCTTTCTTCAGGCCATTGACCAGTTTCCTCTCATGTAGTTCTGAGGTGTTTCCTTCTCCATCTTCAAGATCATTTGTACCTCACCAGGCGAAATCCTGAATGAAACCCCAGGTGGAGGGAGATTTTCAGTGATTTTGTATTTGTTCCATTTTTATAATAATTGCTTCAACAGTTGATTTATTTTCACTAAGGTGCTTATGTATTGTAGATCGGTTCACTCTAGTCTTGTTCAGTTGTATAATTTTGTTCCTGGTGTCCTTAGACAGCTCTTTGTTTTTGGCCATGATGGACACGTTTTCGTCTGACTGTTCAAGGGTGGGGACAGGAGTCTTTATACAGGTAACATGTTCAAACAGGTGACATTAATACAGGTAACGAGTGTAGAGTTGAAGATCTTCGTAAAGAAGAAGAAACTGAGGAACACAATCTTATTTTCTGCATCATTTTAAAAAATCCTACACAATTTCCTGAATTCTTATAATTTTTTTGTATTTAACATACTTTGTCTCACATTTGAAGTGTATTTATGATGAACATTACAGACCTCCCTCATATTTTTTTCTGGGAGAACTTGCAAAAATGCCAAATACTTTCTTTACCCTGCTGCAAATCGTGGTCACAGAAGATGACGTCTGTTTCTTCTCAGTAACACTTGGACTTAATTTATTAATTTTTTTAATTTTTATTTAACCTTTGTTTAACTAGCTGGGAAAAACCCGTTGAGATCAATACCTCATTTACAAGGGTAACCTAGCCAAGTGGTCAGCAGCACACGTTCCAAAAATAAAGGCTTCTTTTCTGCAGGTGTTATTGGACTGGTGCATCCATGCCCTCACTGTCTGGCACAGTAAAAAGGTGGACCTCTCACCGGATGTTTTGGAGGGCTTGTGGCGTTACCTCGATGACGTGCTCCGCAGCCGGAAGCTCCAGACGTTCCTCAAACAGGGAAAAACGGTCACTCTCAGGCTCAACTTTGCACACGTATGCCAACAGTTGCATGTAAACAGCTGGGGCTTGTGGGAAGTCATTTCTGACAGCTTTTTCTCTGTCTACCATTAGCTGCTGCTCGACCATCTGGAGGTGTGTCCACACGGCCAAGCGCCGGTCTCCATGTTGACCATCCTCAGTGTGTGTCGGGGGATTCTCTCCTCTCCTGTACTTGCGTCTGTTTTCACTACAAAGTATGAACTTTTGGTCAGTCTGTTGTCCAAGTTGACCACATTGGCTTGCCATGAGATGCTGAAGTCGTTGCCTAGCAACACAAAGATAGCATGCACAACACCTCCACCAAACCAGCCAGAGTCAGACTCTGACCTGTCCTCACCTGAGTTGAAGAAATCTTTCCCTTCAGCTAATTTATTTGAAGTGTTGCTGCAGGTGCTCTCATGCTATTTGTCGGTGCAGCGACAGCAAGCTAACCCCAACAGAGTCTTCACTGTGGTCACCAACCAGCTCGTCCAGCCGTTGGTGCTGCTCAGGTACATTCTGAACTGTCAGGACTCAAACCTGCGCAGAGACATCCGCCTCAAGATCGACTCCATCCTTCAAGCAGCTCTCTTTCCTAACGAGCACCTTGCCACATACAAGGGGGAGCTTTTGCAGTCCAAAGAGGATTCTGGGAAACATGGTTCTGGAGGGCCTAAAGGGCCTTTAAAACCAGTCAGTGCTTTGCTCTGCAAACTGAACGCCCGGGGTTACTGTGAGCCGTCTCTGTACTTCGCTGTGAAGAGTGACGCCTTGTCGCTGTTTTTTAAGTTTTTCCTGGAAAGCTATAGAAAAGGAAAGGGAGACACAGACGAGGAGCAAAGGATGCTTTGTTTTTATTTCCTCACCAAACTGACCCCAGCTTTAGATCTCCATCCTGACGGGAACTCCTCTGAAACTGAAGCATCCCCTGAAGCCTCCTGCAGCCCGGAGAGCTGGAGCCTGGCTCTGAAGGCTGTGGAGTCCTTGCTCAGCCAGGTTCTCTCGGCTGACATTTATAATGTAGCTGCTGACAGAATCCGACATGGAGAAGTTCAGCTCAACTTTTACAGAGGTGTTGCCCAACTTCTCTACTCCCAGGCAAAGCCCAGGTAAAAAGCAGCTTCTCTTGACATCATTTCACCTGTTTATTAAAACAAGTATCCCCCATCATTGTGTATTTAACACAGAGTGAAGTCGTATTTGTGTTTTCTTTCAGCATCCCTTCATGGTACCGCTGTCTGAAGGTGCTTTTGAGTCTCAACCACCTGATTCTTGAACCAGACTTGGAGCAGCTGTTATCTTTAGCTTGGGTAAACTCAGAGAACATGGAAGTTCAAGTGCAGCGAGCTAGACAGGTGTGAACAGATTAAACGCACTGCATTTTTTTTCTCCTCATGAGATTAACATGTTTGTTTTCCTAACAGCTCGTGGTTTGCAGTCTCCTCCAGACCTACACTAAGCTCCGTCAGCTGCCTCGTCTCTTTTCTGCGCTCCTGTCTGTGATCTGTCAGCCAGCTCTGGATGAGCGCAGACCTCTGCTGCTCCCTGGGGACATCATTGCATCCCTCAGGGGCTGTCTTCTGGAAACTCCCCCTTCTCAGGTTGTGGAAATCTGCTCTTCAGTGCTGGAAAGCATCAAGACATGCATGGTGAAGAAGAAGAGGGAGGAGCTTGAGAAGATGGAGGTTGAAGGAGCAGAGGAAGAGCGAGAAGACTCGTCACTGAAACTCTCCTCTCTCAGTCGGCTGCTTCATGTCATTCTATTCAGTCTGAAAACTCTCGATAATGCCTCTCCTGTGCCTTTACTTCGGAAAAGCCAAGCTCTGATGGAGGAAATGCAGCAGATAATCAAAGAGTTAGAACATCTGCTGTCAGCAGAGACAACATCTAAACCAAACGCACATTCAGTTCAAAAGGTCACAAAGAAAGGCAAAAAGAAAGAGTTGAAGAGCACTTCAGTGTCAAAAGTTGAATCTCTCTGGATGCAAAAAGCCCAGGAAGCAGCTCTCCTGCTCAGATATAGTTGGGTGGAAGTGGACACGCTCTTCCACATCTACTGCAGCAAGTACACATCAGTCAACCTGCCTGTGACGGCGCCCATGAGCCAAGCTGAAGCTCCCTCCAGCTCTCCATTGTTGGCCCACATGGAGACTCTTGTTTCAGGATCACTCCTGCCATCAGTCCACCGTCCTTCCTGCATGAGTGTCCTGCTGCTCAAACTCCTCACTTTACAGCAGATGAAGAAGGTTTTGTTAGATGACACTTTAATCTCTGAGCCAAGTGCCGAAGCTCTGCTGAAGAAAGCGGTCCAGTTTGTTTTATCTGAGCTGCAGTTTGAGGTGAAGCCAGCAGAGGAGGAGGAGGTGGTTTGGGATGGGCAGATAGGCAGCGTGGAAGACAGAACTTTTCCTATCGCACACTGGAATCTCGTTGCATCCAACTTGCCTTTGATCGCTCCCTACATGAGTGGAGATGATGTTGCCCACATCGCACACATCCTCGTCACTTCCACTCTCAGACAGATGAAAGGACCCAAAGATCTGCCATCAAACTGCCTGACTTTCTCCCTCATATCCTCACAGCTTCTGCAGAGCCCAGTTCTGGCAGAGATGCCTTCTCTGTTCTCTGCTGTGGTTTGGTTCCTCACGCAGAGAATGATTGATATCCTCAAGGCAGGAACTATTCCAAAGGTCTGTCCTAAAGTTCTGACGCTGGATGTGAAACAATCGGAAAGTGTGCCGTTGCAGAAAGATGTTGCACAGACTATGTTTACTCAAGAGATGACCGGAGCTTTAGTTGAGGACGTTTTGGCTTCTTTTCAAACGGGTGACGTGCTCGTGCTGCTGACAGAAGCACAAACTAAAGAACTGATGAGATTGTTGAGAATCTTCACAAACCTTAACCCAGACGGAATGGGCGCTCAGGACCTTTCCGTTGCCTTTCTCCTCTTGTTCTTTATTTTTGCATCCACCTCTCAACATCCTGACCAGAGGAGCGTGGATTCTCCTGAAGCTGAAGGGGACGCCGACCTCCTGGGACACTTGCTTGGGATGCTCGGTTGTCTCGTGGAGGCTAAAGACTTCCGAGGTGTTTTGAAGCTCATCCACAGCGGTACTCTGCTGCAGATTGCTGTTTCCGCTCTCCTCTGGCATAGTGACGGTGTAAAACCTCGTGCCTCAAGCAGCGCTAACTGGCTGGATGTTGTCAAAGCAGCCCAAAACTTCATCCTATCTTTGGTCAACTTGATCATTGTTAGAAACAACAGCGTCAGACTCAACTTGGACCAGTTTGCTTCCTTTCTTACTGCTAAGGAAGCAGCAATTAGGCAAGTCACCCAGTCTAGTGTTGGAGCATCTGTTCATGTTCTGTTGGCCATCCTGACTTCCTTCTCCCAGGCGATGATCACCAACTTAGGAAGAAGCAAGCCAATGGATCAAATTTTAACTCAAGTCCTCACATGTGTTACTGCTTCCTTGGCACCAGCTGTGGAGCTGGTCCTGAAGCCCCACTCTGCCACAACTCTCAATCAAGCTTTTCTTGTGGAAGTCGTTACAGTCATGCTGCGCTGCGAGATGGCCACGTTATCAGGGGAAGATCAGCTCGTTCTCACTCATATGACTCTCTATCAGAGCTTCTGCCAACAGATCATTAGAGAAATGAGCTCTGCCTCCAGGCCCACAGACTTCCTGGTTTCCTCTCTGCGCTTCTTGTCTTTGTTTTATGCAGCAGTGGAGAAGATGAGCAGAAGCATGGAGCAAGGAGAGGCCAGCGATGATGCAGAGCTGGACAAGCTGTACACCCAAATACTGCAGGCTGTGCACGAGCTGCTAACAGGTGATCTGTCTGGTATTGTCACAACTCATAATTTGGTAAATGAGCAATTAATCTAATGGGACAACTTTAATTTTCCCCCTGAAGATCCAGCATCGTGATTTCAACTCGTATTTAAAAAGTTTGTTACTTGTGCACTCTGTACTTTAGGGTTTTTTTTTTTTAAATGTTGCATGTTGTCGCTCTGCTCTCAGCTCCTTGGCTGTCACCTGCTGGTGTCATGGATCTGGAGCCTACGGTACAGGAGCTGTTGAGCCATCTGGTTGAGAGAAGCACTACACATCAGTTCAACCTGCTTCTACTCATGATCAAGGACAGGCTGGATATCTGCAAGCTAAGGGCAGGAAACTGCAGGGTAAGAGCAGATCAGGTCTGATTACTTTTAAACATAAAGTATCTAAAACTCCTAAACTTTGTAGATCTTTTGAGTCAGTTTTTTTTTATTAATTTATGTTGTTTAGGGTCCATTTTATGCTATGAATAACAAAGAAAAATATTTTTTTCACAAGCTGACTCACTGTTTTTGTTAGATGTTACAAAATGCATGTAATTTTATGATAATTATACATATGGCAGAATATTTTAAGGTTTAAATAAAGGAATTGCTTTCTTTTTTGACTATTAAAATACTCTCTCCTGTGAAGAAATAGGACTGCAGTTTGTTTCACTGATTACTTTATTCATCTTCTTTGTCCACAAAGTCACCGTCAAACTAACACACAAATAAATAACATAAATACAAGTTTTGATAAAACAAGTTACATGAACAAAAAATGAAAATGCAAACCTCACTGGCTGCATTCATCAAAAAAAAAAAAAAAAGAAAGCAAGAAAACTTCACCATACAGCTTCGTTAAAACGTCTTTTCTTCTCAGTCTTTTTGTTATATGGATCATAACTTTCTATCTTCTTTGATTAATTTCTTTTGCCATATGGAACTCAACAAGTGGCTTTACAACAAAAGTTTTTTCCGTGCAAAACAGTCTAACAAAGGCTCCGCCCCTCAGAAATATACAAAAATAAAATGCATAAATATGCAAAATATGAATCAAATTAAGAGCAAATGCTAACTCTTTTATTGTGGCAATTAAACACTGTCAATACAAATGTAAGTCTTCCTAAACATTTGGATGTGTTTTCTGATTTCCTTCCAGGAGGTGCTCTCTGGAGTCATCACAGCTAAACTGCTGTCCTGCTGTCAGCTACCAGAGAGCTGCTCCAGAGCGCTGTGGCTCATAGCACCTCAGATCATCTCAGCTATGGTGGTGAGTACAAAACCCCCAAACTCTCACTTTCAAACATTTACCTCAGGGGTGTCAGACTCCAGGCTTCGTGGTCCAGCATCCTGGATCAGGTGTGTTTACCCAGTAGGGAGCTTCAATGGGAGGTTAGTTGAAAATCATTTAGGAGTTTGAGACCTGTGACGCTTCCAGTGAAAATATGTGCAAACAAATTCTGTGAATGTGGCTCATTCATGTTTGGTATCAAACATGAGGAAGAAAAATAATATTTAAGACAAAATCTGAATGCAGTTCCTTGGTTTGCTGTTAGGAGGCGCTGTTTTGCAAAGTAAATACATATTAGCAGTGCTGTTGAAAATCTTTGGATCATTGTTCTGTTAAAGTTCAAGGAAAATCATTGCAGTTGAAAACATTTAAGACAAATAACGAAATATTTTTCAGGCAGAATTCAAATAAGAACTACATTTATTTAGATCTTTATATGTAAAGAAGAAGCTCTTAATCTGTGTTTATTTACTTTTTTTGTTTTAATCATAAATCATTCTCTTCATTAAAACAGTGTTTTGATTTATAACATAACAAATGTTTAAAAACACATCAATTTATGTCTTTATGATTAACCAGATATAACCAGCAACTTCCTGTCTATCAGGAAACTGCTTCACATCTTAGCTGAATTTCTTGCTGCTACATTTACTATGTCAGACTTTATATAATTATTGCAAACTATGCACTGAGGGTTTAATAGTCACTTAAGTCTCAAAACGACATATTAGCAACTTGTTTTTGTTTAGGTTTTCTCTTCTAGTCAGTGTGATTTCCTACAACAACTTATATCGACCAATAATTATCTGAATGTCTTTTTTTATTGTATGTATTCTCTTCTAATATTGTAAGAAACAAATGAAAGATTTCACACAGAAAGTTGAGAAGTCATTAACAATATTAGGATTTTTTTCCAAGCAGATTCACTGTATTAGCTTTAAAAAATACAGCAAAGCAAATTTGAATTTAAAAAAAAAAAAATAATTAGAATGACTGTAAATATAAAAACTTAAGTAAAGATTTGAGCTCAGAAATGATTTAAAAATCAATATAAGTATTCCTGACATGTTCACTTTAGTTCATCATAAGTCTCTTAGCTGTCTCTTTTCTTCACTCTTTTTTTGTGTTGCAGTTCTTGGTCAGATCATCCAGTCAGGATGTCTCGCTGACTCTTACCTTTACTGTTCCCACGGTAACATCACTGACCTCACTGCTGCGCTGTGGAGAGGGTTTCATTACCAACCCTCATCATGTGGTTTTGGTTCTCGGCGCGCTCCAGTCGCTCCCTTTAGACCACCTTAAGCCGCCTGCGTACCACGCTGTGTTCCTGGCTGTTCATGAGGCCTTGTTTGCCATCCTCCAGTGTCATCCTCAGGTACCGAAACACAAGAGTACCATTCATCAAGTTACATATGTTACTTAAAATCATTTTAAAAACTATTACATATTACATAATTGCAAACTTTATGCCCCATAACATTTTAAATCAGTGAGCTTTTTGTCATGGCGCAACTTTCTAGTAAGGAAATTCATATTAAAAGCAGATCTTTGACGTTTTCCTTTCCCATTCTGCACAACTTCCAACAAGTGGAATGTAATTACTCCTGGTCTCGACACATGCTGAGGCTAAGCCGCTGTTCCACAAAGAAATGATGCTTTCAGCCAGAGCATATTGCATCTCAAAGATGTGCTGCAAAAATTCCTGAAAAAATGCATCTACGTCACGCCTGAGGTGTTTGCTCAAACATCAGCGACATGTTACCTTAAAAACAAACAAAACAACCCAGTTTATGTAGCTTTAGAGGAAATTATGTTTTTCCTTCTCAAGGAGCCTCTGTCTAAATATTAAATTTTTACACTACTTTTATGTTGAAAAGTTGTTGTTTTTTCTTGGTCAAAAGAAACACAAACAAAGAAGGATTGTACGGAGCCATATGTACTGAATTAAACAGCAAAGAACCCCATAAGTGATGTCAGATGTGAGTAAAGGTGAGATGCCATTAAAGCAGAGCAGCACTGGATAGGAGAGTAGTTAAACTGATGCAGGAAACAGAAAAGTTGTTTCCTTTTTTAAATAAAGAAAGGAGATGAATGCTGATTTTGTTATTATCATTTTTCTTTCTTTCTTCCAGTCACAGCAACTCAATTACCTCTATGTGCTGTTCAGTCATTAGTTGAGAACAGTTTTCATATAACGATAGGCATGTTCAAACACTGCTACTCTTTCACATCAAATAGAAAAGTGAAAATGTTTGAGTGATTAAAGAGAAAAGTAGTAAATCTGGTCTCTCCTGTGTGTCTTTAGGTGATGCTGAAAGCTGCTCCGTCCTTCTTAAGTGTCTTCTATCGTCTGGTGGCTTCTATCATGCAGGAAGGGAGGCAGAGAGGAGACGCAGATCCAGGTGACCCTGTTACTACCTCTGGATTATAGAATATCACCCTCCCTTTTGACACTGTCAATTTATATTTCTTTTCTAAGGTTAATGTTATTTATTAAAGTTCTGGGAAAAAATGTAATCTATACACAGCTTGTGTATTTCTTTTTAAATAACTTTTTACTTTATACAACAATGTTCCAGCTCTTTCCTGATATCAAACATTGTTAAATTGTTGGCTCCTAAATGCATTAATGTCCATTTTAGATCATTTTTGCAAAGGTAAATCCTTGCTATTAAACAAGTCTGCTGTATTTGCAACCAGACAATCAGCAATGAAAGCTCATGTACATGTCGACAGCTATTTGAAGGCATGTGGTGTAATAAGGTTTACCTCTCACAAGTTTAATTTGTCTTTAAAATGACAAAAGAAGCACAATTGTTCTAAAAATCTTTGACCAAAAGCAGGTGAAGCTATAGCTCCTCACATACCTTTATTTTGTTGTTGCTAATTGAAACTCAATTGAGTTCTGAATAAACTATACCATTCTGAATTTTCAAAAGACAACCCCTCCCACAATCCAAAAAATGAGAACCACAGATTAACCAGTTGCACTAGTTTTACCTACGTTGTCCCTTGACTTTACTGTTTTTACTGCACTGTCAATAAAACTGATTAAAAAATAATGTATTTTGGTCGTTTAGCTTTGATTTTGCAAATTTCTAGTGCATGTTTTGGGACTCACATGGTCTGGAAACGTCTTACATTTACCTCCTTTTTAATTAGTACTTTTGGAGAAAGTTAATGTAGTTAAGAAATTCACCTGCATAATTTGTTCCACTAAATTTGTAGTTTATTGTTTTAATTTTAAGACTTTGCAGCAGTGGAGGAAATCAGATAAGTTTGTAATTTAGGAGTCAAAAAAATAATCATTCAAATTTAGGCTCAATTGATTCAGCTTTACATTAGACGGTTGATTTTTGGGGGGTTTTCTTATAATGAATTAAATCTTTAAGAAATATTAACTTTGCCTTTAGGAATTTTATATAAAATCTATTATTAAATCAAAAGCATTAGATCTAGAAATGTGCACTTTTTACACACCGTGTTGTGTTATTATTTTAATAATGTACAAAGTGAACCCTAAACTTAAAGCTGCAGGCTTTCTGGTTGAGTGGTCAGTCTGTAGTGCAAGCAGAAGGACCAACAACGGTTTGTCTTCTAAAGGTGCAGACACAGATGTGTACTTGGAGTGCTCCATCCTGACGGAGAGGATGTACTCTCACATAGCAGCTGCAGCAGACAGCTTCACCACGCTGTCGGCCTTCATGGTGGCTCAGTACGTCACGGAGCGGCAGAAGGTACACACTCCCACACAATTATTGTCTTCTGATAGTTGTGTTTGTTTTGGCCTGTTTGTGTTGGTTTTATTATTCTCTGACAGAGCAGTTCAGATCCTTTATTGAGCAGGCATAATTGCAGTCAGTCATAGTAAGTCAACACTATCTCATCCATTCAAAGCAGCGGTCTGTCATTTTCTGCAGCTGTGAGTCAGACACACACGTCACAGAGGCAGCAGGAGCTCAGATGATCCTCTTGATCTTCCACAGTTTGTCTGCTTCCAGCCGCACTCAACAGCTGAGGCGCTCACAGGCATGGAAGGAGAAATAGTTCAGTTTGGCAAATTGTAGATGTGGCAAATCTCAGTAAACGGGTCCAGGATTACAGTAACTCCACGAGCTGGAGGGAAGCTTAAGGCTGGACGTTCCCGGAGAACCTTGAGTCACGTCTGGCTTGTGAGTGCGGCTCCTGGCTGCTGCTGCTGCCAGACTCTGTCCATTATGCCCTCAGCTTGACTCAGCACTTTTCTTCACCAGTTAGAGGAAAACATAGAAATACCGTACTCAAATAAGACTCAAACAAAAGTTCACTTATTTGTATTTTCCTGGTCCCTAAAGAAAAGCAGAGTATTTGTCATCATCTAAAGAAGGTTTTTAACTTTTAATTCAACTTTATATGAAAAAAGTTGATTTTGAAGTTGATATTAGAATAGTATTCAGAATTGACTCTTATAGCTCCTGAATCAGATTCAGCTAAATTCTTTTAGCTGTCCACACAACATACTGCATTTAATGGGCGGCCGTGGTGCAGCGGTAGAGCGGTCGACCTCTGATCCGAAGAGCTTCGATTCCCGCCTTGCCTGCCCATATGTTGAAGTGTCCTTGGGCAAGACACTAAACCCCAAGTTGCCTTTGGTGGAAGGTTGGCGCCAGTGTTTGGCATCAGTGTATGAATGTGTGTGTGAATGGGTCTGTGACTGTAAATCACATTGGGCCTTCAAGGAAGGCAGTAAAAGTACCTAAACAAGTATACGTCATTTAATAAACATAAAACCCAATTCTTTTGAGCAAAAAGCTTTTGGTTTGTTGAATATGAAACCAAAAAGCAATAAATTAAAAACTGAATCCTTTTTTTGCATTACATCCTTTTTATGCTTTTATATATGATTGAGGTGGATGAATAGAGTTAAAGGACACATGTCAGTTTGGTGAAAACTGCTGAACATTTACGTTCAGGGTCCCTAACCCAAAAAAAGAAATCTTCAATCCTACCATGGACAATAAGTACTGTGGTATTTATTCATAGATTATATGAAGTATAACATTTCACGTTAAAAATTTGACATATTTTTTTATTTTAGATTACCAGATCTCTTTTCATGTCCAGATTATCTAGAGAAGGGGTGGGGGCCATATGCTGCGCAATAAATTATATTGATAATCCTAATGATTGTTTTATTGACCCTGTATTTCAGGTGTCTCCTCATAGATGATGCAATATAGAAACATTGACCTCTGTCTAGAAAGTTATTCTGCTTTCATGTGTTGTTTTTTTAAGATTTTGTTGTTTTTCTGAAGTTCATGTGTCATTTCTGAGTCGGACAGGCATTTTTCTGATTATTCCAACAGCACATGAATGCATAATTTATTTAAGTTTGTGTTTTTCTCTGAGGGACATCGTTCCATTGGTGCAATTGGCACTAAATTTTCCCCAAAAAATGTTCAAAATAAAAACTCCATAATTTTCTGTTTTAGAAATATATTTATTTTTAATCAAAATTAACATGTCTTTGTCTGAATTCCATGTTATTTCTTCCTCTTATGAGGTGGATTACCGAAACACGTCACACATCTGCTCCTGGTCTGACCCTATTGTGAAATTTTGGAACCATTTGTGGTCCACAAATCAAAATGCTTGCCCACCTCTGATCTAGAGGCATTGAATAATGAATTATTTAAATATTAGTTAATAAAAAAGGCAGAAACTATTTTATTCAGTAAACTTAATCCACAAAACTGTCAGAAAAAACGATTGGCACTCTGGAGCTCTTTGGATTTTTAAAGATATTTGCAAAGCTGTGTCTCACCCAAAATGTATAGAACACAGGTCTTTTGTTGAAGGATAATAGAATAGTTTTAACTTTGAAAAGAAATGTTTTTTTCAGACTATGCAGCATCCAATGTGTTTTTCCAAAATAGAAGAGTTTGACAGATTTTTGTGCTCCGTGTTCCACAGAAAATCAATTTAAGGTCAATAGGCACAACCAGAATTCATACTTATGGTGCTCTGGATTTTAAGGTGGACTGTCCATGACGAGATTAAAGGATTTTAAGTACGCCATATGGTCCAAAGGGCATTTAAATAGCCAATATTTATACATTTCTGACATATATGCACCAACAACAATAAATAAAACTATTCATTCATTCATTCATCTTCTTGGCTGCTTTTTCCCTTTCGGGGTCGCAGGGTGCCGGAGCCTAACCTGGCTACTGATGGGCGAAGGCAAAGTTTACCCTGGACAGGTGGCTCTAAGTGTTGAAGGTTGTAGACCCCTGGTTTAGAAGGATATTTCTTTGTCAAACTAAGATTTTATTATTATCATGTAAAATATATTATTATGTAAAAGAACCTGTGGTTGGCATCTTATTATGCTTTTATATATATATATATATATATATTTTTTTTTCTTTTAACAAGATTAAGCCCTGATAAGTTCTTTTCCCTGAGAATATCCAATAACACAAAAGCACAAATACTATCCTTCACCTCATGTTCATATGAAATATAATAACATCCTGATAAGGTAGAATAACCAAAACCACATTATGTCGCTATGGTTACCTCCAAATGGAACTCTTTGGAAGCCTTAATTCCAGGTCACTTTGGGTTGGTTCGTTCTGTTTGCTCAAACCTGTGATATGAGGTTTTTCCCTCATATTAAAGGCTGTAATTGGGTGATTTTATTTAAGCATTTAACTACCACCGAGCAGACAGATGCACCACACTGTCATGGTGACCAACAAATGTCTGATGACTTCGATTGCATCAGGTCACGGTGTGTCTTACTTGAACTTGTGCACTGGAGATAGATGAGCTGGAACTATTAAATATCTTGTGTTTTTGTTTCCGAAGGTTTACAGGGTTTTGTCATTGTGATACCCCAGTGTTGTGAAGTTGCGTGTTGTTGGATAAAAGTCCCTCTGTGTGGTGTTTGTTTTCTGGCTGCTCTGATTCTGTCATCCCAGTCTACATCCATTGTTGCAGGGCGAGAAGTGCTTATTTTTTTGCATTGAGCCACATAGACTGATACACCAAGTCGTTTGTATTTTTAATATATGGCTGAATGCTAATAAACAATTGTCTTGATTAGTAAAGTGAGTTTACAGCAGTCAGGATAGTTTTATTAAGTTAGTAAAGTAAAAAAAAGCATTTCATATCATAAATCTTAATAATTTTCTGTTTCTTTCCTGTCTCTGCTCTTCCAGGTCACTCTGCGATCAGACGTCAAGCTGCATCTGACAGAAGGCATCTACTGCATACTGGACCTGTGCAAAGAGCAGGATATAAGGTTCCTTAAGGCCGGGCTGCACACGGGAGTCAGAGAGGTGTTCAATGAGCTGTACAGCAGCTACACCCACTACCACAAAACGCAGAGGCAAGGAGAGGACAAGTACACTGTCTGATACAGTGAAATGTCTAGTACAGCTTTGAAAAATAAACTCTGGATTTTTTACTCACCTTTTTGTTAGTCACGTCTATGAATTCATTTAGGGATGAATAAGAACATTTTTGTTTGTAAATGACCTGAGGAGGAGTGGAACCAGACTCGTTGGCTAGTTCTGAGTGAAACAGTTTAGAAATTGTCATCAGTTTTGTAAATAAAAAGAGTGAATGGTTGAATAAGAACGATTAACCTCTGCACGCTCTGGATTCTATCAGAGTTTAAAGAATCTGACTTACTGAAATATACATAAAGAACATTTAATCTACCTACTTTTTAAGCAAAAATTGTTTCCACATGTGTCACGTGTGATTGGTTGTTTATTTCAATTTCCCATGACTTTTTGTTCCATAAATACTTATGGGGAAAATAAATACCTGGATGGACAGGTTCTTAAACCTGTAAAGCTGTTTCTTTTTTGTGTGAAATGTTCTCACCACTATGAACAAGAAATAGTTTTTGTAACTTAATATTCAAAAACTATTAACATTTCGTAAAATTAATGTAAATCTTTTTGTGATAGAATAATAAAAGTCATATATCTGGGTTTCTCACCTCTGATGAAATCACGTATTATCCTCAAATCCAGGTTTATACAAAGCAAGTTAAAATTCATGGAATTAATTGTCTGTAGTAGATCATTACAGAAATCATCTGTTCCATTTTTTTTAATTATTTTTCTGCTCTGAGGCAACATCTTACTTACATTTTACCTTAAAGTAATGACCGTACAAAAATTATTTATGGCACATCCCGTATCAGAAACGATGCACTGAGAATTATATTCCAATACACTTTTAGTGTGAAATCTGTCACTTTTTGTTTATAATATTTTGCAGTCTTTCTGTTATCATCATAAAACACACTCCTCCACCAGCATCAATGCTTTAGTTTCCTCACATTGCATAAGCACATGTGTCCTACATCTTCTGAAACAAACTAGTTAGATTACTTACACTCCGAAATGTTGTAGTGTATCAATTCTTTAAGTGAAGTGTCTTACGGTTGTTTTCTTTTAGATCAACAGCCCTTAAAGACATGATTCACTTGTTAGACCCTTTCAGATCATCTAGGACACCCAATTCAAAAATAAAAAAAAAATGTTTGTGTTTTTGACTGTTATTGTGGCATTTTTCCTTATGATTTGGCATATATAAAGAAGATTCAGCTTAAAACTGTATTTCTGAGTATGACTTTATTCACATTGTTGTGAATCAAGAGCATACAAAAAAGACTTTCAGAAAAGCTTGTTATGCATCCAGCTGTAGATGACTGGATCCATGTATGTCTTTTTTTCCCTCCTCTTTCTGGGTCAAAACTGTACAACTGGATAGGTCTGAAATTGCCAGACCACACCAGTAATTTAAAGTTGGGGCTGTAAGCTAGCGACTGATTGTGTAAACATTTTCACAAACATTGGAGGCAAATTTCTAATAAACTACTGCTGCTCTGCAGAAACTGTCCTAGAAAATGACAGTTTTTTTTATTTAGGCCAAAAACTACATAATCATAACTAAAAAACCACTGGGGAGGCTTTTAAAATGGATCAAAGGATGATCGGAGTGGAACTTTAAATGTGTTGATTTGTTTTTTTTCCCCACGTACATCTGGTGATCCCTCAGGTTAAAGATTGCTGATGAAGACCATAAGATTTAATGTAATTTTAATAAGATTTGATTTAGTGAAACAGTGGCTGACAGCATGCACCCTCCATGGGTTTAAAACTGTAAATATTTCCAGTCAGGAGCTTTTATATCACAGCACCACTATGAAAAGAACTGCATTAATTAACTTTTGATTTTTCAGGAGACTTTAATCATTAAGAATTGAGGGCGTTTCCTCTTTCCTTTCATGTTCTGGGTTGATTTTCATTTGGAGCCTTTATGTTATGTGAAGTTTTGTCCTTTGAATCTTCATATCATTCTCATTCTAAATTGAGACTGAACGTCTGGCTTTTGACCCCATCTGTGGTCCTAATTAAATCAATATGTTTGAAAATGGATAATTCCATAAATCTGTTTACCCTTCTTTCCTCAAACTCATCTGTGCCGTTGTTCTTTTTTATGCAGCGCTGCACAAAACAAATGCTTGCTCTTTGTGTTGCACCTCAGAGAACCACAGTGAATGTTAAACACGGCAGTTAAGCTCATGCAGTTGCAAGGTAAATTACTTTTTCCTTTCATTGTGTGTCCCCACCAGACAAAGACAAACTGGTAAATAAATCAGACAAATAATAACTCCTATTTTCACAGAGTTTGAACAGGATCCAACCTTTATATTGGAGGAAAAAGAAAACAAATTTCAACATTATTTACTTTCCGATTTAAAACGAGCCAAGATCTCTTACCTGTTTTCTTGTTGTAGAATACCTATTAGTCTTGCGTCCGTGCTGGCTTTCATCACAGTTTAGGATTACTCTTTTTTTTTTTACTTTCAAGTCAGCACAAGGTCAGACCTGTCAGTATGTCTCAGAACTGTTATCCCTTTGTAATCCCACTCGCCATAAGATCCTCAGACAGGGGCTTTCCATCTGCTCCAACCCTCCTGCTGAAAAAAGTGTTAAAAACTGTACAAGTTTTAAACTTTACTTTTACTCATCCAACTTATTTTGCAGTTATTTCACTCGTATCCTAGTTTTTTTTTTTTAGTTTAACTGTTCATTTATTTCTTGCTCCCCTTCTCTTTCTGATGGATCCCATTCAGTCAGAAACAAAAAATATATATATTTTTGTTAGAGAATCAAAATAAAAAAGGGGGATTAACCAGACATAAAAGGACACAGCCTAAAAAATGAAACTGTTTTACAGTTTTGAATCACAGGAAAAAAATACTTAATATCTTTGACTGGAAAAAAAGTTTGAACCTTTTCTTTAGAGGCTCGAGGGTGTACAAAGATAATGAAATCTTTCTTGACCATGTGCTGCTAAAACTTGCTTACTCTGAGTTTTTGTTTTACTCCACCCATCCTGTTGCAAGATGGACTAAAGCCATTTATGCTCTTAACTCTGCTGCAGGTTGCAGAGAGATACTCAATCTTCTTTTTGCCTCTGGAGAGTGAACAGCAATGTGTTTCTTAAACTTCTAGATTTTGTGGATTTGCTTCTGTTATATATATGTATCGCCATTGAAATTCAGGTGGCGGTTCTCACGATTCCATTTGAGCATGACAGAAGAGAAAAATGATATATAAGCTGAACTTAAAAACTGTTATTACAGAAACTAACGTTGACAATTCTTGTTGTGCCTTTTAATTTACAAGGTTTTAGAATAATGTCTGTTTTTTCCGCTACCAGCAATGTACTGAAATAGATGAGTATCTGCAGCTTTTGGCAAAATTACTGCCGGTTGTGGCCAAAGAAATGCAGTTTTCTTTCCAAGTTTGAGTTTTTCCTCCAATAACAGTAATTTAGTCTGTTTTCTTTATTTGAATCTGAAGTCAGACATTGTAAATAAAACCAAAGTAAAACCACAACCACAAACTTTCACTTTGGAAAGACTTATTTGTCTTGTTTATATTTCTCATAAAATATATTTTGCAAAGTTTAACACGGTTGTTCATTAAAATATGTCATAAAAATAAGAAAAACATTGAAATATTGTGTTGAACATGACAAAATTAATAGGTTTATTTATGAAACTTAATTTGTAGGTGCCCTGCCTATGTTCTCAAATTGTAAAATTATGAATCACAGTGTTCTTTCCTGTGTTTACATTAGAAATATAACCAAATTGGATCTGATAACTGATTTCTAACATTTTTCTGACAATGTTAGGTTAATGAAAAGGACAATCCAAATCCTAATCTGGAATTGATTGAGACGCAGGTGGATTTCTTACTTTTTGCTTGAGTTTGATTATTTCTTTAAAGTAAAAAAAATATTGGTTGCTTAATGTTTTGAGTGGATTTTTAAAGGTTTAAAAGATCAAGACAGTCTGGATTAGAAGTTACATGGCTCAGACTACATGAATTATGAAAGATTATTTGACTAAAACTAGGCCAAACATAAACTTAATTAAATATAAGCCAATGTGAAGCAGTATGCTCTGCTCAAAAAATAAAGGGAACATCTAAACAACTCGATGTAATTCTAAGTCAATCACACTTCTGTGTAATCAAACTGTCCAATCAGGAAGCAACACTGACTAACAATCAATTTGACATTTTCTTGTACAAGTGGTGGAAATAATAGACAAGCAGCGAGACAACTCCAATAAAGAAGTGGTTCTGCAAGTGATGACCACAGACAACTTCTCCATCCTTACTGTATGTTTTCTGCCTGATGTTTTGGTGATTGTTGAATGCTGACAATGTTATCACTCCAGCGGTACCATGAGACGGCATCTATAACCGACACAAGTGGCCCAGGTTGTGCAGCTCATCCAGGATGGCACATCAATGCGGGTTGTGGCAAGAAGTCTGTCAGAGTAGTTTTCAGAACATGGAGGTGGTACCAGGAGACAGACTAGTACATCAGGAGATGTGGAGGAGGGAAACAACCCTGCATCAGGACCACTACCTCCTCTGTGGATCACTTCCAGAACCCTGCAGAATGACCTCCACATGAGAGTGGTAGGAGGGCCTGGGGTCCACAGGTGGGAGTTGTTCTTACAGCCCAACATCAGGAAAGAAGTTTGGCATTTGCTAGATAAGACTAAAATTGGACAATATATGGATTTAAATTATGCAATTTAAATGCATAAATGATTAAATAAAAAAATATATTTTTTTCACTGTACAAGTTTAACTGAAAAAATGAAAAGCAAAAATTAAAAAAAGAAAGATAAAATGTTAATTTACAAAACCTAGTAAAATAAAATAAACAGATGTTGGCTTGGCTCATTTCTTGAAACTGAAATTCTCAAAACTTTACAGACAAATCTCCAAACTAACTTGTAGGCTACTTGTTCACAACAGAATCTCATTTCTCGTTGCTTTCGTACAATTTCAATTATCTTAATACATCTCTCAAGTGTGTCAGTGAACTTTGGAAGTGGTTTTGTACACATTAACACAGTAAACCCATGTTTAGTGCATTTTACAATTACTTAGATCTTAATGATCTAAACTGATTTGCCATTTCACAGTCTAATGCCCATTTTCTTCAAAACATGATTTCAGTGTGGGAGCCATCATATAAACAAACATTTGTTCAATTTTCAAAATTAAACTTGGTCTTGACCGACATGTAAACTGTTTTGGGAGAGATCTGATCATCTGCAGGTGATCCATGGGGATGTACTGAAGCATTTGGGTTATTTTGAGGAAATGACTTAGTGGATGTTAATGAGCTACGGTATCTGAGAAGGATCTATGCAGTTCTGATGGCACTGACTCTCTACCCAAGATAAGAATCGAATTCTGGAAAGCCTGTCTGATGAGTTTGGGGAAATAAATTAGCTTTGTCTAGTAAGATGAACTAAATGACCTTTTAGTTTTGAGAATGTCATTTCAGTACCAAGAAATGAGCCAAACTAATGGGAAAAAATGTGTCAACATATTCAGAAATCTAATTATAAAGGTTTTAATGTCAGAATAATTTGTTTTTTTATAAGTGATTTAATTTATGAACATTGGTGCAATCTAAAATATAGATAATAAAATTAAAAATGTGGTTTATAGTTGAAAGTTTTGCGCATGGCTTAGAGCATCTCTGGCGCCCTCTATCGTCCGACCAGAGCCGGTGAAAGCATGAAGCGTGTTATTCTCGTTTACAGGTCCAACAGGGGCTCCTCTCTCAAAATGTTCAACAACCATCTCCTGTAGGGACGGCCTCCTCCACCACCACCCCCATCCTACCCCACTTTAGCACGGGACCGCAGGGGGACGACTCGTTGGCAGTCCCGGCCCTCCTCCGGGGCTTCCTGAGCCGGTGTTTGATTGGATTAGAGTCGGCTTGCCTTTGCCCTCTAACCCCGCTGATGGTGGCTCGCTGCTTCCTGCTCTCTCCGCTCCGCTTCGCCGACTAACGCAGGCTGCCGACGCCGCTCAGCGAAGCAGCCCGCGCGGACACAGCTGACCGGGACAAGCCGCTGCTACGGCCCGAGACGAGCGGAGCGGGGAAGCGGTCAGACACACGGCCAGGCGGACGGGGAGAAGTCTCAGCCATGCGGAGGAAATCGAGGATAATGTTGTGTTTCGCGGTGCTGTGGGTGCTGGGGATTGCCTACTACTTCTATCCGGGAACAACGCTCAGTCGGAAGGTAGGATTTCCGTTCACCGACTGCTGCCGGTTCTTCCGGCGCCCGTGAGAGCGACACTTCGAGGACAAAGCTGATGTGATTTGGCGCCGCTGCCCTCGTCATGAGGGGGGGCTCCGGTTCGGTAAAGATTGTGATAAACGGCCTGCTAGTAGTATCAGTGGGCAGGCTGTGATTTTGGGGAGGAGTGGGGGGTGAACGGGGACCGTTGTTTGTGGCCGGTCGGCGTGTTCACACCTCCCGGTACGGCGGCGATCGCCTCGCCGTCAGTCCCGGTGAAAAACAGAGAGCGCGGTGACGCCGGGGGGAGTCAGCTGAGTCCCAGATGATGATGTGTGGACGATGGGAAGCGTGGAGGATGGTTTGGGAAATGAGGCTGCTGGCCTGGCTCTCAAGGCCGGCGGGGGGGTGGGTTTAGTCTGTGGAGCACGTCAGCACAAGCTGCCGCCGAGTAATGAGCAAAGAGCAGGAAGTGTGTGAAATAAAGCCGATTTAAAGCCCCCAATATCTGCCATGTCTCGTGGTTCCAGGCACACTTTCCTCACTTCTTTGGTCCTCAATAGATTCCACACAGTGACCCCCAAACAACTATTATATACATGCAGCTGTGAGGTGTATTCGAAAAATGACAATATTTCACTTTTTATTAGTAAACTAATAAAGTAAAGAATATTCTTTTTACTCTAACAAGAAGATTAACCACATTGTGTAGACTATAACCAGGTTGCTTGATAGCTGAAACCATTAAAATTAGGTAGATTGATCACTAAAGAATGGCATCAGGTGTTAAATATTCAATTAAAATGCATACATGATTGGCTTAAGAAAGACGTACTCTGTGATGTTTTATTAATCTTGATATATGCATGGATGTATGCACAGGAGTGGAATCTATGGATTCATGTGCAGGAGTGGTATATATGCATGGATGTTCAGTAGTAGGATATATGCATACATCTACAGGAGTGTGATATATGCATGCATGCATGTGCAGGAGTGGTATATATGGATTAATGTGCAGGAGTGGTATATATGCATGGATGTTCAGTAGTAGGATATATGCATACATCTGCAGGAGTGGGATATACTGTATGTACTTCGTTAAACAGTCAGATTTTTGCACCATGCAACCTTAGAGTGTCTTCTTATTTACTTGTACATCCTGGTGTATCTACCTGTAAGTTGCCGGGTCAGGTTGTCTGTTTGCTGTTCCTGCAGCTGTGTGTGAAGACCTGTGTCTTATCTTAGTCTATGTTTCATTGTTGTGTTTGCTTTGCACCGGCAGTCCCTTTTACTTTTCGGTATCTCTGCTTGTTGTGTTTGCATGTTTTTGTTGTGTACCGCATGAATTTTATCGAGCTATTCCGTCAACTCAAAGTGACAACAGCATCGTGAGAAACTTCTTCTGGAGCCGGATTGTTAGAGGTGTTAATAAGGATGCTGGAGAGCTCCTCACAAAGGCGTGTGCACAGAAGCAAAGCAACACCGCTTTGTTTGCATTGCACCTTTTGCACACTAAAGACGGCTATTAAAAAAAACCTGTTTAAAGTGTTGCAACTAAAGATAAAAGTCATCTGGAATGTTTTAGGTTTGGATAAAGCTGAGGGACCTTTAAGGTCATTGGGAAGCTGGATCTATCTGCGTGCAGCATAATAACTAAAAGCAGCCTAAAGTTGTTTGGCTCCACCGGAGGGACATTAAATCTGTTTTAAGCAGTGCTGTCATACTTCTACGTTTAGTTTGTTGTCACATCCTCCTTCAGTTTGAGGAGAGGAAGCATATAGACAAATTCCATTAACTGGATTTAGATGTTTCATAAGCACAACCCCCAAAATAGGAACTTATTACACCCATATTTTTAAACCTATCATAGTCATTTTCTTAAGTAATTCTCAGTTGATGAATTTTTTATCTCCTTTACAGTAAAGGTTGCATGTCCCAGAACCCCATTCGTCTTTCTCCCATGCATGCTGTTGTATTTCAACCGCTGACGGTGCGTTCAGGGAGCACACTTTTCACCAGGCCATCTGAAACGGGCACTTCTGAAGAGTTTGCAGGACAGTGCGTCTGCAGGAAAAAAGTTCCGCTGGCATCTCTGGCTCAGTCACACACTGATGCTTCTCTGGCTCCTCACTTCAAAGCACTCATCCAAGTGCATTTTCATTACTGCCGGCTGAGAAGTCCCCTCTATGGGGAGCTTGTATCTCTTGTCGGGGCAGCTTTTGAGTATTTGCTGTGCTTAGAATAAAGATCATTATTATTGTAGTTAAACAGAGCATTTTGTAGATCATGAATTATTTTTGTGACAACTTTATTCCTCTTTTTTTATTCAGCATACCTTAAGGCCACTGGACCTTATCTGCATCATCTTACCTCGTAAGCTGAGAGGATGTGTGTCTGTGCAAATTCTCACAGAATTACTATAATTTAGCATATTTTACATTTACGTGACATGATGGAAGTGTCAAACTGTTCTAAATAAGTTTCATTGAGTGACGCAGAGTGTGGATGTCCTCATTCTCCCATGCTTACTCTTTGTGAGACAGACACAATCTGTTTAAGAAGGTAATGTTGCTCACATGAGCCAGCTGCCTCACTAAAATGTCCTAATTTAAAAAAAGAGGAAAAGTTTTTCCTTGTGGAGAAGAAGGAAAAGGGAGTTTTTTTCTTCCTTTAGCTGTTTTCAGGAGCATTTCACTTTCAGCAGGTTGTGAAAAATGACAGACGAGATGAAAAGTGGCAGAAAGTCACATTTAAAGCTATTGAATACACAAATTAAGCTTTAAAATCCAACTTCTGAAAAGTGCAAAAAATGGCAAACCACCAACACATCCTGTAAAGTCGTTCCTAAACTCCCCCGTGTGCTCAATAGTCAAATATGCAGGTTAGCTGGAACCCAAAGGTGCAGGAGAGCCTTAAAAATCAGGAATTTTTGAGTGTTTTTTTTTTTGTGCCTTTTTGGAAACCATCCGCTTTTAGCCTGCAGAGTCTCTGCGACTTATTTATTTTCCAGACAAGAGAACTGACGGAGGAAAACTAAAGGAGAAAAGATCACGTGTGAATCAGCTCCGTGTGGATCCAAAACCTAGAAATGGAGGCGTGTTATCTGCAACTGTGGGCGTGCAGCCTCTACGATTCATCGATGCGGCCGTCTGTCATTACACCGCTCCAAATTCTGGCTTTAAACTTTTGAATTTTATTAAAAATGGTCAAAAGAGTGGAAAAAACGAGTTTTTTTATAAATCAGTCAGGCAGGGGGAGTTTGGAGTGAGATAATTCCTTGTCATGTGTTCCTCAAAGCATATCTGATGCATGTTAATCAAAATTTTGCTTTTTGATGCAGGTTTTTATACTTTTAGGTTCAACAGTTTGGCTTGAAAAAAAACCCTTTTTGTATAAAGTCCCTGTGCTAAAGCTGGTCAAAGATTTGTAGCAGAACATAGGGAAAATGTTTGACACTTTGAACATTGATCAGACTTTTTGAGACTTCCTGCAGTTGTGTACAACAGAGACACTTTTTTTTTTCTTTTTTCGACTCGCGGTTTTGAAACCACTCGAGGCTTCTGCAGCTCAATGTGTTTACAGTACCAAAATACAATGTAATGCTCCCGGCCCTCAGATCCATTATTGCTAAACTAAGTAAATGCAGTTCCTCAGAGCAAACACATGAATCAATGGGGCTCAAATGAAGCTGGGGGGAGAGATCTGTGATTCCTTTTTCAATGCGCAATTCTTGTTTGGATCATTGATTTTTGTGAATGCGGCTGGTAATGTGATGATTACAAACGCTCCACTTATTCAAGGAGTAATTTGAGAAGCTTAAGTCTTCTTTTTTGTTAGCATTTTCCTATTCTTTCTTGAACAAGAAATTAATAAAAAATGTAATGAACAGAAAAAAAATCCCTTTTTTCCAGCTTTATAGTGGATTGTGCAAAAGATTTGTTTTGACTCTGTGGATGATGAGAAGCTTTAAAAACTTAAATGAATTTTGAAAGTGTCCACACATTGATTAAATGATTTAAAATAATTTAAAAATGATCATAAAAAAGCATTCTATGGGGATTTATTTCGACTTATTTCTTCAGGCATACGTTTGGACACCCCTAAACCAGAACTTTGTTGAAGCAACATTTGTGTTAAACCGCATTTTCGCTTAAAAGTAAGTAAGTTAAGGAGGTTTTAACTATAGTTTTGTTATTTTTATGTGAATATTATTAGTTTTTCATGTGTTTTATTGATTTATTTATATATTTATAAATAATAATAAAGTGATGAGAATAAATTTGGTTTAACTTTCAGATTTTAAAAGTTTCTTGGGGTGATTGTGGTGCAGTGGTAGAGCGGTCGACCACTTACTGGTGGTTTGCAGGTTTGATACCTGTCTTGTCTGTCAATATGTTGAAATGTCAAGCAAGACACCGAACTTGTGTGTTTATGGATTAACTGGATTTGCGACTGAAAAGCACCTTGGGCCTTAAATGAGGTGGAAAAGTGCTACGATAAGTTGATGCTATTTACCATAAATTTTAAAGTAATCAACCGAGTGATTTTCACTTTGATACTACAATACTGATTCATCCATAAACTAAAAACTCCTTTAAAGTTATTTTCTACTGATCTTTTTTTCTCAATTCCCAGACAGAGAAACTTAATTTCTTCTAGTTTTAATGTAATAATTTATATGTTGGCAACATAAGCTCCACATTTTTACTGTTGAAATAATTATATTTCTAAAATAAAGTAAACTGATTAGATGATTTAAAGAATAAATCGGTTTTTCAATCCAATCGTGTTAAATTGTAGCGAACGTTGTGGTTGAAATCAAGTTTTTTCAGTAGTGTGGCTGTGATTCATTAACTAGTCTAACTGGTTGAAAGTTAAAACAAAAACTTTAAGCAACAACCTGCAGTTTTCCTTTGTTTTTCCCTGTCAAATACTTTCAGAAATGAGGGCAGAAGTACTGGAAAGTCCAGTCCTGGCAGCCTCCCTGAAACCTGACAGGGTTCTTCTGTTCCTTTGAATGCGCTTCCTGAAACGTGTCTTAGTCTCTCTTAATCCCACAGACACCCACACACAGCTCTACATGTTTTAGGAGTTTTCTGCTTTCGCATAAATGAAAATTTGTTGAGGTTTTACAGTAATCGGGCTAGGAAAATATCATTAGTTTTTCTTGTTAGAGAAAACTTTTCAAAATTCTGTACACATATTTAAGAAACTAAAAGTTTTTTTTTTTTTTTTTTATGAATTGATGTTAAATTTCAATTTACTACTAACGACCGAATCATATATATATATATCACCTATAGAGAAGATCTCAAGGATACTGTTTTTAACCGCCTGTCCAACATTAGGGCAGTTTTTCTTTCTAACTAATAGATCTCAAGTTATAAGTTATTATTTCAACATTTTCAATACAGAAGGCAGAATAGACATTTATTCATACCAATATTTTGTCTTTTATCAGCAAAATCAACACAATAAGGTTGTGTAAATATCCCAAAAAGATGTTTAGTTGCTGTTACTGTGGCAGAATGTGAGTCTGAGTAAATTAATGAATTTCTTTTGCCTGTTCTAATCTAGATTATGTTTCTTTAAAAAGATAGTTTTCTTCTCTGCCAGATGAAGAGCGTTTATTGAAAGGTTAAAAGAGAAAAAGATGGTCATTGTTCATGGGAGTCTGGAGGAGCTGCAGCCTTTCAAAGAGCTCTTTCTTAGGTTGAGATTGATTTTAAAAGCACTTCCCTTCAGGTTTAATTCATCAATCGGAGTCCAAACATGATAGCTCTTTCAGTGCAAGGTGAGGTTTTTAGCAGCAATCTGAGCTCCGATTATCAGGCTAAATTTTCAAATATCGACCTGATAAGAAGAACAGGTGGTTAAGGGTTTTGCCTTTTGCCCTTTCTGTGGCAAGGACATTCAAATGTGGAGCATTTTATATGCAAATGCAGCAGCCATCCATGAAGCTCTGATGGTTTCTGCTCTCTTTGCCATAAAAATACCTCAAAACGCAGCAGATATTTGCCATTCAATCCGAGCGTCTATCAGGGTTTAACAGCACAGACGTCTAAAGCCCTCTGTTTTCATCTGTGACATTTTTAGACGGGATGTCGCTTACTTTGTTTTATTTTTTTATTTTAAAGCTGCTCCATCTGCTCTGTTTTTAGCGCTTGGTTACAGCCGACTTTCAAATAAAAAAGAAGAACAGGGTGGTGGTGCCTGTTAACGTAGATTCCATCCACCCACCTGTTTCTTATGCCGACACATTTCCAGCAGATGGGTGATTCATCTGTTACGGTTGGTTCACAGAACCCTCATTCTTGTTTTGTGTCCCCCAATAAACCGCTAAAGGTTTACATATAAAACATGTGTTTTTGTAACATGTGAAAAAGTTATCATAACAGATTACTAAGTGCCTTTTTTGGTATTTTAAGATTTTGTCTCTTTTTGGGTAGAGTCCTTGCACTTCAATGTATCTATAATATCTATATTATGTCCTGAAAAAAGCCTTTTTGTTAGTTTTTAATGTAGAAAGTCATATCTTATAAACTAAAATTTTATCTTTGTTCAGTTTGTATAACTTTAAAACAAAGGTTGGATACCACTTGATAAAAAAAAGAACTGTAATCAAACACCTTCTTCAAATTGCCGTGTTTTCTGGCCCTAGTGTTGCTGCAATGTTCAGGTGATGGAGTTTTAATGAGCACCTGTAAGGGCAGTGCTGCACCCCGCGGAGGAACACACAGAACAGATATTTCCAGTCTCTCCACCGACACCATGCTGCTGCACAGTTCTTATTTGGGGTGTGTTGTTTTTTGTGAAAGTTACTTGTAAGGTGTTGTTTGGAAGAAACGTGCATAACAAGACCATTAGAATAATAATTATTTAGTCTTACCACAAGTTATTATCTTAGAACAGGGGTCTGCAACCTTCAACATTTAAAGAGACGATTTCTCACCAACCACAACTCAGCTGGAGCCACAAAAAGTCTTACAAAAATAAGATACTTCTTTGAATTTATGTTATTTTGACTATTTTGATAAATATTAATCAATTGTTTTTGTGCATGAATAAAACATAAATTTACAAGATTTTTTTACTGATATAAAATAGATTACAACTTTTGACATGACTTCCTTTCAAAATAAAAGACAGGATCAGTTGTATCCGGTAGTTTAATGTCAGTAGTAATAAAAAAAAAGACTATATACAGTGTATTTTATAGTTTTTGGTGGAAATTTATAAACTTAGCAAAGTAGAAATAATTCAGAGCTTATTAGTGACCCAAACTGTGATTTTTTTAACCATATGGTACAGTTAAAACCCCTTAAACGGTCCACTTTATAATCTGGCGTGTGTGAATCCTGATTGTGCTTGCTGACCTCAAGTTTGGTGGCGTGAAGGGCTCTGTCTAAATGTTTTAGTAAGACTACGACGCTGTTACGCTGTCTTAAATTTGAGAAAAAAAGGCATACTTTCACGAGAAAAAATCATACAAGTCATAAATTCACAAGAAAAAGTCATACATTTATGAAAAAAGTCCCACATTTATGAAAAAAGTCATAAATTTACTAGAAAATAGTCATAAATATACAAGAAAAAAGTTGAAAACTTGCAAAATAAATGTGTAAATTTATTTTAAAAAGTCCTGAATTTTTGAGAAAAAAAAGTTGTAAATTTGTGAGAAAAAAGTCCTAAATTAACAAGAAAAAAGTAATCGATCAGAGAAAAGGACTAAAGTTATCTATTTACCCAAGCCGTGCTTGAAGGTGAAACACACAGAGCATCATGTGAAGCTTTATTTCCAGAATGTTAAAATAAAATTGTACTTGTTTCTAAATCTTTGAATGATTTTGCACCGCTGTACCTCTGAGATTCTCTCATTCACCGTGACCCGGTGACTCCCATCAGCTGATCGGCTTCTCCTGGAGGAATCTCAGAGGAGAATGAGTGTCTTATATTTGTGCACAGGCGTAATGGAATGCTTTGCCACTGAAACCTCTTTAGTGTTCTCTTTGAAAACTCTTTTTAAAAGTAATTTTGACAGCAAAGCATTTGACTCAGCATGAAACTCCTGCTGTTTTTATGTCTTTCTTTACGGCTTTCTTTCATAATCTTTATTGCTTAGTTGCTGTTACACAAGAATTTCCCTATTTTGATTAATAAAGTAGCCGGCATTTTATTTTATAATCTACTTCCCTTTTTTATATTACATTTTGAATGTTATATTTTGATTTATCTTAAATATTTTATTATAATATTCTATATTTTAGGCTTTTGATTAACTGTACAATATTCCACAGTGGTCGTGTACTGATGCTATTTAAATAAACTTCATTGAATTCAGCTTATTAAAACTTCATCCTCACAAACTGTATGGTCTCGGTGTCATGCCAAAGGACACCATGATGACGTTGACCCTGGGATTTGAACCTCTGACCAATCACCTAAACAAACTGGGCTATAGCCACCCTTGTTGGAGGATTACTATTCACTTTTCCTTGAGTACTTTTGATCCACCAGTACTTTTTTTTATTTCAATACTAACCAGTTTACTTCATTACGCATTGGAATAACTCGTTCTGACCTCTGTTCAGATGTAATCTGTACTTTCTGGAGTGCTGAGTCATTTCGTGAGAGAAGTGCAAAGAAAACGTTAAATGTTAACTTACCCAGCAGATTCAAGATTTGATCTCATCTGCTGTAACAGAATGATCTCATTGCGATGAATTAATTTGAGCGTCATCTGTCATTTCTGTTGTCCTGCTTCAATGCTGTTTAAAGACCTGTTCATCTGGAGTTTTTTTTTTTGAATCACATTTTGTTCTTTTGTAACTCCATGTTTCTCTCAGTGAGGCGTTCTACTGTTTTTATTTCACGTTAGAAGAAGCTGTGTTGTGTTTTTGTAGAGGAGGTACATGGATGTAGTGAAATGAGGGTGCAGATGATGGGGTCAGATGGAGGCGATGATTTGCTGTGGTGCCCCCTAAAGGAAGCAGCTGAAAGATAAAGATTTATCTTGTCTCAGTGTAGCTTCTCAGCTGAAACAGAGTTCTGGTATCTCAGTGTGAGAGGTGCTGTCACACTACTCAGCTTTGCTCAACGGAAAGCCACCGTTTGACCATACTTAACACTCGCTCAGTGGAACGGAATGAGCTCCTGCTTCCAAGGTTACATTTTTAGGTTAATAACCGACACTAGTAAAAAAAAGAAAAAAGCTCATCAAGCTTTCTTTTACAACATGGTTTACTGGCTTCCAGGAAAGAGCTGACTTTGCTCGGCTAGCCTCACTCCTTTAAAGACCCACTTCAATGAAAATGGTCTTTTTTGTGTTTTTAACATGTTTTTGTTGCATTTTCCTCATAGTAGAGGACATATATGTAAAATTTACAACTAGAGACGTGTTTCTGACTATTTCTTAATTCAAATAAGGAGCAGATAAAATTCAGATGCTTGAAAAATGAAACAGATGCTAAAATGGGCGTGCCAGGGTTTTCCGTTACATTCAGTTGCAGACAAATACATTAGCACCTTAATTTTCTATGTCCATTATAGCTGGATAGCTCTAATTTTGTGCACTGTTGTTTTGCTACGCTAATGTTAGTTTGAGATTGTGAGAAGCTGTAAACTAGCGAGAGAGAGTGTAAACAAAGGGCTGATAGGATATGAGCTGAGCTAACGACTGTTAGCACAACCCAGAATCGTATTTCAGAAAATATGTCTTAAAAAAATGTAACATTTTTTTATTTTAGCTAAAAACAGCATAATCGTAATTAAAAGACAGCTGAGAACAATTTTACAATAGAAAAAAATACAGTTGGGCGTGGAACTTTAAAAGATAACCAAACCCTAAATCAACTTTTATAAATGAGGCTTTAAAAGGGCTGTCTGTTGGTCATAACCACATTTTTGACAAATAACCTCGTTTAAGTCTCGAAAATTTAGTCAAAACCTGACTGTGTGCTGCCGCCTACAGGTTCAAACGAGGTATTACAATTGAATTTCGTGATTGCTTTAACCATTTAGGTCCCACGTCTTTTTAGAAGTCCCAAGTCATGATCTGCAGCTCCAGTAATGATAAGTCCTGTCCCCCGGCCCCTCCTCTCTGACTGGATTTTCTAATTTCAGCTGTGGGTGGAGTCAGCCTCCAACTTCCCTGTTTGGTTACCCTTTAAAGAGATGAAGTACCTGAATGACCTCAGAAAAAAAAACAGATTCATGTAATCTATTTGTGTTTGCAAAGTAAACCAGTTAAAGTAAAACTATCTCAAACTACTGTCAACTCTCCAGACTAAAAAAAAGGAAAAGCTTTTGTCCAGCTATTAAAAAGTTGCAGCACATCTAGTTTAATGTTTCGTATCTTGAGGGTTCCTTTAAAGTACACCCTAAGAGCCAGTTTGTCGACAGGATTCTATCATGTTTAGATACTCTTAGGCCTTTACACGACCGTCTTAAAAGCCAAATTCACAAAACGAAAAAGCATGAAAGGATTTGGGATCTTTTATAACAAGAAATTAGAGTTTTTTTTCTGAGCATCTTTGTTTTTGCCTTAAATGGTATGTTTGATTTCCCACTCCTCTCAGCTCTGTGGGGGTGGAGCAGACGCGATATAGTGTCAGGCTCAATCAAGACGAGCTAAGAATAGCTAAAGTCTTCCAACACTTAAGTTTGGATTGGTTTGAAATGGGTTGTTGTTGCACGCTTCCTCTGCCTACGGTTTAAAGACTCAGCAGCCTAACGTCATGTTTGAGACCGCGCCAAGATACGAAGTCACTGCTGCGCTTTTGGAAGAAGCATGAGCGCTTTTATTTTAGATTCAAAACTGTGATTCTGCATCACCTGCTCTGTATGTGAAAAACATTTTCTTTCTTGCAGCAGATGTTGCTGCCCGTCAGCTTCGTTTGTTCTTGACACGCACTCACCTGCCAGCCTCCGTCTCCTTACGACTCCACCTTCGCCTGCTTCCCACAATCAACATGACAGTGACCAAATGCGTGATGCCCCGCGGGTCAAGGTTCACGTGACTGTTAATGATCAACTCAGCAGCGAGCGACTGCGGCATCTGCAGCAGAGTCTGGCGGCTGCTCCTGTCAGCTGACTGATGAAAATGTTTGAAAGCAGTGTAATGCAATTATGCTGTCAGGGGCACAATGGTAGCATTGAGATAAATGTGGAGAACGGGGTATCTGGATCCATGTCTGGCTTAAAGCGAGAATGGAAATCGGGCTTGTGCGTACAGTCTCGCAAAGTACTAAGATTTGTCAAGGAGAATCAAATGAAGCGCAGGCTTATGGGTCTGCCAGAACATTTGAATGCATCTGCTCCATTCTGCGGCTGTTTTTGATTGAAAACTGAAGTCTTTATAAAGTTTTATTGATTTTGAATACAGGTTAAGAAAATGACGGCTATAAAACTTCTGGTAAACATAAAAAAATGTAGAATATTAAAATCCCAATCTGATCAATAACCAATAATGAACAAAGAAATACTCAGAAATGCAATTTCAAGGTTAATTTTCTTTATGTACGTCCTCCATCATCAGAAAAAGGCCCCAAGAAGATGTTAAAACCATGATTTTCCTTGGAGGGGGGTCTTTAAGGGTGTGTTCAGACTGAAGAAGTCTGTTGGTCAGGACTAAGTCCTGGATCTTGTGCTTGATCTGTATTTAGACTGCCCTTCAACTGGAAATTTTTGTTTTGAACATAGATTTAATTGAACATAGATTGGACATGATTTTGAACCAAAGCTTGTAAACAAAACCACATGACTAAAGATCTCTTCAGTCATTGGCCAGGAATTACTAGGGCGTGGCAAAGCAATGAAAGGAAAAATAAAAGAAGTACTATCTTTTGCAATCCCTGTCGGGATAATTTACTTATTCAAACAAGTGATGATTGATATATTAGTGCCGGTATCCGTATCAGCGAATATTTGCATAATTTGAGTTTATAGGTTTTGGTCCGATAAGCAGAGAAGTGTTTTTGAGATATAGATTGTCGGGAAAATAGTGTGAGAAGCAAAGTGTAAAGTTTTTTTCAATGCATTCATCCAGCCGAATTTAATGAGTTGCTGCATCTTATCGTTGCTCTACGTTTCTGTTACCATCCTGTAATGTCTGGCTACTGTGGCCATTTTGGGCCAGTTGTTAAGGTCAGAGAACAGAGCCTATTCAGACTGAGGAAGCTCAGAGTGAACTGGAGCTCAGTCCGATTGGAAACTAACAGAGACTACCTCAAAAGATGGGTATGGGAGCGTTCTGATTAGGGTCGGTTTGGATGTATTCAGACTGAAAACTTGTTTGGGATTATCAGGGGAAACTAACTCCGTTTCACTTAGGCCAGGGGTCTGCAACCTGCAGCTCCAGATCCATATGTGGATCTTTTATCTCTCCATGGTGGCTCCTTGGCCAAACATAAAAGAAGTCAGGGAGACTGCTGACCCAGCCATGTCGATCGACTGAGTCAGCAGCTCCCTGCTAATGTCTGCCTAACTAAAATCTACCTGAAGAAAACAAATAAACAAAGCCTGCAAACTAAGACTATCAAGGTCCAACCCTAAACTAAAATAACAAAACCCAGCAATGTGAGACTGCTGTGGACAAAGAGGGGAAAAAGAACAACAACAAAAAAGAAACGAAAAATAAAATATCAATTCTTTAAAGTAAGGATTACTTGGTTGGGATTTAGTTAATTTAGATTACATTTATACATTGATAGCTGAGGTGCACTTAGATAAACTTTAGGTTTTTACATAATCGTTGACCAGAAGACGTCTCGTTTGCTCAATACTTCCTCCAGAATGCACAGATTTTTCATGTAAAGCAAAACTTTGGTAAAAAGATATTTTACGAATTAAAAGCACATATTATCTTATGCTGCACAACAATGCTTACTAGCTACTCAGAGCTGGACTGAGATGATCTTGTTTGGCACAGTACGTCTTTTTATTTTGAAAATTAGCTATTTGAGCTTCTGTCAAATGTAAAAACAAACAAAAAAAATCACATTTTGAGAGATCCTAGGTTCTTTTTAAATCTTTGCTTTTGTTTGTGCCAAAAAATAGACACGATTCATATTTATTATTAAAAAAAAAAGAAGGTCATGAAGAAAAAATCAAAATTTCTTAAAGGCTAAAGTAAGACTTTTTGGCTCCTTCTAGGTTTTGATCAGTAGAAAACGAGCACAAATGGCTCTTTTACTGTTAAAGGTTCTCGACCCCTGACTTTAGCCAACCAAATCCGTCCAGTCTGAACACACCCTGAAATGTTTTTCTCAGACTTTTGGACCATAGGTGTTGAACAAAACCACAGAGCAAAATGAAAATGGTATAGAATTGTCACAATTAACTTTTTATGAAAAACCAACATTTTTTTCTGCTTGTCACAGATGGAATAAGATGATAAAGCCCCTTTTGTGTATATTTTGAAGAATTAACAGCTGGTAAAGCAACCCATAAACAATTGGAACGGCTCATAAGAATAGTTTGGTCTGTAATAACTTTCTGTACACTCAGAATGAGAAGCATCCACATCCCCAGAGGGAGCTGCATGACGAGAGAAGAAATGTATTTCAAAGAGACTCGTCTCTTCCTTCACACTCCCCCACACCCACACACAAGATCAGTCTCTGCGCTTTAGTCAATCTCTTTACATATGTTCTCATTTATTAACTCAATGTTTTGATCTGTTTTTTTTTTTCATGTAAACACCTTTTATTTTATCACTTTGATAAACATTCTCCTTCTGTTGGAGTTAAGACCAGTCATCGTGTAAACAAAGCTTGTTTTCTCCAACTGTGAAGCGGTTGTCATGGTGAAGCTGTCGGGACCTGAATTAACTGAGACAGAAGTTTGACATTTGTCCTTCGTGACTGAAATTGAGGGTTTTTTCTTAGAAAACTAGAGCAAATAACAATAAGGTTTTTCAAAATAAAGGAAGAGGAATTTATTTTTTACATCTTTTACATAGAAAATAGGTGCTAAATTGTATCTATGTTGCATTGAGGTGTGGGGTAATGTATACAAAACACATAAATGCATGATTTATAAAAGGGATGGGGTATTTGTGACTGCATCATGAAAGTAATGAACCTTGATTTATCTGACAATTAATTGAACTTTAAAAAATTTAAAAAGACTGAAAAGTTTGGGAGGTCATAAAACACAGTCATGATTTGGGAAATTTTAGAACAAAAAGAGATTTGTTTTTAACTCCATGAAATATTCAAGTAATTTAATGTTATTTAATACTAGGCGACCATTTTTACTTTTTTTTCTCTTCTTATAATCAGACATAATCATTTTCTTTCTTTTACTGCCTATTACATTACCTCTCTATTTCTTGTTCATTTTCTTTTTACTTCTTTGTTTTAAAGAAGCTATGTTAAGCAATAAACTGAACAACATCCTCTGTGATCAATAATTAATTTCGGAATTTGTCCACATTCATTATTCGTGTGTTGCTGCACTAATGCATACAGCAGCCTGCAGGGATGCAAATTTAAAAACAATGTTGTGATATTTAAATCATTGAAGGCCCATTTTTTTATGAATACATCATAGACGTCATGTTTTTTCCCCTATATTAGCAATTGCAGTGTTTTTTTTATCACACTGTTTAAAAACAGATCTTGCCATTTAACATCAATATTTTAGAAATATATCCAGAGGTGTAATAGTGACTTTTAGATTATTTACAGCAATGTTTTCCAACCCTGGTCCTCAGACGACCCTGATCTGCACGTTTTTAGTTATTTCCCTGGTCTAACTCTGATTCAGCTCATCAGCTCTGCAGATACCTAGCAGTGAATCACAGCTGGATGCCAGCGTTCCTGCCGATAAATTTAAGTTTCTTTTATATACTAATTTAAAAGACACTTTCCTGTTTTCCAAACAGAATTTCAAGCTCTAGCAGTTTCACACGCTTCATCTGCTTCATCTAAAGCGAGTCTGGGTTCAGGGAGGGTGGCTGCATCTCTGGATGCAGTTTATTTTTGTGCTTATTGTCGCTTACAGTTTTTGGATGCTGCTCTAAACTGTGTTTATTTGTTGTCAAAGCAAGAATTCTGTCTTTTGTTGAGTAAAACGGCTGTTCGAAGGCATCCCTTCATGCTAAATGACATCATCCGGTGCATATATTTTTGGCAGAACTATGCGTAACATTCCGAAATTGCTTCCACATTGCCATCTGTATTTTTTAAGAAAACTGATCCGGATCAGATGTCTTTTGTTTCGGCACAAACGGATTGTTAACCTGTTGTCCCAGGCGACCGGCTGTGGTGTAGAGTTCCTTCGTTCATCAGTGCAGCTCTCATGCAAAAGACAATCCCTGCTTTCATGTGACGAGGAGAGGAAACGTGTATGTTTGTTTATGTTGGAAAAGCAGAAGTGAAGTTCTTCAATTATTAAATGTTTCTAATGCAGTTTCTAAATCTCTCAAAGGTTTTTTTTGGAAGTTTTTTGAATAAACTTGGACTTAAAGTTGAATTTTGCAGAACTTTAACACCCTCATAAAACATGCATAACCATTTTGATTGTATTATTTACTCTAAAATTGAAATGTTTAGATTAACAACTATTTATTTGCTAAAATCCAACCTTGTTCAGTGATTAAGAATGACCTAAATGCATTAAAATATATTGAAAAAATGATTTGTGAGACACTTTTTTTTCAACAAAGATTAGTTTTGCATTTGAAACCTCATTTTTAACTTGCGGTGCACAGATATGCTTGACGTTTCAACCAGAAATTATGATGAGCTTTCATTATAGAGCCATAAAAACAGTGAAAACACAAACACATTGTTAGAATACAGAAGACATCTTCAGTGAAGCAGAATCAAATCCAGACAAGACGCCGGCTTCTCATTTTCTTTTAGACTTTTTATAATTAGATTTCTATTATTGAGCTTGTTTATGTTCTTTGTAAAGCACCTCGGGATGATTTTTTTTGTAATGTTTTGTTTTAAATAGTTAATTGAGGCTGAGACTCATAAATACCTGCGTTGAATGTGTAATTTGACACAGTGTGGAGCTCCAAAAAACACCGTCTCTTGCCTGAGATGGTTTCTGGTGACTTGTAAAAATAGTTTTTCCTGGAAAGTTTTCTCCTTGTATGTTGCAGAAAGTATTTATAGATGTAATGCTTCAACAGAAACTGCACATATGCTATAATAATACATGTATTTTGTGGCCATCAGTTCTCTCAAGGAAATGTATCCAAATCTGACTTGTGATTTGTTCAAGACATAAATCGACCACATTCAAAACGGCTGCTTTTATACTGATAATTTATCTTGTTTGGTGTATTTAACAATAAAGACATACTTTTTAGGTGCAGAAATGCTTGTAGCAATAACTGTGACCATCTCTGGAAGTTGAGGAACGACAATCGGTTGGTTTTAGCGAGGCAGAATCGGGACGAGGAAGGTGGAGAGTTTCAAAGAGTGTGTGGAGGAGTAAGAGGGGTTGGGCTGAGGGGAAAGAAAAGAGAGGAAGCCAATGGCTGATGAAAGCGTTTGTGGGACTGAATTGATTCCAACATGCCCACTGGCTGCACCCCGCCACCCTGACCTACTTTTCCCTGGGCTCAGATGATTCAGGATTTCTCTCTCCTTACCTCCTCCTGCTTCCTCCCATGCAATCCTTTTTTTCTCCACCTTTTTACTCCTTTTCAAGCAAAAAAAATCAACCTAAACACTCTAAAAACATTTTTAGCAAAAGTATCAATAAAAGTGCTAAAAAACTGTTGTTGGACGGAAGAGTTGATGCTTTTATTTTGAAAGGGATTCAGGTTTTGCCTGCATGACACAAAAAAAAGGTTGTATTGTAACTTCTGTTCACTTGGCATGAGGCAGCTCATTCTACTGCTTTATTTAAGCCATAGGACTGTAAAAAAAAAGTTTTTTTATTCCTGAATTGATAACTCCTTCGATCATGACTCTGTTCTGCTTCAGTTGCATAATTCCTTTCTCTGCTTCTGTCAGCAACTTTTCCATGTTCCTGCCCTACACTGTTCTTTCACTTTTCTCTCTTTTCACTCCCGGCTGTTCTCCTGGGCAGAAACTCTCAGCGTCCTGCCTGTGACCCCCCCCTACCTCACTCAACCAAAAAGGGGTGAGTGTTCAGTGGACCGGGTCAACAATACTTGTCAATAACACGATGGTGTGCTTTGTGTGTTTAAGCTGTTAAGCCATCACTGACAAACGAGGGGACAGATGGTCCTCCTGAGGGGAGATTTTTGGCCTGACTGCTCATTCCAGCAGTCAGCGCATACTTATCTAATGCTAGAAATCCCCCCTCTTCCTCCTCTTCCTCCTGAGGACAGTCGTGTTCTAGCATGACGTTGCAGATGGATTTAATATGACAGTCGCATCCATTGGTTGTAATTACTATAGTGTATCCGTTGCCTTGCTTAGGGATGTTCTTGCATGGGAAAAGAGCCCAGATTACAGCCCAGGGCTGGAGTTCCAACAAAATCATTACAAGTTGTTACAAACATTAGACTCCAGTCAGTCAGAGGATTTGAACTGGCTCCTGTCACTTTGCCATTTGATGGCAGCATGGCTATATTTCTACTATTATAGTATATTCCTTCTGAATTATCTTCCTCTGAAAAAAGGTTTAAATATGAAATACATTTCAAAGGTTTCTTATTTCTCGATGTTTTATTTTTGACATAGTTTTTGACATAATTCCAGACTAAAACTGTGATAAATGTGTAATTTAATTGAATTATTACAAAATGCAAATATTTGGCTATTTGTGATATTCAAATATTTGAGTAATGCAAATTATTTTTATTTTGGGTGATGCACCAAAACCCAAATTAGAAAGATTTTTGGCAGTTGACCTTTTCAAATTTGTCTGAAAACTATTTTAGCTACAAAAACAAACAAACAAATAAACAACAGTGTGGATGTGTCATAAAACATTTACTGTGTATAAAACAATGTATTACAGCCCTTAACAAAAAGTAATACACTGGAAGTTTATTCAACTATACTTGAGTGTAAAAGTATAGCAATTATACCACAGACCTTGTAAGTGTGTTATAGGAAGTATGCTAACTGAATACTCATTCATACTAAATTGGAACCTTTTAGGTTTATACATAGTATATAAAAAGTCAACTTCAAGTACACTGGCTCACTTTTTAGTGTAGATGAAGTAAACTTGTAGTATACTTAAATACAGGGTATCCTGAAAGTCTCCATACAAAGGAAAAATAAACATTTCTTGACATAAACCATTTTATTTATATAATATGCTCTAAATGACTAAAATTTTGTCAAGAACATCTTGCTTGATACAAATCAATTCCTGTTTTTTTAACTTGACTATGAGTTTTTTTTCCACAGTGTCTATGTTTTCTGATAAATGTGCTTGCAGACATACAACTGTTTGCTGAACCGGCCATCAGGTTGATTTTAATTTGTCGTTTATTCAAATGGATTCACTGGGGCATCTGAAAAATGAAGAAATACATGTTATATGTATGGAATATATTATGTCTCCCATGTATGGAGACTAATGGGAAAGCTAAAGAAAGAGTTTTACATTTTTGTTCCATGCAAAAATCAAGAGTAAAATGGCTCAATTGTTTTTTTCTTTCGCTGAGAAAAGACCTGAAAAAATATTTAGTTCCAGTAAAACCTCAGCAGGTTGTGCAGTAAATGCACAGCATCTGTGTCTCTTGTGGTTCAGTAGGTTTCTTTTGCAGCTCAACTGACTGAAGCGGTTGTTTTTACAGCTGATTCAGGTGTGTCGCCCACCTTACAAGGTTTAACACACACAAAAAAAATAATAATAGTAAAAAAATCCAATCGCAAAAGAAGTAGATGATGTCTGGTTACATTTGGGACGTTGTTGGAGTTGGTGTGTGTGTGTGTGGGGGTGTGCGTGTCTGTGTTTGTAGGATGCAGATGGGCTTTTTGGAAAGGCGCCAAGCTAACACACACAATTGTTTCATTGAGCTGGTTTGAATATTTCCCCTCTTCTTGCTCACGGACATACACTCACACACACACTATGGTGAGACTTGTCACACTTTGCTCAGTCAAGTCTGAATTCTCCTCTGAGTTATTTCAACGATCCTCAGTGTCAGTCCTGTCATTTGGATTTCACAAACACACACTGCTCTTTTATCTGATTTATTCTATCTGTAAGGTCACTGTCTAAGAACTGTTTTCATTATTTTTTATCTTTTGCATCGTGGTCGTTCATTCATATTTAGAAAATGAAAGTAACAAGCTTATATATGGTTATAAAAGAACCACAGAGATTCCAGCGGCTTTCATGTAAATCATTGTAATGTATATGCCATATAAGAAAGTGATGAATGAATAAGATCAAGGTTTTTAACTTCATTAATAATTGACTGTTTCTTAAAAAGCAAGGCAAAAATGCTCACTTGTGGAGTTTTCCAGAAACTTCCCTCAGACCAGAAGCTGTTCCTTTGTTTTTCCACGTGGAAGACCTTGTTCCAGTCGTATAAGAGAACTGGATCGAGTGAGTTTGACGTCATCCACAGTAAATAGTTTACTTCTGGCTCCGACCAGATTAAGTAAATTTAGACCTTTTTATTTGCAATTCAGACGCTGCCATGTTGGAGCCAGATGACGTAAATCTTTGTCCACATTTCTATGACAACCACTCTTACCAATCAGGAGTGTGATTGTCCACTGAAAGGGAGCTTGGGAGAATCAGACATCTTGAATGTTTGTTGTGAGATCACATACTTTATTGAGGCCTATGATTTGTCAGTTTTTAACTTGAATAATAGCTGTTTATTTCTCAGTAGAAGTCTATGGGATTTTGGCTTATTGGAACCAGCAGATACTTCTTATTTGGAACTGAGAGGTCACTCAGTCCAGTTCTCAGTGGTTCCAGTAGATCACAAGAAGATAAGCAGTTCTTGAACACAATGATCTGTGTCAGCAGATGGGTCTTTGTGGGTCTGTAGTGATTTTCCCATAGATGTTGGAAAAGATTTAGATCACAGGACTCTGGGTCAGTACAGAGCCTTCAGCTTGTTCTAAAATCCATGAAACTTGAGATGTTTTTGTGATCATACACTGTTGCTCGAGACAACCTCTTATCATCTGTATCAATGTACTTCCTGGATTGTGAATAATCCAAGGCGGTTCATTCAGCCCATTCTCATCATGTTTCTCTGGCTTATTTTTGACAAAAGGAGCTTTTTTCTGCATCGACTTGTATTCATATAGTCTTGAAATGCAGTTTAGTTAACATGTTCTTTTCTTTCCATGCTGTTTTCAAAACATT
Organism: Oryzias melastigma; assembly: GCF_002922805.2. NCBI lineage: Eukaryota > Metazoa > Chordata > Actinopteri > Beloniformes > Adrianichthyidae > Oryzias > Oryzias melastigma. The sequence continues at coordinate 21,708,654 of NC_050514.1, forward strand.
TGATGGTGATGAGGCATAAAGATGGTTTATTTTCCTCCAGTGAGTCATATGGTAGAAACATAGCTGATGCAACAACACACACAACCACACAGGAAGTTTGTGTCTCTCTGTGATTTTCCAAGTCTTCACTTTCCAAGTCTCAGTTAGCTAGAGTTCTTTATTTACATCTAAAGCTGAGCAGAAACCAAAACCAAAGCAAAGTAACACAATTTAGCAAAAAATGGACAAAAAAAAACAATAAAAAAGCCTAAATAAAGGATAATGCTCACCAAAGTTTGCATTATCAGAAATTAACACACACCGTGGAAGCCTGAACTGTTGGCACAAAGTAAGAGCACGCCTGGCTGCTCTTATGAGGTAATATCACAGTAACAACATGGTGACAACATGAGCTGACACTGTCTGGAGTGACAAAGGAGAGCGATATATGTTGATCATTTTAATTGGTTAAATAAGAAAGTTCTCCTCTTACCGCTTGTTTTTGTCCAGATGATGAAGGAAAAGTTTGTTTAAAAGAAGCCTGCGCAGTGATATAAAACATTTGGGCGATGAGATTGGAACTTCTCTGTTTGGTGTGCATTATCACCAGGGATTATCACTTTTTAATCCACACCCATCAACCAATCAGAATCTAGTATTTAACCCAACCATGGTATAATGATATTTAACCTCTTATTTTCTATTTGTAGATTGTTTGGCAAATTTTTTTTGCTTAAAGCTATGTACACATGGATGTTCTAGAACGCGAAAAACGTAAGTTCAGCCCATGATGTTCACACTAGACAAACAGGGGCTTCTTCATTTTCTTTTTGCTGTTGTTTACTAGTGCTTGTCTGCCACCTATAGTTGGTAGAGGCTTAGTGTGAAATGTCGAAGCATTGCAAATCTCGCAAATCTTTCACAGCTCTATGTCGATATACAAAAGACTTGTTGTCATATAATTCCGGTCAAACACAAACTGCAATAATTTCTCCTTGATTATATATTTTTTAGTTGTTGGCACTTCTGTGAATTAAAAAGGACGTTGTCCATACATTTCTCTCAAATCCAACTCTCTGATTGGTCAGAGTTTGACCTGTCTTATTTTGCAAATGATCGTGTGTTTTGGACATAAAACCCAAAATGGCCATAAAAATGTCTGTTGATACGCGAGAACATGAGAATTTTGGACACAGAACCCCAAAACTTGTTTGCGAGTGTGTAGACTTTTCATTAGAAGTGGAATTGCCAAGGACGTTGTGAACGTAGCTTGAAGCTTTTTATTGTACTCGCAGACTAATATATTCATGAATATTTGGTCAATTTTGTGCATTAATAAAAAGCCCAAGAGTTCTTCTTGCTTAATGTGTAATATTCTCAGCTTCACTGAAGATTTAATTACGGTTCTTTCACTTCCTGTTTTGTATATCAGGAATGACAGATAGACTTCAAACTATCATTCCTGAAGAACTGGGGGGTAAAGAAAGGTCAAGTTCACAAACTTTTTAGATGAAGGCTGATCCCCAAAGGGAGACTGTAGACAGTAGATCTGTTGGATGGATCGGCTAGAAGAGGTGCATTAAACTGCTAAAGCCAATGAAGCTCAATCATGTACAAGGGAGAAATTTCTTGCCTAAATTTTCCGCTTCCTAGACCTTCAACCAAACATACAGCAGCATTTCATCACTTGAGTTATTGGGTTTAAAGTGTGAAGAAAAAAAGCTGAGTAATACACCAAAACTCATGCATTAGTTATACCTACAAGAAAAAAAATTGCTACGTTTTTAAAGAATGTTTTCATTTTTTGACAGAGTATTGTCTCTAAATAAATAAAGCCGTCTAAATGAAGCAATCCTGTTTGGGTGAGGTTGAAGGTCGTGATCAGACTAGTTTTAAGCATCTTTTACTTTGAAGGTATGCGTTTATACCTGTCTGCATAAATGAGTGAAATGCTGGGATGCCAGCAGTGTGGTTTATATTTTGTTCTACTTCACATGGTCGGTATCATTTTAAGAAGTCTTACTAGCTTAAAAATGTGAGTTTCCATGTCAGTAAGTCAGTGTGAGGTTTGTGTGGACTGAACTGAAAGTACTGTGGTGGACGAAGTCTGATTCTAAAAGAATTTTGATGCTCATCTGACATGGCAGGGCACTTAAATGTGGCTTCTTCTCACTGAGGAGGATTGAATAAAAGATGCTTCTCCTTTTTTACTCTGAGGAGGTCAGGGTTGTCTCAGCCTGCTGAGTGTCGTTGCTGCTGCAGGCTTTAGAGCCTTGCTTAAGGACACTTCAGCAGGACAGATGCTGGCTGACGTAAGGACTCCAACCTCTGAAGCTCTCACTGCTCTGCAGCAGCCTGTGGGTGACAGCCTGCAGCAGATGGCTATATAACTGATGATATTAACACTTTGGCTTCTATAAAAAATGTCTGTAAAGATTCCATGTTTTGTCAAATCAAATCCATCTTTGTTTAAGAGTTTTCTTGTTTTTTTGATTAGTCAAAAACTGTTTTTCTAGGGTTTTAATATCAGAATTCAACGATTTCTAAAGAAATTTGCAGCTTTGTATTGCACAAATCTAGTTATGTGAAAAATGTTGTTTTGTAACCAAACAAACTTGATATTAAACAATTAATTTTGAACTTATAATTCAATATTAAATGGAATTTAAATCAAATTGAGTTTTTGTAAATCTGAATTAAACAGAATCTGTAGATATTTTTTTTCTTTTTACAGTTTTAAAATATTTGAATAACCAATCAGATGAAAATGAACTAAAATCGTATATTTTTTTTTTTTTGCAAGAATGAAGTAAGGGATGACTAAAAATGTCCTGCTTTTGCTCATTTGTTGCCCTCCCTGTTGTCTTTTTGACCAGATTTGCTCTAAAAGTTTGATGCAGAGACACTATTCAAGTTTTTAGATGTAGAATTCAAACTTAACCTTAAATGAGTCCGATCAGAACGTGGCCTTGAACTAATATATCTTAAGAATGAGTTCTTAAGGTCAACAGACATATTCACGTCTTGTCTGTCTGCGTCTTTGTTGTCGGTGAACTCTTTGACTTCTGTCTGGAGTAATCTTTCAGAGGATGCAACCAGATTACTGTGGATTATACAGACTCAGATGAGATTAGAAAACGCAAACACAAACACTCGATATGAGATAAGTCTTATGAGAACACTCGCACAAACTTGGACCGATACTGGGAGCTTAAAGGCTGCCCCATCATCAGAAAAGCAGGCGTCAGAGCTTAGCCATGTCCTGTGTTTTATCCTTCACTTTGTTCAAAAAAAGGTATAAAGATTACAATCCAGCTGCTCTCTGTAGCAGGTTTATCCTCTGTAGGGACCGGTAAGATGTTAGATTGTTGTCTGAATAGTGATCAAGTGGAAATGTTATTTTATTGAGGAAACTGCAACAGTTTTTGTTTGGATGCAGCAAATAAGTTGTCTTCAAGTGCACATATTTTCTTTTTATTTGTCATCTTCAAACCTCACCAAGCCAGATTTTCTTTTTTGCTTAAATTGTAAAATTATTTACTTATAGTACTTAGAGTATTTCTGTTAAAATCTCATCTGTGGAGAGGGTTTATTAATATATATATATATAAATTTAATTGATTTGTAATTAGAAAATGCAGTATTGATTCATCAAATCTATAATTTTTCTTAAATATTATATGCAAAATCTAATTTTTTTGTTAGTTTTTAATATACAAATTGTCATTTTATGAATAAGAATTTCATATTTGTGCAGTTTAAATCACTAGTTTTTTAAAACCAATCAAAATTTAACTTGGGGTGGAAACTTGCCATATTAACATTGAATTGAAGCCATACAGTTGTAAACTTTTGAATTCAAATAGAATCATTGTAGTTCTTGAGCCGTAAAATCCAGCAAATTATTCCAAGAGCAGCATAAGAGTTTCCGATGACTCTGACCAAACAAACTAAAGAAAGGTTAATCCAGATGAAACTTTAAACGTCAACAATTTGCAGGATTCGCAGTATATGTAGTAAGTTTCTCTACAGCAGAACAGACTGTATTTCCAAAATAACTTGTTTTTAAAAAGTGATTTTTAGTGTTAGTATTTTCTCTTCAGTTAAGTTAGCTTTCTGTTGGCAGGGCGGCTGCTCTTTTCATATAATAAACCACTTTTTCCCTTTGAAAACACATTTATCAGAATAATTGGGATGTGGTTTAATTCATCTGTGCTTGCTTTAATGGAGACTTTGAAAGAAAAGAAGCAAATTCCAATATTTAAAGGGAGCTTTGTTTACTCAATCACAAAGATAAAATTGGAACAAAGTGGGCCAATTAAAAACCCAACTTTCTTTATTTCTTAGACTAACCAGCTTTATTTCAACTCCACATGAAAGCAGATTTTTGGTTTACCTTCCTTTTTTTCCTAGTCAACCGTGGTTCTTTTTATGTAAAATCATCCACGTGGAAGCCAAAAACGAAACCAGAGCGGCAAAATCTCCTCCGTTCCAGCCAGGATTTAGGAGATGGACAAGTTCCATCTCACTCGCCGTGACAGTCCAGATGTTTTCTAGCACGCGGGATTTTCTGTCACCTGCTCTGAAAATGTGTGGAGCACTGACAGACCCTCAAAGCAGAGCTGTCAGACGCAACAAAGAAAAGGCAGACCTTCAAACTCTGCTTGTGTTCGGATCGGGTCTCTTTGTTTCATTATTTCATTTATTTCTGTTTTGATTAAGCAAACACTTCAGACTTTATTCATCCCTTTAGGGGAAAACTCAGCCTCTGCTTTTGGCCAGCGGGCAGCTGCAGGTAGGGCTCCTGGGGAGCATTTGGTGGAGTCGGTTTGATAAGAGACAAAATAGGAAAAACTAGAGGGAAAAAAGGGATAACTAAGATGAGGTCATTGGGCTGGACAGGAATGCTCGTGTGTTGATTCAGAGATGTGATGCAATGCTTAAGGTGTTGCGCAAGGACAGAGTGTAAAAGAAATGGGTTGATGTACAGATGGTGAGGATATACAGACGTATCTTCTCATTGATGAAGAGTCCAAATGTTTATTTGATGCCTTAGGCTAAAAGTGGAAAATGTGCTCTTATTTATTCATGCTTACAACATAATGCTTTCAAACCATGTTATCCTTTGTGTTTCTTTTCTTCCAGATGTCTAATAACTATTGCTAGAATAATAATCTTTTGTTTTATGTGTTTTCAATTACTGATTTGATTCATTTTTTGCTTTTCTTCATCCAATATGTTTCCTGGATCAACTGATTTCTGTTTTTTTATTACCAGCTCAGATGAAAATTGCGCTTTGAACATGTTTTTGTTTCTTTTTTCCCAATGATGGCAGATAAATATAACAACAATGAGGCTCAAAATTGCATTTCAGAGTTTTTTTTTAATTTTTTTTATTGAAATTGTAATTGAAACTGATAATTAGAAAAATATGCTGGGTGAGCTCTCTGCTCCGAGCAACGGAGAGGGGAAGGGGGGCGGGGTTGTTCCTCACCGACGGTCTTGCCCACAGTTCGGGGGCAAATTTCTAATGAACTATTGCCGCTCTGCAGAAACTAAGTCCTAGATAGCGACACAGGTTTTTAGTATAATCATAATAAAAAAAAACACTTTAAAAATAGATCAAAGATGATCAGAGTGGGCCTTTAAAATTCGGCTTTGTGTGTTTAAAAAATGGTCTAAGAGTGTTTTCCTTTTGTCTTTCAGGATGGCTGGACCTCCAATGAAATACAGGCTCAGCTTTCCTTTGAAAAGGCCAAATCCATGCAGCCTTTTCTGCCACCAGGTAAGAAACTTTCTAAACTATACTTTTTCACCTAGTTGGAACTGTATAATTGGCACACATATGTCTCTGCCTCTGAAACAGTCGATGATGGAGGCTGTTGCAATCATTTTGACTACAGCTAGTGCCTGGTTTTATTGGTTTGTACTGGTCCGATTTAAAGCCAGTTTTCTTTATAGCTCAACAGGCATCTTCATCTGAAGGTTCATGGTTAAAAAAAAGACTAAAAGAAAGGCCTCAATATGCAGATCCTTTCCATAAAATTAGAATACCTTAGAAAAGTGTTTTCATTTCCATAGTTATATTCAAAAAATTAATAGAACATAGATCAAGCGACCGCTGTTTAATTTATTTTTCCCTCCATCAGTCCAGGCTCAGAAATGTCTTGACCCGAGGAACCCGACAGTGTAGCGGCTGCACTGTAGCCCATGTCCCGAATGCGTCAGAATGTGGTGGTTTTTGAAGCTGTTCCACCACCTCATTCCACTCTTTCTGGAGTTTCTTGAATCTTTTATTAATCCACTGAAGTCATCTCTTTTGCTGGTGGAACTTCTCCTGTCCCATTTTGCCCTTCCATTAGACTGATATACTTGGACACAGTTCTCTGTGAACAGCCAGCCTTCTTAGCTATGAACGTTTGTGGCCTCCCCAGACAATACAAGGCATCAATGATGGTCTTCTGATTGTTCAGAGTCTAGCAGATGATTAGTTGGTGGAACTTAGTTTAAAACATTCAAAACATACAAAATCTTGGCAGCTCTCTCCAGAGTATTCTAATGTTTTTTTAAGTCCTGTTTTGGGGGGGTTTTATGAGCTGGAACCCCAATTTCTGTAGAAAATGAATAAAGAAATACTTGCAATCCATTGAACAGAGTACCCTAAATCAATATTCTATTAAATTTATTTTTTTAATCGAATTATGGAAATGAATACACTTTTCCATAATATCTAGTTTTTTGTAAAGGATCTGTATATGTCCAAGCTGCTTCATGGATGACAAAGAAATGCAAGTTTCCCTTTTAGTGAGTGGGATCACAGCTGCAATTTTTAGATATTTTAAGACCAACAACCCCAGCAAAACTCAACAATGAGATAATCACTGGGAAGAACAATGTTGTTTAGTGCAATAAGTTATTCTGGAACAATGCAGACCAGTGTTTTAGCTCATGCACACACCCAGCTGTAAAACGTGTCTCCACACACAAGATCTGCTTTGTGCAGCGCAGAGTTCAGAAAGCCCCTTTAGCTCTTCTTTCAAAGAAAAAAACAAAAACATTTCAGTTGAAGATGCTGAAGTTACATTTGACAGAAACAGAAATCTCCTTAGGGCGACTTCAAACTCTTATCACCTGCATCACAAACAGATGCTCTGTTTGAACATAAGCGTCAAAGATAAAGACTTCAAGGATGGAGGGGTGTAAAGCTGATGAATCAAAGTGTGTTTTTATCTCAAGTCACTCCTTTATGATGTTTTGCTGTAAAAGAGGACATTCAGATTTTAGTTTATTATTTGCTTAGTGCAGAACTGAAAATTCAGCTTCAAAAGACTAATGTATAAACACTTTTTTTCACTTATTATGGCTCTTATCTTACTATATTTCTTCAGAAGAAGTTCAGTGAGCAGGATTGGAACAAATTTGTTTAAAGCTTTTAGTGTGTTTTCTTGTTGAAGTACAATAGAAAACATTTAAAAATGGTTGCCATGTTTATTTTTGACAGTTATTTCCAAGACTTTTAATTAAAGATCAAAATGTTTCCAATTAATGTAAAAAAAAAGTTTTGAAGCAACAATTATTATTTTCTTATATGAGTATTTTCTTATGAGAACTGTTCTGCAACAACAACCATCACTGGTTTCCACAAATGTGGCACAGCTTCACTTCTGTGCTTTTTTATTTTTAAGCAGAGAAAAATCTGCCAATTTAAATGTCACTGCGGCTGGCAGACTTTGCCTAACATCACTTCTTTTCTGAATGACTTTCACTCTGTTCTCCACAGGCCAACAGTTGAGAAATGCTGACAGTGTGTGGGTTTCACAGGATGCATTTTCACATAATATTTTTAAATAGTTATTTATAATATTTATTTATCACCTGGGAGTCTAAATAATGCCCAAACAAAAGACAGAAACAATATTAAACACAAAATACTGTTTTGGATTGGCTGATTTTATTTTGCCCGCTCTTTTATTATAAGTAAAGAACACTACATTTTGAATTTCCAAGACAGGATTTATAAAACAAGGAAAAATAAGTTAAATATTATATTAGAAAGTTCATGCAACATTTAGCTTGAATTATTACTGTAATTCTACTGTTTTCGCTTAAAAGTACAGTTACCTGGAGGGACATTTCTTACCAAACAAAACAGTTTGTTTCTAGGGGCTGTTAAAAGAGTTGTAAAGAAAAGAGGGAGAGGAAAAACCCTTATTCCAATGACTTGGCAACTAATATCCCACATGCTTTATCAACAGAAAACCACAGGGAGTAAAAGAGAAAAATGAAACGATAAGCGGAACCAAAAACAAGCCGGAAGTTCTGCAAAAACCTCTCAAGGTCTAGAAAAATTGTCAAATTAAAAATTCCACTGAGGCCATTTGAGAGCTCTACAAATCAAACATAACTTGGAGCGTTTCTAACTAAAACTTTTAGGCACTCCCAAAACACTGCAGCACTCATTTCTTTACAGTAACAACTTCTTTTGCCTTTTAAAGGAGATAACTGCAAGGACATCACTCCCAGCAGTGTGCGGTTGCAGTCAAATCATTGTGAGCGTCTGTTAATTAACATAGGCGATACAATCGCTTTTTGAGAGGGACGGCACGCGCTCCCATACTTCTGCGCTTCCTCCTCAGGCGGCATTTTGTCTGTCTGCCAAGCAGACTCTCATCTTTGCTGAGATGCACTGTAATCTCACTGTGCCACATGCTTAACGCGGGCCATTAGCATGGCAGCTACACCCAGCTAATGAGCTGCGTTATCATCGTTAAGTCTGAAAAGTTGGTGATAAACTGTGAAATTGAACGTTACGTTTCCTCTGCTGAGCGTGTCATGATCTCACTCATCTGCCACCTGAACACATGTGTGTGTGTTCAAAAATATTGACTATTAAAATCATTTTATTCTCCCATGAGTGTTTATTAGGAGTCGCTGCATTGCAAAATAAAAGTTTATTTTTGTGTTTCAGTAAGTAGGTTTTCCCTGTATTGTTCCCTGTGGCCTGAACTCTGTTCTGCACATTCTTGCATTCAAGCAGCATAAATTTGCCGTCAGTGTCAGTGCCATGTTGTCAAGGAGCAGCCTTTCTCTCACTGTTGAAGGGCCCCTGCTCCAGCCTGTCTGCTGCCTGCATTTCTTATTCCCACTGATGGATAATCCTCTTCACCCCTCAAGCTGATGATTTGTGATAGTCTTTGGTGACTTTTTAATCCTGAGTTTTTCTGTTGGAGATTTTCACCTCAATAAACAAACCTGATTAAAAAAAATCCTCTGTAGAGTGTTTGCAGGTTCTATATTTGACTCTTCTTTCAAACAACATCACATAACGCTCTTCTCTTGTGTCCAGGTAAGGTGCGCTGGCAGGATTTCGATCAGGATCTCTACGTTGGAGCTACTGTGGTCCGACCGGGTCAGGACCCGTACGCCAGAAACAAGTTCAACCAGGTGGAAAGTGACAAACTCCGAATGGACAGAGCTGTGCCAGACACAAGACACGACCAGTAAGCGGCTATTTTTTTCTGATAATAGAGGGCATATATAAAGAAAATAAAAATTAAATAGCATTTTTTAGTATTTATTCAAATAGTTGTGATTCAGTAAAAAAATCAGTTTGAAAAAGAGCTCATTTGTGATGTTGAAAACACACTGGACGGGCCCTAAGTTCCCACCTCCGAGCTCTAAGCAACAATGAGGGGAAAGGGGGCGGGGTTGCCAACGGTCCCACACACAACTCAGAGGCAAATTTCTATTAAACTACTCCTGCTCTTCAGAAACTATGTCCTAGAAAACAGCACAGGTTTGTTGATTTTGGATAAAAATGACATAATTGTAGCTAAATGATCACTAGGGAACGTTTTTAAATCGCAACAAAGATGATTGAAGTGGGGTCTTAGCTCTCATCATATTTGATACACACATTTCTGAGACACACAAAATACATATAGACATCAATGTTTTTGTTTCTATAAAAAATGGAAATTTATTGGTAATTTACATTTTTTTAAGATTCATGTGATAAATTACCTGGTTGTTTATGTTTTTTATACTCTTACTACACAAATGTGTGATGTGCCTCGTAAGGTCTGCAGGAAATAACAAAACAAACTCCACCCTGTTGTAGGTGCTGTTTCAAAAAGCCTCAGTCCTGAGAATGCGGTCCTGAGAGCATTTTTGGATCTCCGGGCCTGCAGATACACCTTTCTCATGTTTTCTGTCCTGTAGTTCTTCATTATTCCACTAGGGGCAGTAAAGGGCTTTTCCTGCTTATTTAAAAATGGCTGCCTCCATGAAATATCAAAAGCAATTTTGGCGAGAATAACTCATCTATTGTTGTTCATTTTTTGGCGATTATTAATTCTTTATAATCTAGTTACCAAATGTTTAGAAATTTGAAACAATGTGTGAATACAGCTATTTATTTCTTTTTCCTGAACACTCATATCAATATATATCTTCTTAAGCTAACATATTTTTTTATGGATTTCATCAAAGGGCTTGAAAAACACCATAATTAAAAAAAAAAGAATATTTTCTGTCATTTCTTTGATGTAGTAGGCTTTACAGGGTTAACATGGAAAGCACTTTGTTGTCCCTCCTAATCACACGTTTTACATGTTTGCTTATGTGTTTGAACATGGGATCTTTCGTCGCCTGTCAATTTGACTAATTAGACGCAGCCCGGATAAGATCTCCAGGGAACTCCTTCTTACATGTAGTCCCTCACATGAAACCAGGAAGTAGCTGCCTGCTAAGCAGATGAGCTTTTCCTCCTGCCGCCCCAGACAATAAACAGCCTCCTGCGGTGGCTGCTGATTGGTTTGTAAATTTAAGAGGAGACTAAAATAAATTGCGACTAAATTTCAGCTGGATTCCTTGGAGAAGATTGTGGCTCAGCGGGGCTAAATGTTGTCACATGTCTCATAATTAGCATTTAGATGTGTGAATGCTTTGAAGTTTTTATTCCAGCTACACATCATCAGTTGAAGATGTGTCTACATTCTGTTTTTGCTTGATAAATTGGGAAAATATGTTGGTAAATGTAAGAAAAATAGGTAGTTTTACTTCCAAGAGGTAAAAATGATTATTCATTAGTTTAAAATAAAGTAAAAATTCAGTAATTGATCTAAACCTGACTGAGATACTGTGGTGTTTATCAGTGAGTCAGTCACGGTATGCTGAGGAGAAGGTTTAAAATAGACAGAAACCTTAAATCGGGGAATAATATAACTGCTGCCATCATTACAGGCAGCTCAGTTTTTCATTATTTTTTCGGTTTGGAGCATCTGCCAAAAAACTTGAATGATCAAATTCATAAAGGCAGTCATCTCACTGAGCTACCCACAGAGTTCATGAAGATGTGCATTGGTCAATTCTTCCTTTTACAGCAGTCTTCATAGCTTCCATTTCTTCAGCCCATCAAGGTCACGATGCATTCAGTGTAGAACCTTTCTTGCGACAAAAGTATAAAAGAAAGTGTCGGTTAAAGGTTGCTGCTGTCAAATCAAAAAAGAGTTTCAGTGGATTACATTGACTCTTTTATCACTAGGGCAAAGTTTGTTTAACAGTTCTTGAAGATGATGAAGTCGTGCGGAAATCAGGGATAATTTAACAAAAGCTTCAGTGTAAAAACTGCAGCACATCTTTTAAGATAAATAAAAATCATTCTTGGATAATTGTTGCTTCTTTTTTTCAGTTATGGTTAATTCTCAGCTCGGCAAGATGTTTTTTTTTCTTCTTAAGACAGTCAGAGCTGTTCTAGCACGACAACAAGGATCTGTAAAGTTAAAAAGATTATTTTGTCAATGATCAACGTTTGCATGCAGTATCCTCACTATCTGACAGCTTGGCTCTAGTGCTTCAGCCTCAATGTGTCATCGTGCATCTCTCCTCTTCCTGTCCTGTCACTCCTCTCTCACGACATGTCCTGAAGCCCATCTTTCCCAGTTTTAAATTTGGGCGGATTTAGGTCTTTGAACCCGTGTGCAGTCATGCACAATCACATATTGCACGCAGCCTCATGGGATTTTGCTCTGTGGTTTCTGGAATCGGCTGTCAATCGCAGCTTCAGTGGCGCTTTTGCTCTGGGAGTTTGTATTCATTCATCGCCTGTATGTGTGGAGCTCATTGTCACAGTGTGCAGAATCCTATTTATTGTGTTTAAGGATTCAAAATCTGTTCGGGGAGCTGTTCCAGCTCACAGCTTGGCGCACAAACACGCAACAGCACGCTTATGTGCAGGAATTAGTGCACATGTGCATGGATTTGTACTTTTGGTAAGTCTCCTAATATTTCTGAATTGTGATTTTGTGTGTAGCTGCAAGCATAAACAGTGGAACTCAGATCTGCCGGCCTCCAGCGTCGTCATCACCTTTCATAATGAAGCCCGCTCTGCTCTGCTGCGCACTGTGGTCAGGTAGCAGAAACTTTCTGTGCCGACTTGTTTGTTGAAAATCCTTTTTTTTAAGCCTTTTCTGCTGCTTCACCAAATGTTCTCCTTTATTTTGGCTTCAGTGTCTTGAAGAAAAGCCCTCCGCAGTTGGTGAAAGAGATCATTTTGGTTGATGACTACAGTGACAACCGTAAGCAGCACATGGAAACCATGAACACAAACAGTTATTAGAATTAGACACGTCATTCAGGGTAAATGTTTCTCTTTGTGTCTGGGTTCCAGCGGAGGATGGAGCGCTTCTCGGGAAGATCGAGAAGGTTCGAGTGCTGAGAAATGACCGCAGAGAGGGTAAGTAAGATTGACTAAACCTAATTGAGTTGAAATAATATTCTCTGTCATGTTGCTAATTAAGTCTTTTTTTGGTAACTTCTTAAGGGCTGATGCGCTCAAGGGTTCGTGGTGCAGATGCTGCTACAGCGCCGGTCCTCACCTTTCTGGACTCTCACTGTGAATGTAATGACCACTGGCTGGAGCCGCTACTGGAGAGAGTGGCAGAGGTACGAACATTTTTCCCTTTATACCAGCTTATAATCCTATTTATGAAGTGATCACTTTACCTTTTTTTGTAAAAAAAAAAAAAAAAAAAAACACATCTTGGTAAAAACAGACATAAATCTTATTTTTCACAGCTTAAATAAACAGACTTTGTCTGTTTTTGCTTCCATAATTATGTTGTACTTTAAAATTATAGTGCATGTCGCACAAGTTATGGGATCCTCCAGGGCAGAAAATGTTATAATGATGTTGCATGTCTGCAACAGGGGCATATATTTGTTCTATTTCATCCCTCCTGACTGCCAGAGGAGGGCTTCAAGCACTGAATGACCCTTCTTGCTCATGCATAGTTTGAGAATTTATTGACAAGTCACCTGTGACCTCCTTGTGACTTGTGAGGCTATAAAGTCACGTGGCATTGGAGTGCAGTCCCGACACTTCTTGTGAGAACGTAAGGAACCGAGGGATCAGGAACTCTGGCGGTCAGGGGGGGATTCATATAAAACCGTAGTTACATATGTAACTTTTGTTATTTTTTTATTACAGAAAAATGTTAATATTAGGTTTTGAAATAAAAAACGACTTTAAAATCAAGTGAAAATATTAGTAGTTTATTTTTATTTATGTTTTAAAGACCCATTCCAATAAAAATTGTGTGTTTGGTTTTTTTTAAGTTTGTGGTGGCATTTTTTTTACATAATATAAAGAAAATCAAGCTTAAAATAGGATTTTTTAATTCAAATTGTTGTGAATCAAGAGCAGACGCAAATATGTTGTTGGAAAAGCTTGTAGGTGTGACGTAGAACCTACTACGGCAGGCCACAAGCTCCCTGCTCATCTCCATTGAGAAATAGATCCATGTACGCATTTGTTTTCCTCGTCCGAGATGGTGTCTGGCTCACCATGGCTCGCCTGTTTTGTGGCACCTGTAATGTTAGATTGTGGTTGTGAGGGGCTGTAAGCTAGCAGGAGAGCATTCCCGCCTCCAACCCAGATGCAAATTTCTGATGAACTTCTGCCCCTCTGCAGAAACGTTGTCCAAGAAAACAACACTTTTTTTTAAAATTCAGCCTAAAAATGGCATAAAGATCATTAAAGGACCACTGGGAACGCTTTTACAATAGATCAAAAGATGATCAGAGTGGGACTTTAGATGAACTCATTGCTAATTTCTCTACACGTTGTGACTCCTGATTTTAATAATAACTCACATTTACTTTAACCGCTTCTGTTTCACTGTAAATACTTTGAGTAGACATAAAGAGAGAAAAAATAAAATGCAGTAAAACTAGACCAACAAGAAATATTTTCTGTTTTGATATTGGAATGAAGAGACAAAGGGAGCTGTTTTTACCACATGATGTCTGGTTTGAGTTCTTCTTTCCTGAATGATGGCATCTCATAAAATAGAGAAGGAAAGCTTAAAAAAAGAACTACCTTTTTCAAATGATTTTCCAGCTTTTGGGTCGTATTTAGGCACCTTTTTCTCTAAAATGCTCCCACTTTAGAACGTGGCACCCTGTAATTTGCCAAATGCCACATACAAGACTCGAGGCGAAGTGTTAGAAAAGAACGGTCTCTCCTCAGTATCTGTCCTAAATTGGGTTTCATGCCTGCGCTTAAAAAAGACTTAATGATATTAATTAAAATAAATTATTCACATGTCTGCAAAGCTCTTCCCCTGAAGCTTGTAGTCATTCTTGAGCTCAAATACTTTGTGAAGAGGAACTTTTCTTGATGATTTTTTTTAGGTTTGATGCAAACATTTTTTATTGAAAAATCATTGTTAAAATCTAACTTAAGCTTAAAAAAACTGAGAGCTGACTTTAGATTTCATCTTCTTGTTTTTCTAAGCTGTTTTTCTGTTTGTAAACTGGTGTTGTTGTTTACATATGCATCATATTCCACTATGAATACAGACAATAGAGTGTCTTTGTCTCCAAATTTAGTAAAATGCCTGGAGCCACAACAGAAAACAGTCGCCTGTTTTTCTTTTCTTTGCTCTACTTGCTTTTCTAATGATAATATTACCCTCCGATTTGTCACTATAAAATAAGAAGGGCAAGTCCTATGTAAAAATATCACATCAAAGTTTTTGTTTTTTTTTTACCTTTAACGGCTTCTTCTATTTCTGTCTTTGGGGGTGACTGAAGCAACCTTCAGATCTGTGCTGTGATGTGGCTCGGTGGTTTCAGAGCCACATCACTTATGAGGAAATGACAAACCTGCTTTAGTTTCCACTTGTTATTTCTCGACTGCTGTTTACTTTTTAAGCACAATAATGGACTGAAAATAGAGCCTCATTTGGTAAATCCTTCTGGTTTCTCTGAACTTCTGAAAGACAGCCATGTTTGGCCTTTTATTTACCTTTCGATCACCTGTTATTTATCCTTTTCTTTTTTTAATTTTCCAGGATAAAACCAGAGTGGTTTCTCCCATTATTGACGTCATCAACATGGACAATTTTCAGTACGTGGGAGCTTCGGCTGACCTGAAAGGAGGTAAAGTCCATTCAGCCAGTAGAAAAGCTCTGGCAGTCAAAGTGTGTTCATTAAACTTTTAGAGTATTGGCTTCTTAATACTTTGAGTTACGCTGCTGTTATCTTGACAGCAGCTTTAATAGTCTTGGCAGCCAGCCCTGCGCCCCGTGAACTGATTCCTCTGTTGTTTTTTCCCACAGCCAGTCAGGGTTTCTGCCAAGCACATGCCCACCCAGTTTAGTTTAGCAGCTTTTTTGTGCATAGACGCCAGTCCAGTGGCCATTCCAGCGGCATGAAATCTAATTATGAAATCCCGCTGCTGTTTGGTTTAATCAACTAAACTGTCTTGTTTGTGTTTAGGCTTTGACTGGAATCTGGTGTTTAAATGGGACTACATGACTCTGGAGCAGAGACGAGCCAGGCAAGGCAACCCCATCGCCCCCATCAAGTAAGCCCCACGCTGAAAAAGAATGCCACTACACCTGAGGGCATGTGCTGTACACGTGGTATTCTGCTCCCCCACCTCCAGGACTCCAATGATCGCAGGAGGTCTGTTCGTCATGGATAAAGAATACTTTGAGCAGCTGGGAAAGTATGACATGATGATGGACGTGTGGGGAGGAGAAAACTTGGGTGAGTACAATAAAAAAAAAGTCTCCATTGAAGCAGAGCAGTCACAATCGTCTACATTTCTGTGGCAGAACCATGAGGAAGGGGACTATCGCTGACATTCGTACAAAGTGATCCTCCCACCTTACAATACAGCTTTGAAAATGACAGTGGTGCTGTTATTCCAGTCAAAATGGAGAGATCATTCTTGTCTACACAATAGAGATCATTTGCAAACACAACAGCGATACAACAACAACAGCAGCAGCAGCTGCGTCTCTGCTGCTTTTGTCTGAGTTCAGCTGGGAAGTGTTTAACAGCTGACGTTCCTGCAGGCCATGCGGTGATTCAGAGCCGGACTGACAGTTCAGACACGGCTTCACTCGTGTGCTCATTTAGACCACATTCTTTCATTGCTGCAGAGCATGCCAACACATGACGTTTTTTAACTGAGAAGTGTGCTTAAAAAGACTGTAAAAGCTGACGGGGGCCCTGTGCGTGTGTGTTTTCCAACAGAGATCTCCTTCCGCGTGTGGCAGTGCGGCGGCAGTCTGGAGATCATCCCTTGCAGCAGAGTTGGCCACGTCTTCAGAAAGCAGCACCCATATACCTTCCCTGGGGGCAGCGGGACCGTGTTTGCAAGGTGAAGTTCATTCGAATGATAGAAAACATTCAGATATGTTCACCTCTTATTAAAATGAGATGTTCACAAGTTTATACAACAATCTAATTTTTGAAGACATTTTTGTATTTTTTTTCCTCATAAATTTTGACTTTATTTTCATCTCAAAAACCACTTTCAGTTTCCCTCATCTACAAAAGTTTCTTTTAAAGGGGCTTTTCTTAAGCCTTTCAAAGTAAACTATATTCATATATGATCATCTGTTACCTTTGGAACACTAAAAACACATTATTTATGAAATACCAGTTATTTTTGTGAACTCTTGTCATACCTGAAAGTAAAATGAGGCTCCAACTTTCGCCCCTTGAGGGTCCCGTCCATTTCATGACGTCAATGTAGAGCCGTCCTTGTCAGCATGTCACCCACGACAAAAAAAAAAATCAAATTTTTGTTTTATTGATGTACATACAGTGCAGCCTGGGGGTTTATCTCCAAAATTTGGCACAGACAGAATGATGATGGATAATGGATTCATTTTGTGGTGAAATTCGGTCAAAATAATGCAGACAAGAACACCAGATGAACATTTCAGGATTTATTGAAATGATGAGAACATTGTTCTGATTAGCACTGGTTGTGAACGTTTTTCTCTTTGAAGCCCCATTAATCTCTGTATCAAAAGTCCTTTGCTCAATAATTCATGTTTAAACCAGTTCTTCTAATTTGTTGCTGGCTTTCTCCACCAGCAAATAGTCTGCTCCCCTTTTCTACCACGAAATAGTCTGCTCCCTTTCTCCACCAGGAAATAGTCTGTTGCCTTCCTCCTGTTGTCTTCCCTTTAGCCCCCGTCTGCTTGAGACATTCTCTGATACGTTCAGGATCCATCCCAACATGCCGTGTGTATTCATCACCAGAACTTTCTTCTCAAAGTTTAAACACTAAATCGAAGAAGTGTTTCTTGGCCACCACTACACTGGATCACACCACAGACAGCCGTCATCTGCACACAAGCGAGGAGTGGGGGATCTCACGAAGCTCGCGGATCACCGCTAGCTTTTTTTTTTTCTTCACAGCCCTATTCTGATATATGAAAGTCATATAATTCTGGCTGGGCATAAACAATAGTAATAATTTCTCCTCCATGATCAATTTTCTGACAGTTAGCCCTTCTTTTAATTGAAAAGGATGCCGTCCATTTGTCGCTACCATATCTGAGTCCCTGATTGGTCAAAGTTCAACTAGTTTAACTTTTAGCGCACGCTCAATAGCTGCACGTGTTGTTCGTAGAGCTCAAAAATAAACGTATACACATAGTTAACGTAGTGATTTGAAGTGGTCGCTTGAACACGCATTGCTAAAGCAGGTTTGAACGTAGCTTCATTGCTAATTGTTAAATCAGATCAGTTTGAAAATCTGCTATATGTCAGATATCTTGCTAAACTGCGTCCTAACCAGCAGTGGATTGTGTGAAAAGTAAAAAAAAAAAACAGGTATTTGGAAGCTTTTGGTAAAAGTCACTCAGTTTATTGTGCTCTAAATAGTTTTTTATTTTGTTCCATCATTTTTCATCCATGACTTCTCAATCTTTTTCCTCTAAAACCCAATTTTTAATGGCTGCAATGGTCCTTGAGCACTATTATCACGATTTCTATGAGACCACACCAGCGTGCCATAGATGCCAATGAGTTAGACGGTTGTCATGGAGATGCAGCCAATGTAGCTGAGAGCTCCATAAAGCTGCTGAGGAGCCTGTTGTTGGGTTGAAAGGTCAAGGATGAGCACTGAGAATCCCATTTTTGAGCCAACAAGCCTTTTAAGTGTGCAGACAGTTGGATTGCGGACAATTCTTTGACAACTTGGCGAGGAGCGTCTGCTGATGACGCTGATCAGACGTGATTGAAAACCTCAGAAGAGCCACTAAATGGAAGGTTTTTTTTTTTTTCTTCCATTTGTCTCCATCATTTTATGGTCACTCTGCTGCCTTAAATGGTATTTAATCTCCTAGGATAAACAGGGTCCTGTCGATGTGCTTTAGCTCAGGCTGAGGAATGTGTTTTCTTTGTAGTTTTAATGAAGATTTATACCGACTATTTGTGCATACATCATTTTAACTAAAGATTTACTGTTGTATTTTTTAAACGGCATCAAGAAAGTTAAAGAAATAAATCAAAAATGAATTTTGCAAGTACAAAATCTAACATTTAACACAATGACTGAACCAAAAAAGGTGTAAAATGATACAAGGATGAGTCTGTCCTCTGAGCTTATTGAAGGCATCGGATGAGAGGAGATTTCAAATGACTTTTCATTTCTTCTTGCCTCAATAGTAATTAAAAATGTATCATCTTAACTTGAAACAAATGGCCAATATTTATTTGCAAGTTTATTACATTTTTGTCACATTTGGAACCTTTTCCATAGTAATTTAACCAGACATTGAGACATGACTCCATCTTTAATCTCCAAGTTTTAGTTGGATGCAAAAGTCTGATCTTTAAAAAAAATAAGGAAAAACATGTTATCTATTGCAGTAGATCAAGGCGGATCAGATTCTATTGTTTTCTTCCTTCGGTGTACATAACATCCGTGTAACTAAATAGTCTGTGTGTTTTCCTGGATGTCTTTAAAGGTGTTCGTTAGATCGCAGCATTTTGAGTCAAGTTTAAAAGGACTTTTTGAATCAGAGCCAACACTGAGTCTATATGTGAAGAACTGAGGCGATAAATACTCAAATCACTACTGTTGTAGAGAGGATAAGGATATTTGACATTAAGTATAATCAAAGTATTTAAAATCTCAGGCTGTGCCGTAATTTTTTAAATACTCACTAGTGCACTATATAGTACATGCCTCATTTTGTACAATTCTAAAAACAAGGGCCATAGAAATTTCCCAGAAGTCTCTGCTCCTAGATTGGCGGATATAGACCATAAGACAGACCACAAATAACAAGTAGTGAATTACTTTTAAATTAGCGAATGAGTGAATGAGTAAAGTAATTTAAATCCATTTTCATCAAGTACCTAAATACTTAATCAAAAGTAACTTGCCCAACACTACATAATTTACTGTTCAATGGTAGAAGAATTTGTAATTTATTCTGATGCTTTTTTATTTTGAAATGGTAGAAAGAGCATTTGTTAATTAAAGCTTATATTTTGGGGGGGGGCATGCAGCATTTCAAGAATTAACCTTTCAATTCAATGGTAAAAGATTGTCAAATTTCCCCAGAAAAGCGCTAAAAGCCAGTTTTGTTGAATGGTCTGTCTGCACAGTGGCTCTTCGGATGCTCACATGGACAAACCGTCGACATGTCTGCAGCAGAATGCGGCTCTTTTCGATGATTCATAAGGCCTTCCCGTTTTATCACTCAATTCCACTCATAACTCCTTCATTGGGAGGGGCTGAAGGAGGCAATCACTGTCATCTTCAATTCATCAAATTGCTGCTGTGATAAGTGAATTATTAAAAATGACTGTGTTTTCTTGCGCCAAATCGTCCTAAAGTTCTCTACAGGTCACTCTGTGGTTTTTAGCAATCCAATGCATGCATCAATCTGGATGTTTTTTCATGATTTTCCATGCAAATGCATCTACTGCTTATTTATAGCAAAAGAGGAAACAAACAAAATACACTGACATGCATTTTTATGCAAAGTTTAAAATACCGGAGATCTCCAGAGAAAGAAAATGTAACATCAGCATTTAGACTGAGTGAACAGAGGGCTACAGGGACAGGAAAACCATTGCAATCCCATGTGTGTATCCAGTAGAGCTCTGCCCCCTGGTGGCTGTGAGATGTTCCAGCAGGAGGGGATACACAGTCAGAATGTTGAAGCCTTTTTCTGAGACTTTTTCTTTGCCACAGTTCCACATTCGGTCCCCTTTATACCGCTCTTTGCCCCTCTTCTCATTTGCACTCTTGTCTGTCATCTGTCGCACCCACTCCACTCCCCTGTCCTGATTTAGTTTTTCTGCCTTCTCGTGCAGGAACACAAGGAGAGCTGCAGAGGTGTGGATGGATGAGTATAAGAATTTCTACTATGCAGCCGTCCCCTCGGCCAGAAATGTACCCTATGGAAAGTAAGCACTTTGAACAATTACAATAATCTGTCAACAAAAAATGTATTTCAAACTAACAGTAATTTGACTCTTTAGTTTATTGTAAAAAGAAATTCTGTGAAAATATGTCAGAATGTGTCAAAAACAGAAAAAAAACGGTTGATAAAAATTGTGAAGTATTGTTATCTTTGCCATTTATAACCCTAAAAAGTATGTAAACACTTTGAAGTGATTGTCTGACGTGGACCTGCCACGTATATGCTAACAGTCCTGTTGCCAGAGCTGAGCGCGTTCTGATTTTTAATTTTTCACTTTTTAATTTACGTCTAATGTCCTGCCTTATTATCTCTGTCAATTTCATCAAACAAAAGCAACAGTTATCAAACTCCAGAGGGCCTAAGATTTAATTAATCTCCAATACTGTCACTTTTGTCTGTTTTTCATGGCTTTCTGGAATAATAACTAACTAGAACTGGGCAAAAAAAAACAAGTTTGGTCATCCTGACTAATATTTATGTCTGCTTCTCAGTATCCAGAGTCGCTTGGAGATGAAGAAGAGGTTAGGCTGCAAACCTTTCAAGTGGTACCTGGACAACGTTTACCCTGAACTGAGGTAAAAAAAAAAAGCATAAAAAAAGAAAAAAGCCATTTGAGTTGAGTTGTATCATAAAGTGTGAGGGAAAAGTCTGTTCTTATGTAGCGGCTCTTAAGATGGAGAAACCCTACTTTCCATTACTATTTTTTTTGTTTCTAAAAGCTTCTGTTATCGTAACTGCCTTGATGATACATTCATTTCCCTTTTGTTTTATGTTAAATATTGTGAAAAGGAACCAAGAAATGTATGCTTTCTTTTAAAAAAAAAAATGGCTACAATGGTTCTGTTTAGGGTTCCGGATCACCAGGACATCGCTTTTGGGGCCCTGCAACAGGGAGGAAACTGCCTCGACACCCTGGGCCACTTCGCTGATGGGGTGGTGGGCATCTACGAATGCCACAACGCCGGGGGAAACCAGGTAGTGTTACCACGACTACACTCACAGGTCAGCCCATGACATCTCTGCTCCTGCAGCACCTGGGGGAGGACAGGGTGGAGGTGCAGTACCTGTGGTGAGGGCACAGCAGGGTGTTTCCTTGCAGGCAGCAGTGGATGTCAGACATGGGTGTGTGTTTCCACAGGATGTATTTTTGTTTTATTTTGACCATTAAACAAAATTATCAGGGAAATTACTAACTGCAAAATCTGCATCTGAAGGAGAAGGATGTGAAACACTTAAAAATGTGTCTACACTGATGTTCAGTTAGTGAAATGATATAAATGTTTAAGGAGAATTTCTCAGTCCACTTGGAGTATTCTTCTCCATCTGCGTGGCAGAACTTTTCCTCCTCGTCTCTGTGACTCTGCAGTTTGTTAAAATGCTCCTCTCCAAAAATAGCATGGCAGGTGTTGAGCAGAAAACTGCTACCATGTGAAGTTACAGACAACTGGCTGAAGGTGTCACATTTAACACCGCTTCCTTGCACTTTTTGTCCCCCAAGTTATTCTTAGCTTTTGCAACAAAGCAACTGCAGTAAAATTCAAGTAAAATTAGGTTTGCTAAAAGTTCCACATCTAAAAAAAAAAAATGTTTTGGGTGTTTTTAACACATTCTTAAACCATTTTTCTCATGATGAAGGGTATGTATAAAGAAAATTGACATTAAAACTGTGTTACTGATTGTGTCTTTGTTCAAATTGTGGTGAATCAGCTTATAAAGTTTGTTACGTACAATATATAATCAGCAAAATACAAAATACCATTCTGATGAATCCACTTCCTCGTTTTTCTCACCAGAGTTAGCATAAGGCTCAAACTGGATAGCTCCAATATTGCTCTATTTTTGCTGCACCGGTAATGCTAGGTTGGTGGTGTGAGGGGCTGTAAGCTAGCAGGAGAGCGTGTAAACAGGTGGATGATGGGAAGTAAGGGAGGGCTTACTCCACTCCAATGTTCCCGCCAACAACCCAGAGGCGAATTTCTGTTGAACTTCTGCCGCCCTGCAGAAACTATGTCCTACAAAACGACATATATATATAGAGATTTTTTTTATTTTTATGAAAAGACCACTGGGAACACTTTGTAAAAAGATTGAAAGATGATCAGAGCGGGACTTTAAAGCTGGACAGTCACTTGCTTAGTGGCGTATTTAAACAGAAGCCACTTAACTTTTCTGCTTTGCTGAAACGATCATTTCAAGCTGTTAGACTTTAAACAAATCATTTTAGTTGCAAACATACAGAACTTCAACAAGGGAGAGTGAAAAAATAAAATAAAATAAAAATAATAATTAAAAATGGGAGGGAGGATAAGCAGTGCGCACTGAAGACGTCTATTAATTACTGTTGTGTCCAGTGCTGAAAAAAAAGAAAATTAAACTGAATAAGTTTGGCCTTAAAAGCTTAATATGCTCAACTCAGTTGGTCCATAGTTTAATAAACACTGATTTTATGAGACGAGTGGAAAAGAGATTATTTCTATCGAAAAGATATTGTTTACAATATTTACAAAGTCTGATTCTGTGGAAAGATATTGTTTACAATATTTACAAAGTCTGATTCTGTGGGGAGCTCAACGTCTCGTTATTACTTTTTTAGCGGCTGATGTGAACTTTGCAATGCATTTTTATTTATTTGAATAGTGTGTTTTTTTTAATACGGTTATGTAAAAATTGAAAAAATACTTAGAAGTTGTTAAATTAGATGAGGATATTAAAAAAAACAAATAATGTTCTCTTATCTTTTTGTTGTCTGTAAATTCTTATTTGTTTGAAATGCAATTTCTGCGGTGAGATGTTTTTGGACTCAAGCTATTATATAATAAAACGTGGCTAAAAAATATCAAGTTCAATACTATTTAATCTGTAGAATTGAGGTTGTTCCCCTCAGATTATTCTGTAACTGAATTCATTGGATTAAATTATGTTTATTTGAATATTTTAGAATTTAAGAATAAGAATATTTAAGAATATGGCTAAAAGCATACATTTATTGTATTGACTGAATCATGTTTCTCTACTAACATTTTGACTTCTGTGATTGTTGGTGAAGGAATGGGCCTTAACCAAGGACAAATCGGTCAAACACATGGACCTGTGTCTAACTGTAGTGGACAGAACAGCTGGTTCCCTCATCAAACTACAAGGCTGTCGAGAAAATGACAGTCGTCAGGTAAACTCTGAAGAATGATTCTCTGAAACCATGTTGTGTTTTGGATTTGTAAAACCGTGTCTTCTGTTTCAGAAATGGGAGCAGATCGAGTCGAACTCGAAGCTTCGTCACGTAGGTAGCAACCTGTGCCTGGACAGCCGCAGCGCCAGGATGGGAGGACTCACTGTGGAGGTCTGCAGCTCCAGCCTCACGCAACAGTGGAAGTTCACCCTCAATCTACAATCATAGGGGGCGCTGCAGACCCCCCTCCCGTAAGACTTTGACAATGGACCAAGACATACAAGGAGACATGCACAAAATGATTGGAAAAACCTAAGAACGACAAGCTCCTCCTTCACAGAGGTGCAGCTACTCACCTGAAAACCCCTCTCCTCTCCCTCCCTGAAACAATGAGCCGACCAGCGGAGGGGAGGGGCTCCGTAGACCATAATGGATCCAACGAATGGGAGAGGGACGCCACGATCAGGAGGCTTTTGTTCCAGTCGACACGCCTCTGTGTTTTCTCGTCAAAAGGAAAAGCGAATTTCTTTTATTGCTGGAAGAAGCAGAACTATCCGGCATGAGTATTTTATTTTGTATTTCTGATTTTTAATTTGTTGGTGGTAAAAACTCCAGGGACATGGGGCAGGAGCTTTTTCAGTTCTTGAAGGAATCTTCTAAAAGCAGGTGGAGGCCTGGGATTGCAGTTTTCAGGGGGCGGGGTGATGTCAGATAGGAAATGGACCTTGAGTTTTTCATGTGTACTCTAAATGGTTTACAGAAATCTCAAAGAAAATCAAAGTGTGGGGAGAAAGAGCCCCTGGTGTTCTTTTTTTTTTCTTTTTTGTTGTTGTTGTGTGTCTGTCTTTTGCTACAGATTGTATCAGGCAAAGACGAGCCTTTGAGTGGGTTGGGTGTTCCCAGAAATGGAAAATTTCAGCCGGCTGCTCCTCCAAAAACACAAATGATCCTCTGCATCTGTCTTTTTTCTTTCTTTTATTTACTGATGTGGAAAAGCAGAACTTCTTTTTTAATTTTATTTAAAATTTCAGGAAAACCAGAACCCAAAATGTTTTAAAATGTTTCCATCTTACTTTTGCAGTTGTTGTCCTTTGCCTTGTCGACGTTATTGGAGGATTACTCTTAAATAATCCGTCTGGAGTCATGGCGCACTTTCTGCTCTAGATCAGACAGATGTAGTCCATTAACAGATTATTGCACCATTCGTGCAATTACCAGGACTGCTCAGCTCTCTCTGACCTCCTCAGCGATGCAAATTAAAGAAGGAAACTCCACACTGACACTGCAACACAGTACTAGTATTTGAATGACTCACAGGTCCTCCTGAAATCAGTAAAAGTTTGTTTTGGTTATTGTAACTTGATTATACATGAGAAATCTCAGTGGTTTCACTAGTTTCTGCTGACACTTTCTAGAATCTTCTAAAGACTCAAAGATGAAGTAAAGATAATTTATTCCTGCAGACTCTGAGTTATCATCAAGCAGCACACTTTGGACTCCCCTTACTATCTTTATTCCGTCTCCTCGACCACATTTAAATCTGAGGTCATATTTTTTAAAGGCTGTAATCTCTTCCAGGGCTTCCTCATCACTTCGTCTTTGCTCTTCTGGGTCCTTCACGCTTTGATGAGTTGATGATAGTGTGACTCATCAGGCGTTTTTGAGGAAACACCTAAACCAGAGCTCCGATCTCACAGAGTCTGCTGTCACAGTCCTGTTTAAAGCTGCCAAAAAGACCGTATGCTTGCTGTGACCATCGGATATCCTTGTCTTCTGCTTTTGTTTACCGTGTCATGTTCGTTCATTTTCCTCTGTGGACTAATGGGAGCTGGGAAAGCTGGCTCCATCTGCTTCAAAAAGCCTATCCTGTGACTTGATAGGCTGTGCTGGGGAGCACATGACCCACAGCTGTGGTAAATAGGAACAAGATGGAGTCTGAATGTGAGCATCATTTGTCTCTGATGCTGTTTTGAGTTTATAAAACAACACTCTGCCTGCTCACTCTAGTGACGTGAATACACTTCAGCTCTAATTTAACTTTGATTATAAACTAAATCAATATGTTTTAATCTAATTTACATTAAAACAAATATAATTTACAGATAAATCCTAGATTACGAAGAGGATTGGGGGGTCAAATTATATCAATTTCTCACTGATCATTCATGTGTTTTAGCTTCCTCTAATGTCACGTTTGCAATACTCAGTGAAAGGAGGGCAAAAGGTTTTGGAGGGGAAACTTGAAGCTTGTTTTCTCAGCTCTTGAGTGGATTTTGTTCACAGTGAACATGATAACCAAACTGCACACACCTGAGTGGCCACAGCATGGCTGTCTGCAGCCACAGTGCACTTCTTGTTAAGCCTTTTTCTTTTCAAACTAGTCTTATCGTAATAATTATGGCAAGATTTTTTTTTTAATCTTTTGTGTTAAGAAAATCCACAAATTTCTGTGAAGTCTAGTTCATGTTTTTGATCGGATGATTAAATGTTTACATCTTTAGCACAGAGTGCCAAAGTTCCTTCCTGTATTTTTTTTTTGTTTGTTTTTTCTGTGTGAAGAAGAATGAAAGGGCGCAAACCTTTATTCGGATGATTTGTTCTGTGTTGCTGAATGTGATGGAAACTTTTTTTTTTTCTTTCAGTCTTAAGTTGGATGTGTAAAGATCGCAGAGAGCAGCTGATGTGGTCTGTTTTCTTTTAGGGCAGTAGATTTAAAAAATGCATTCTTTTAATGTGTTCAAACTTGTGAATGAAAGCAGATGTTTGTCAACCAGTCACACACGGAGAGGGGAAAGTCGTCTGGAAGCGTATCGGAAATGGTTAAAGTCTCATTTAAATCCGGGAAATTTTGCATATTATCATTTTTTTTAAATGAGGAAATAAAAATATTCTTATTTGATTGAGTTTAACTGAACAGGGGAAGGTTTTGTGTTCTCTCAGCTTTTCCTTTAAATAACTGAAACTCCTTCTCACCCAGCCGACGGCTCAGCCCCTCCCAGGGTTAAAGTCATGGCTAACATATGAAAATCCCTGTTTAGACATCCAGCTCGGAACTCTTTAAGCTTCCATTTTTGCTTTGAGCGGCTGTCGTGGTGTGTGAGTCACAAAACACACTTGGAAAACAATGCTGTTAGGGGTTTAGTGGACAGTTATGACTCATAGTAACCAGTGGGGAGGGACGAGAGCGATGTGCAAAAAGAGTGTTTTATCCCAGTCAACTTAAAATACAAAGATGGGCTCTGTGACTCCCGCAGTCACACATGTAAAAGTGTATATTTTTGTATATACCTACATGGGTGTGTGTACAGTATGTACATATATACACAGTGTACTCAGCTGCGGTTACTAGTTTTGTCAGACTGTACAGCGCTTCTAACTGTTCCCTGTTTTATAAATACTGCAGAAATTCAACTTTCAACAAGGAAAAATTATTAACTTAAATAAAAGCATTTATATATATAAAAATAGATCGAGGCCAAAATGTCTGAGATTTTTGCTTTGTTTTTTGTGGGCTAATGTACATATACACAAACATACCAGCACATCATGTTTTAGCTGAAAAACATTCATTTTCTTTAAAGGAACCACATCGAGGGAACTTAAAATGAAGACACATTTATACCTCAGAGCTGACATTTAATGTCAGGAGCGACTACAAATGAACAAATCTGACATTATGAAAAATGTACTGGCATTTAAAGATATTTTCTATAAGCTATTTCCTTTTGGTGGTCCTTTAGATTCAAGATCAGATTGATAATGATGTCTATTGGGACTTCTGTTTATATGTTTTGTCATTATTTCAATTTTCAAACTGTTTCTAAATACCCACAATATGATGCAACCTTTAAGAAGCATTTCATAAAAGGATCTCTTGACAGATACCAAAACATCCATCCATCCATTCATTCATTCATCAATCTTCTGCTGCTGGTGCAGAGCTGGTTAGAGATTCCAACACCTCTGCTTTTCCAAGACAATTCCAACATAATCCCTTTACAGTGAAATAGCCTGATATAGTAACAGTCTTAGTCATATTTTCACTGAAATCTGGGCTAAATTTACCTTTGTTTTCCACTATGACACACTTAAAATTTTGGATGTAAAAAAGACCACAGCAACAAGATTACCCATCATAGTGTGAATATGTGAATTTTTAGCTAAGATCCACTCACCACTGAGAACAGATTGAGTTTTGGCCTATCTATAATAGTGGATCATGTCAAAAATGTTTAAAAAACAAACCAATAGTTTCTGATCTGATCTGCCATGACAGATTAAATTTTTTATGTTTTTTATTTTTTTTTACCTCTTAAGGTATTCTAAAAAGAACTGAAGGGGGGGGAGCCTTGCATGGTTAAAAAGAAATTACAAAAAAGCAAATAAATTTTCCCATTTTTTGAAAATCGTTTTTACCTTAAAAAACAAAAACAAAAAAACAGCCAAGGTTCAATAAAGACTAGAGTAACAAGATTAGCAATCATAGTGGAAATATGTGTATTTTTAGCCAAAAATGATTCATCACTGAGCATAGAATTAGTTTTGACCTATGAATTTTTATATTGTATTGTAAATAAAAGAATAAACTTTTTATTAAAAAGGGGGGGATTCACTTTTATCTGCCATGACAGATTAAAGCCTTTTTAACCTCTTAGGGTATTCTAAACGGAGCAGAAAAAAAACATTCTTAAAAACAAATTATATAATAAAGCTTTTTTCTCCTATTCTGGAAAATCATTTTGACCTTTTTTTTAAATAAAGATGCAGACAGCATTGTAGAGCATCAACTCTGCTCTGCAAACATGCGTTTCACCTCCTCTCCAGCAGGGGGCGACCGTACAACCAGCGGACACGCGTGAGCGAGGAGGAAGAAGGGACTCCGACAGAAAGGCTTTAGAATCTGATTAGCTTAGTCAGCAGAGACGGTGCGGATCTGTCTGTGTGGAGATTCAAAAGACCGAATAAATATGAAAAACGAAGGAATCGAGGGAACAGAACGGTTTCTGAGCCCGGACAAAGGCCGAGGCCTACGGGCGCTGAGGCACTTCGCTGTGGGGGAGCTGGTGTTTGCCTGCCCTGCCTACTCCTACGTGCTGACAGTGAATGAGAGGGGGGCTCACTGCGAGCACTGCTTCACCAGGTAACCCGCAGCACCTGAACACACGTCCTACAGGATGATATAGTGACTTTTATTTTAGTTCAGAGATCAGTGACCCTTCTGAAATAGATGTTAAAGCTGTTAAGGAGATACTGCAGACTTTAAATGTGTGTTCACTGGAAAAGCAACTCACCTGACTGTAGCTTTTGATGTTAAAATGCAGAAAAAGGCAATTTCACAATGCTAAACCTAAACACAGTTGCAGTTAGCATAGTAGCTCTTGATAAACCTGCACTAATTATCACATTCATGGTGTCAAACCAAGCAGCACCTGCTTTATTCAGCTCAAATAAACCAAAAATATTTATAATGTTTTATTTCCAAAGCTTAAGTGATGATAATTGAGTATTGGGGGCATCTAAGAGGAGGTAAAGGTGAACCTATCACTAAAGTTAACTTCAGTATTTTTGGAATTCTAGACAACAACAAAAAAACTCATTTGAGATTAAATGTTATTTAGCTGTTTTTAATGATTTATATTTTTTGTTCCAAACATATCTCCTCAATCGCACGTGCCTTAGCCAGGCTGCCATTAGACTACTGAAAGGTTAGGGTGCTAAATATAGACGTCTGGGATCTAAGAGGACGGCACGAGGAAGAGGAAGGCAAAGTGCGCGCGTGGCTTTGAATTTAGATCAAAATCAATAGGAATATTGATTTTTTTTTTCTTATGAAAGAAAAGACTAGCTCTTGTAAAATCATTACTATAATGTCTTGGTGTTTGGGATGTCACATTTTATAATGTCACATTATATTCCTTTAACTCTGACTAAACTTTGTAGTATCATTTTATTTAGTGTGTTTTTTAACACTTGGAAAGCTTTTCCTGTTGAGTTAAATGTTGTTTTGGCTCCATTATCAGATAGAGATGATCCTGTCTATAAAAAAATTACACTTTTTCTTTTACATTTTTACAGGAGAGAAGACCTTTTTAAGTGCGGTAAATGTAAACAAGCCTACTACTGCAATGTTGACTGTCAGGTAAGGTCTGTTTGTGCTGTTGCATTGGGGCTGTGGGGTTTGAGCATTGAAGTGACCTGCATTTACTTTGGCTCCTGTTGTTCTTGTCAAATATTGAGTTAAACAGCTTCCTGTTTTTTTTGTGTAGAGAGGGGATTGGCCCATGCACAAGCTGGAGTGTGTGGCTATGTGTACCCACGGAGAGAACTGGTGTCCATCAGAGACGGTCAGGCTGGTGTCCAGGATCATCATGAAACAGGTGAAGAAGTTTGTTTGAGATTTTGTCCTTTTTTTTTGAAGATGCTCAGCATTGAGAAGGGAGCAGTGAAATCAATAACCAAGACTGGATGAGACATTTTTGCATTTAAAGGCAGAAATTTAAAGAGTTAGATGAATTTCTATTTAAGTTTCATATCCATTCCTTAACTTACCTTACCCTTTTCTTTTGCCTCCTTGTTGCAGAGAGTTACAACGGAGCGGACCCCATCAGAAAGGCTGCTGCTGCTTAAGGAGTTCGAATCCCGTACGTTCTTTTGCACACGTGATGGGCAGATCATGGCAGTTTAGTTACATATGCACACACGTTTAGTTGCATAGTGTGTGCATGACTGTGTGTGATCTGGCTGTGTCTTTGCAGTCTGTTCCGTTTGTCTATTAATATCCTCATCTGTAGCCTCTAGTCCTGGTTCTGTCTCTTTTATTTAATCCAACTCTGCAGCTCTCTGGGATTTAAATCCCAAGCTTCTAGGATTCTATAATTTTATGTTCTTTATTCTAGTTTAACAACTACTGCTTCTTTGGCCTGGAGTGAGGAACCCATTGTTAGGAACGGATATAAATGTCTTTATTTTAGTTCAAAATCACAGAAAAAGGCAAAAGTGTTGGCTGTTTATGCCTTAAATGAAGACAAGAATTCTTTTCCTCATTTATTATGTGATAATCCAGATGAATAAAAATTTGTTCTTGATTTTTTTAAAACAAATTTGAAGCTGTAACAATCCTTGCTTCCATAATATCTCAACAAGAGCACAATTATATCAAAAACCCAGATTTAGGTTTGCCTTCAAATGATCATTTAGTCAAGCTGTTATGGCAGACTGAGCCCTGAATTGTTGCAGAGCTGACCCTACCATCTGTTTGTCACACACACTAAATGAATGTGTGATTAACTGCTCCCTTGTGTCAGTTATGGTGATGAGCACAAGCACATGCCCTGCAGCTACACTGAATGTCAAGTTGGCGATCAGTAATTGCAGAAGAAAAAATATTTTAAAATGTGTACTTCTATCATGCAGTAATTTGACTGAAAATACGTGTTGAAAATGGTGTCTTGGATCTACCACTATCTCCAAAAATTAACAGCGACCCTGATTTTCAGCAGAGTTCTGACCTAAAGACAACTTGACCTCAACATATTCAGCTGCACTGATATCAGCTGCAGAAGGATAGTGAACAAACACTGTCTGCAGACATTACAGCAAGGAGAACTTATAACTGTTACAACCAGAAAGGAACCAGAAAAAGAAATACCACCCTTGGACAATTGACAGAATATGGATTTTATCTTGTTAAATAAATAAAATAAAACACAATTCTCAAAAATAATTATGAAAGTACATTATTGAAGATGATTAGATTAATACATTTTGAATCATATCACTCCAATGTGTTTCCTAAAATGTGATTTATATTAACGATTTTTCTACTGATAAATAATCTCCACACATTTCTGAAAATTGATTTGTATATGATTTAATTGATCATGATTTCTGAAATACTGTTATGTCTGTTTACATAATCATTATCTACTTCATCTTTGTAATGGGATTTATTGATACTTAAGGATTCTTAATGACCCGAATCTGTCCAGCTAATGATCATTTTGGTAAAGAAAACTGACTTTTGTTTTTTTTTTTAAGTAAGAATGGCAGAGTGGGGGTGGGATTATATAAGTTCGCTTCCTCCCACTCTCTTTCAAGGGATCTATTGAACTTCTTGTGACAATATTAAGAGTTAATAGTTTCATTGTGTCATGTTTCATAAACAAAAGAACAAACACGTTTATTTACAAGTAGGATTTATAATTGCATTAATCACTTCGTTGAACGTATGAATGTTTTCTTATCAATTTTATGCCTAATTATCCTTTGTTGAAAAATTGATATCTTGTTTATGCATTACTCTTGCTATGTTTGCTTGAATTAAGCAAATTTCCATTCCGTTATAGAATTGGAAACTGGACCTGATTGGTCGTAATAATTCTAAATAAATTTGATCCAGCTGTTGGACCATTAACGTGGTTATTGTCTTTAACTTGACTTGTTTTTTATAAGCATTTGTCTGTTTATTATTGTTATTTCTGGCAGATTTAGACAAGATGGACAGTGAGAAAGAGGAGATGAACCAAGCGGACATCACAGCTCTGCATCATTTCTACTCCAAACACATCAGTGACCTTCCTGATGACCAGGCACTCACTGAGCTGTTTGCACAGGTAAAGCAGAATAGCATTTACTCAGAATGACAAGAATACGTTGGTTTTGTAATATTTTACCACAGTGTTTACAGATACGTAATTAAAAAACAATCGTTCATATACTTGTGAGTGTGGATCAGCTCCTTGGATTAACATGCTTTTAATTGTTTTTATAGCGTCATTTCCCTACCTTTATACAAAGTTTACCAAAAAACATTTTAATTTTAAATCGGTTAATTTTAGGTTAACTCGTAGACATTTACTCACTTAAGTTGCCTTGCTGAATTACTTTACTGTACTTTGTTTTACTCGTTTAACTTGATTTATTCTTGCTGTTTTAGCTCAGTCGTAGCTTTTTATTCTTTTTCCGCTTGTCTTTTTTGTTTTACTTTCTTAGATTTCTTATATTAATCTGCTGTGTTTTGCTCATTTAGCTGACTTTACGTTTCTCAGACTCACAGTGAGTTTCTTTTATAAATACATTTCTTTTATTCTCCATTATTTATCATGTTATTTTAACTCAAAAAGCTTACTTTTCTTTCTTCTTACCTTTTTTAGTATCTGGTGATTTCTAGCTGTGCAAAAATGTGCATCACCATTTTCAAACTCATTAAGGATGCTTAATCAAAAAGATGGGATTTAGTGGAATAACACAAAAAGCTCGCAGCACTGATCACTTGACGGGTCAATGTGCATGGAGGTTAAAATCTGCACACAATTAGACTTGGCAATCCTCTCTTAGTATTTGCTTCATTCTACTTTGTAAAAAAAGTAAATAAAATTATTTTCTGTCCTGTAATGAGACAAAAAAATTAGCAACATTTACAGAGGATTGTACTGCATATGAAATGTTTGCAACATGTTTTAATGAAAAACAAATTAGCACCATGCGGAGTCCTTTACAATCAAACATGTACAATACAGTGTCAATTTATGGCTAAATGACCATAAGTAAGGTGAGAAGTTCCTCTTTGCTCTCCTGGTTATTTTACACAAATACAGCCGCATTGTTTGTGCATCCTTCATCCTCTACTTCCTGTTCTTTTTTTGACTCCTTACCAGGTTTTTCTTGTAGTGTTGTTGCATTCACTGTTCATGATTGAAGGGAAACCATGTCCCCTCTTATCCCAAAGCTACACAAAGAATCCACAACCAAATCTCCACCTCAGGAGAATTCAACCCAGTTCTGTCTGCGCCTGTTAATCTATCCTGGTTTGTCTCTTTTTAATCTGCAGGTAAACTGTAACGGCTTCACAATAGAGGATGAAGAACTCTCACATCTGGGCTCAGCTGTTTTTCCTGAGTAAGACGCGAACACGTCCTCACACTTTAGGGTTTCATCTGTTTCCTTCTGTGACATTTATTATTGAAATGATGGGTTTGAGCTCTCTTGAAAAAAGTGATATCTACAAATTTATTGTATGGTGTGATGATTCAGACATTTTTAATATAAATGCTTTAAAACAAATGTATTTGGATTTATGACTTTTATCTAATGATAGACACATTTCATTATCTTTTCTTTCAGTGTAGCACTGATGAATCACAGCTGTAGTCCCAACGTCATAGTGACTTACAAAGGCACTGTGGCTGAAGTGAGGGCTGTGAAGGAAATAAATCCAGGAGAGGAGGTAAATTCGATAATCTCTGAAGTTTTTCATTGAAGCAGTGATGTAAGTGTTGTTTTAAGAAGTGTCCTCTGTCTTTCTGTAGATCTTTAACAGTTACATAGACCTGCTCTATCCTACAGAGGACAGAAAAGAACGGTTATTGGATTCCTATTTCTTTTTATGCCAATGTACTGAGTGCACCACCAAATCTAAGGTAAAAACAGAATTAAATCTTGTCTCTTTCTTAATAGAACTGGTTATATAAATAAATGTTAAACCTGAGTGTGTTTCTTTTTCTTGTTCACCCTCTAGGACAAGGCAAAGATGGAGATCAGGAAGCTCAGTTCTCCACCTGAGCCAGAGGAAATCAAATCCATGGTCCATTATGCCAAAAATGTCATTGAAGAATTTAGAAGAGCCAAGCACTACAAAAATATCCTTATTATAGAGATGTGCCATGACAGCTTTTCCCTTTCCTGTCTTCTCCTTTACATTTTCCTGCATAATAGCATCATTCCTTGACTCCCTTGCACCTCCCAGTGAGCTGCTGGAGATGTGTGAGCTTAGCTTGGAGAAGATGGGAGCCATTTTTGCAGACACCAACGTCTACATGCTGCATATGATGTATCAAGCTATGGGCGTCTGCCTCTATATGCAAGACTGGGATGGAGCCATGAGCTATGGGGAGAAAATTGTTTACCCTTATAGGTAAGTGATCTATAACTTTTGCACTGGTTGCACCAGTGCGTCTGACTTTTTTTCGTAGCACAAAAATTTGGTATTCATTTTCTCGACCACATTGCATTTGATTCAGCAGTTTTACATTGTCAGTTTCCTTTTGAATTTAATGTCAATAAGAGTTGAAAATGATCAACTTACAAAATGGTAAACATAAAGCTCTTTATTTGAAACACAGTTCTACAATAATGATAAATTACATTAACAAGTTGGTGCTTCCTTCTGTTTTGACTTGTTGCAAAAATGTTATTTTTGTTTGTCTGTTTTAGTGTTCACTATCCTCCCTACTCTCTGAATGTGGCATCTATGTATCTTAAACTGGGACGTCTGTATTTGGGGCTTGAGAAGAAGACTCAAGGAGTCAAAGCACTAAAAAAGGTAAATATATATATTCTCTCTCCTAAACACACCAGTTAATTTTGTAAAAACTAGGCCTTCTTTTAAAAACCAATTCCAAGAAAATTATGTTTTTGGTGTTTTTAACATGTTCTTGTGGCATTTTTCTCATGATGGACACAGAATTTAAGGTTAAAACTGCATTTTTTAGTATTTCTTTTTTCAAATCGTGATGAATAAGGAACAGATGAAAATGCTGTTTGCAGAAAGCTCTCTTTTTGTGACATAAGTGAAATGGGAGGGGCCAAGTCTCACTGGTCCGCTCCATTCTGATGCATCCACTTGCAGACCAATAGATCCATTTATGTCTTCTTTTTCCCTCATTTTAGTTTGATCAAAACTGTACAGTTAGATATCTCAGATATTGCTCTTTTGTTGCAATGTTAGCATGAAGTTGTGAGGAACTGTAAACTATTGGGAGATTGTGTAAGTAAATTCCTGCTGCACTACACAAACTTTTTCCTAGGAAATGACACAGATTTTTTTATTTTGGCTAAAATGTCATAAACCTAATGACCTAATTTTTGTCAGGCACTGGCTATCATGGAGATCGCTCACGGAAAAGACCACCACTATGTAGCAGAGGTCAAGAGGGAAATCGAGGAGCAGAAATAAATAAATGGAGACAAAAGAAGAAACAAATCACAAATGCATGGCATGCGTCTTGTTCCTGTGTTGCTACTTTTTTTAAACAGTTTTTCCCCTCTTCTTTATATGCATTCTGACTGGACGACCTTTTATTTCAGCTTGAATTACTGAAGGCATTCTTTAGGAAAAGCAAATTGCATTATTTGCAGTGGATTTGAATAACAACCACTTGAAGTATGTGTTTATAGCATCACTATAAAGATCACAAAGAATCTTGTCAGTGGGGAAGAAAATCTCAGCTGCTACCTTTCAAATGTTAAAAAAAACAAACTACAAAATTTTTATTTTGTTCCTCTGAAAAGAAAAAGGAAAACCTCCCATACATTTCTTTTTGCCGTAACAGACAATAGGTCACCCTTTTGACCTGCAGTGTTTCTCAATTTATTGTTTTTTGGTCCATAAAAGCTGGTTTTGTTCTGTGCTCATAACTGAAGTGTTTGAAATCAACAACATATTTTACAACAGAGAAGAGGTTCTTGATTGTAGATGTTTACACTGTGAAAAAAAGACTGTGCAAGATGGATATTGTAGCAGCAAAAATATAATGCAAACAAATATGTCCAAATAAGTTCCTTAATGGCATGTTATTTGTATATTGCTTGTTTTAAAGAACCACAAAGTGCTGCATGTCTGTCCATCTATTATGCATTTTTCAGTGACTCTTTCTCCCCTTCTGCACACAGCTTGTAAGACTGCTGCCGGTTTATGCAAGGAAGTGTAAATTTCTTAATGTGACTGTACACCAGGGTGCTGATCTGATTCCAAAGAAGTGAAACTGAAACACTAAAACTTTGTTCTGGATCAGAGTATCCGTCATGTCAGATTAAAAGATGGAACGCTGTACTTCTTTTCCTCATGTTGTCGTCGTATGCAGTGTTGTATCTGTTTAATGTTCTCTCTGTAAACTCTACAACCTTTATATTATCAAATATTTTGGTGAGCTGTATTGGGGCATGAGATGCATTTTATTTTGCATCTTTTAACTTTACTGTTATCTAAATGTATCATAACAACAGGGCGAAAAGACACAGAACTCTGTGCATTTGGTTGTCATATTTGTAGCACTTATGTGACTTTTTGGTCACTTACAAAATTTAGAATATACCAGTTTTTCTAAGAAAATCTAGTTGAAAAGCACCATGTTACCTAAAGTTCAACATGCTCAATTTTGTGCATTTCTGCATGGAGAGAAGATTTTTCTTGTAGATTAAGTGTGCATGTGGTTTTATCATTCTTTCTGCATGCAGGTCCTTTGATTTATAACTTGAAAATATCGTGTACAACAGTTTAATTTCATATCATGAAGGCTTTTTTAGAATGCTAAACTAAGATCTAAGTATTTTTTGCTCTGTTTTATCAATAACGACACGCTAATTGTTTATTCAGTTGAACACAAAAAACACATTTTTTATTTTCCTTTTTTTTAAATTGTGAAAATATTTGATTAAATTTGTCCCAACAGAAGTATTTTTTTGTGTCTTTTTTGTGTTGTGAAATTTCACAGAAATAAATACAATATTTTATTAAATATGCAAAAATTTCAAACATGGCATGGGCTTTAAGTATTTTACATCCTCTTCAAAATATCTTCCACATAAGTACGTCATTTTTAAATCCAAAAAGAACTGGGGGGTCATTTTCAAAAATACATTTGTGA
The DNA here is from genome assembly GCF_002922805.2 of Oryzias melastigma. Classification (NCBI taxonomy): domain Eukaryota; kingdom Metazoa; phylum Chordata; class Actinopteri; order Beloniformes; family Adrianichthyidae; genus Oryzias; species Oryzias melastigma. The sequence goes on from NC_050514.1 coordinate 21,746,195, forward strand.
ATATAAAATATTGCAGATATTAAACCGTTAATGCCAATTTCTGTTTTAAAATGTGTGCTTTTATTTTTCAATTGGATTCACATCCGGTTTCACAAACCATGTGGTTTTCTGAAGTCTGACTTCAACCAATAAAATGCTTTGTTTTCTCTACGTCACACCAAGTAGCCAATGAACGTGCGGGTAATGGGAGGGCAACGTCCACTTTTGGAGTTTGAATTTTCGGAGAAGAAACTATCATTGAGTTACAGAAAAGGAGCCTGGCGCCCAAAGTAAGTCCCCGTAATTCGTTAACTTCCGAGAATGTATATAAATTTGCTCTTAAGAAGTTGTAAATGGCAGAAAGTGGTATTATATTTTTAAAGCTATTTGTTTATTATATGGTAAAATTAGAATTAAAATAGTTTTACGTGTTGTTTACTTGGGGCTAAGGAGCCGACGAGCGGTTAGCCATCAGGAACTGCTAGCTAAAATCTCCTCTGTAAATACAAGATATGTTGATATTTTAAATTTGTTAGCCTCATTTGTATAGCGTTAGGCCACTCGTTTTTAATTTAATTTTGAGATACATGGTTAGTGGTGCCAACATGATACCATTAAAAACTAGTTGAGAATTAGTAAGGCATTGTAACTTATTTAAATGGCTTGATTACATTTTAATTTATTAGCTTTTCGAAATTCCATTCAACAAATTTCCCAACCTCGTGCGGTTGTTGTTTTGTTCCTTCAGGGATTTCAACATGAGTTGGGCTGTGGAGGAGTGGAAAGATGGACTTCCAGGGAAAGCCCTCCAGAAGATCCAGGAGATGGAAAGTCAGCTGGACAAGCTAAAGAAAGAAAGGACACAGAAACAGTTTCAGTTGGACTCCTTAGAAGCTGCCCTCCAGAAACAGAAGCAAAAGGTCACATTTTTTGTGTTGATTTGGATTTTTAACAAATGTGAACTATTTTGCTGGCTATGGTGGTTTACACTGTTTGCATTCAGAAGACATTTCCTATCCATCCCAGGTTGATTGTTGACTCTAAATTGTCCTTCAGGAGTGAATATGTGTGTGGTACATGGTATTTGCTCCACAGTAGCTGGGATTGGCTCCTACAACCTTGCACAGAATGAAAGGAATATGGATGGATAAATGGAAATTCTACCTAAAAATAAATCAAGAAAAGCATTTGAATTCCTCTGTTGAGCCAATTTCTGTCTGTTTTTGCAGGTGGACAGTGAACGAACAGAGATCTCTGCTTTGAAACGGGAAAACCAGTCTTTAGTGGAGTCCTGTGATGCTGTGGAAAAAGCTCGTCAAAAGGCTGTCCATGACCTTGGAGTCAAGGAACAACAGGTTCGTTTCTAATGAAAAAAGAAATACTGATTTAAACGTTGGAGCAACTTGGGTTTTGAAAAGTTTTATCCAGATTCAGAAAATGTATTAGTCACAGAGGGCAATTCATTTGTAATGTTAATTTTGAAATGTAATTATTAATAACAAAAATTATCTACATTTTTTATTATGTTTAATCTGATTACATCCTGTGAAGTTCAGAATTTTATGTTCATATATAATGTGTCTTTTCTGTTGTTCTTGTATTGCCGGTTTAAATAATTGCAGTGATTTATTATTAGTATATATATTTTTTTGTAAACCACATGTTGGTGAAGTTTTAGCAACTAGCAAGAGTATTGTAACAAAAATCTGCATTAACAAACAATTGCTCATGTGGCAATTAAAGGACAGGGCTTTGTGTTTGCTAGAATTCTAAATTGTAGGAAATTGTTGTCGTATCTCAGATTTAACTTGTTTGTGATGACATATGCTGTTAGATTCAAAGAAAGGAGGAAACACTGGATGTTTCATGTAATATACTTTTTTTTTTGTAGGTGAGCTACCTGGATGGTCAGCTAAACTCCTGCAAGAAGACAATAGATCGACTGGAGCAGGAGTTAAAAAAGTGAGTTTGTTTGTGCATTTTTTTTTAATACAAATGATAGTTTCCCGATGTGTTGCAAAGAAAAGAGGCTTGTTTGACAGGACATTTCAAAGTCAGACGTTGCATATTATTATATTTATTTTGTCTGTAATGTGCTCAGGTACAAAAATGAGTTGGATCGCTCTCAGCCAGCCAACTCTTCTGCACTGTCATCTTCATCCTCTGAACTCCATTCTTACAACACTCCTCAGAAGAGTTTTGCAACCCCAGCACCGGCCTCAGCGTACAAACATCAGGGTATTTCAAATCAGAACTTTTTTTTTTTAAGTTACCTAAAGTTATCATTTTCATCATGGTTGCTCTTGAAAATGAAGTTACTTTTCTCACAATGACTTTTATACTCTGATAAAATTCTATATATTCAATGTCTAGATAACAGACTAGAAGAACTCCATGAGAAATACAATCAAGAAGTAGAGGAAAGAAAAAGGCTGGAAACTGAGCTCAAAGTCTTACAAGTCAAAGTAAGTTCATTACACTTTTTTTTAATCTTATGGTTCTTTATTGCAGTTTTTTTTTCTCATGAAAGTTTTTATTTTGAATACAATATATTCTACATTGATACAGTACTTATCCCATCCACAGTTCTTTTAAATTATATCTTTTTTTTAAGCATGGACTAAAAAATAAACAGTCCAACTTTTTAAGCAAAAGAAGACAGAACAAAAAATAATTACAAAAATATAAATAAAATATTAAACAAAAACTTCACACTTATATGCAATAAGTTATCACAGTGGTTTCAACGGTTTTAGTTAAAGTTTGGCCTAGTTCATAGTTCATTACAGTTTTTTTTTTTAATCTTATGGTGCTTTATTGCTGGTTTTAACTTTTTATTTCTTCTTCATTTAGCTCCTCAGTCAGTCCTCGGCTTCTGTCAGTCACAAGGACATTGCTGCTCGTCAGGCTGGATCCTCCATATTCCCATGGCAGGATCAAGTCCACAGCCGCCAGTCTCTGGATGTGAAGGAAACACCCCTGAAGAGGCGAGGAACGTCCCTGTGGGACGCCCATGAGGAGACGCCAATTAAATCCAGTCAGCACATGAACTCGTCCAGGACATCTCAGAGTCCAAGTGGAAGCTCCCAACATATGGAGCAACTTAAATCTCTGAACCAAGGTGGATAATTCTGCAGTCGAATCATATTTTTCATGTACTTTTGAAACTCTCAGACTCCTGGGACGTTTTCATTCTCACAGAAAAATCCTTTTTTGTTGGCCTCATAGTGTTTGTGTTTTCTACAGAACTACGCGGCAGAGTGTCAGAACTTGAGAGAAATCTGTCCAATCAGGAAAAAGAAATTCGTACCCAGGCTTTAAAACTGCAGGAGCTGCAAACTCAGTTGAGCAAAGCCCACAAAGACCTGGCAGAACGAGACCGAGACGTGGCCAAGGCCAGCCAGGAGCTGAACCAAGCCACAGACCGACACCAACAGCTGGAGGCCAAGGTATCACTCCTTTTGTACGTTACTGTGAGCTCAATTCATACTGCAAATGAAAGACAACCAAACTGTCCCTCTGGATTGTTAGTATTCTGCAGTTGAGCAGAAGATGAAACAAGTCAGTGAAGAGCTGAGCTGCCAGAGACACAATGCTGAAAGCTGCAAGCAAACGCTGGAGCAGAAACTCAAGGACCAAGAGAGGAACAGCCAGAAGGTCAAACATGATAGTGCTACTTCAGAGTCCAATTTCTTAAAATTTCCAGAAATATCCCAAATATAACTCGACTGTTCTGATTTGTGTAGGACTTGGCTCAGCTTCAAAGTTCACATCAGGCTTTGGATCAAGAGCTGAACCAAACCAGAACCAAGCTCACACAAGCGGTCCAACAGTCCAAAAAAGATTACAATGTTCTGCAGGCTGACATGGAGAAGGTACTTTGAAACCATGAGATGGACAACCTTTCAATAAGTTTTTAGAAGACATACTTTTAAAGCACTTTGTTTTTTGATCAATCTTCTGCCAAAATGAAAGTTATTTTTTTTTCTTTTTGTTTCAAAGATGCGTTTCCAGAAGAGTCAACTGGAAAAAGAGATGGAGGAGCAGAAACTAAAACTGTTACGGTCAGAACAAAGCCTGCAAGCGAGCCAGACCAAAGAACTGGACCTCCGCAAGAAAATGGAGGTGGGCAGGAAAAAAAAATCTAAATCAGTGCACATCAACTGAAGATCTATGTGTGCTTTAATGACATATTTGAACTTTGAGGAATATTTACTACAAATCTGTGGTGTTTTAGGAGCTGCAGAGAGAGAAGAACACTTTGACCGTTCAGTTGGACCAAAGCAACAGACGTCTGTCTCAACTGGAAGAAGAGAAGAAGACTTCCGAGCAAAGCCTCAAACGCACCCAAGGATTATTGGATGATATCAAAGGTACACTGTTGTTAGGAAATTTAACAGCAAAGTTATTTATTTTATAAATGTTCAACCAATTTGTTTATTTGGCTCTCCAGCAAAGTCAGAAGGACAGATGGAGGAGCTGAAGAAGCTTCAGTCTAAACTTCAGCAGCAGACTCAGACCTCGGAACGGGAGCTGGAGCACCTGAAGAAAACACTTTCTGATGCAGAAGCCAAACATGAAAAGTAAAACCTTTTCTTACTTTCTCTTTCTGCCATTCAAATTGTCAGTCACTCATTGTAAATATTTTTTCTTGCAGAGCTCAGAATGAACTCCAGAAGCAGAAGCAAGAGCTGGAGAGGCTGTGCAACAGGGTGTCCGTCTTTGAGTCGGAGAGCCAAGAGCTGAAGTCCAGCCTCACTGTGAGCCAGAACGAGTGCAAGACCCTGAAGGAAGAGCATCAAGCTCTGCTGGAGTGGAAGAACGCCAAGGAGACGCTCATAAATGAAACTGAAGCTCTGCAGAAGAACCTTAAAGACCAAATCAACAGTTTGGAGAGAAACCTCGGCTCAATGAATGAGGCTAATGCGGAACTTCAGGTAAGAGTTTTATTATTTATTTTATGATACAGATTTCATGTTTTGGAACTCGAACACTTTGTCCAAAACATTTCATATTGACATGCTTTTTTTTCAATTAATAGTTGAAGTTCAAGTTAGTTAACTGTTTTTATTGGAGAAATATGTTTCAAAGTTAATTATTGCTGAGATGTAGCCTTGATTAATGTCATTAGAAGGTGTGGCAGAACTCCTGTTAAAATGTAGTTGTGCAGATCCAGCACATGTAATGTCTGTAATTCTGTGGTTAATTGAATTAATTTTCTTCATTGCAGAGGAAGCTCGTGCTTACAGAAGGAGAGAAGGGGACTCTTTCTGCTCACATCGACTCTTTGAAAGGAGAACTCCTCAATAAATGCACAGAGTTGGAGGAGAGAGAGCATCAGTATAAGACGCTCCAGAGCCAGCTCTCTGAAGCCGGACAAAAGCACACCAAAGATCTGGAAAATGTTGGCGTCCAAGTGACTCGGCTTGAAGCTCAGGTGAGTTTCAACTGCTATTTCTCAAAGTGTAAATAGTCTTGTTTGTTGACAAATAGTTTTTCTACATTACGACAGATCTTTGTTCACATTTTGATTCAAGTAGCTGCCAAAATCTCAGCTCCTCTCTGGGGGCAACTGGACTCAAAGGTGTAGTTGTGTACATATAAAATATTAACCCAGTGGTGTTTTGTTTTTTTAATAGATCACAGAGTTAGAGTTGCGTCTGAAAAAGGAAACTGCTCGAGCCGAATTTGCTGAGAAGACGAACACGGAGCTGCAGGAGGAACATCAGGCTGCCTGTGATCTGGTGCGCGACCAGCTGATGGAGCTGGGCCAGGCCGAGAACAGCCAGCTGAGAGAGAGTCTTGGTCGGGTCACTGCACAGCTGGAGGAGCAAAATTCCAGGTGACCATTGATCCCTTTTAAGAGTTTAGGTTTTTTGTCTCCTAAAGACAATTAACCTCCCACTTAAAAATGAACTTACTATCACTATGGTTGTGTCTGAATTCCCCCTCTACTTAGTGTGCTATGAAGGGCGATCGTCATTTCATGACATCTGTTTGTGACTCGACTCTGTTCTGATGATGAAAATGTGGATAGTTTTTTTTCTTCTGAGAAATTGTTTGACTGCAATGCATTGTGGTCTATATTTGCTAATGTATTGAACATCGATGCACAATAGTTTTTTACAAAGACTCCTGGGAAGTTTCTAGTGCACTCAGTTTTAGAATTGTAGACTCAGAAAGTTAAATAAAATGGCAAATGCACAATATATGGAGTTGGGAAGGAACTCGGACATAACTTACATTCCAAAATCCACTGCTCTGGAAATTTCCCAAATGTAAATGTAAAAAAATAGTGTACATCCTTGCTGTTTGAATTAGTCATTATTTGAAAAAAATTATCATCTAAAAAAAATTCATCTAAGTTTTCATTACAGAACCAAGTGCAGGGCTGTCAAACTCAATCGCATAGGGGGCCATAATCCAAAATAAACCTTAGTTCCTGGGCTAAAACTATAGTTTTAAAACTATAACGCATAACCTTTTGACAAAACTATGAATAAAAACAGACAGGAATATTATTCCAGAATAAATGTAATTGAACCTTAAATAACTTTCAACATTTAACCCTCTGTAAAAAATTATTTTGGCAAAATTATACAAGTTAGAAATAAACATAATGTTAAAAGAAAAAAAACACTCATTTCTTTATTTTTATATCATTTTATGTGAAAAATTACACTTATAAATATACCAAAAGATTTTCATATATGAACTAGCTGCCAAACAAATCCAACAAAGCCTGGAAATAACAATAAAATGTGTGTTTTTTAGCAAAAATAAATCAAATTATTCAGGTTTTTTTGCACTGATTTTAGTTGTCCAGCCGTTTCCCTTAGTTGTTTTATCCGGTTATGTTTATTTCTTTCTGCACCATGAGTGAGAGGGATGGAGAGGATGGTGACACTTGTGATGTAAAGTGTTGTGTGTTTCAAAAAGAAAGCCAGAGATCATTATAACTGATTTCTTAGCTTCTATAATCATAGTGTTGCTTTAATATGTCACCAGAGCAAGATAACATCGGATGGTTAATAACAAGAACTATAAAATTATCTAGCGGGGATGATATAATTACCCGGCAGGCTGGATCCGGCCCTGCGGCCTTGACTTTGACACATGCTGTAAAGTCTCCTGGGGGTTAGGGAGCAGTGAGGGAATGCATTTTTTTCTACTTCCTCCCGTGGTCCTCTTTTTTGCTTACGTTAACTTTATTTTCCTTTATTGCTTCCTGTAGGTTTGCAGAGGAGAAGGCAGTCCTGCTGAAACAGTGTGAGGAGAGTGTCTCAGCCAAAGCCGAGGAGAATGAGCACATCAAGCTGGAGGTGGAGGAGGCCAAGCAGGAGCTGCTGCTCTGCAAAAGCCAGGTACATCCACTGAGCTGAAATTACAGACCACTTCTGTTGCGTACAACTTATTTTCCACTTTAAATGGTGTTTATTTTCTTATGCTTTTTTTTATTTGCTAAGAAATAAGCTCAAACTGTTGGAAATTGTGATAGCAGATTAAAACAACTTAATCTGACTTGTTTATATAACGGCAAAAGAATTGAAAGAGCTTAAAAATATTTTCAAGTTTGAACATGTGTAACTATGACATTTACACCACAATTACTGTTTTTTCAGGAACATTGGGCTGTATTTAGGAATGGGCCTTAATGGAAAGACTGTTGTTGATATTTAGATATAATGACTCCTCTTTCAGGTCACGTCCATGGAGCAATTGTTGAAGGTCCAGGAGCAGCTTGGAGCTGAGCTGCAGAAGGAAATTAAAACAATGTCTGAAGTTGAGGGGGAACTCAAAAAGATGTATGAGAAACAATCGGAGGAGCTAACCCAGCTGGAGAAGGAGCTGAAAGATCAGCTGAGCCACACTGAGGAGAAAGCGCAGCAGCTCAGAGAGTCGGAAGTACAGAAGGAGGTTGTGGAGAAACAAAGAGATGAGCTGGAAAAAACTGTTCAGCACGTGAGGGAAGAGGCAGAGGTAAAAGCGAGTTTTTCCATTGCATTGTTCTGCATCCTTAAGATTCTTCTACATCTAAAACATTTTTTTTCTGTTTTTTCTTTCTCCTCAGATGCTACAACAGAGTCACACTGTGAAACTCACCGCTCTGCAGCAGCAGATTTCTTCTCTAGAAGAAGAGGTCGCCACTAACAAGGATGCAGCCGAGGAGCTTCCACTCCTGAAGAACAAACTGGATCTGGCCAATCAGTCCATCGCTGACCTAAAAAAATCCCTAGAAGATCTTGAAAGGAACCTCCTCTCTGCAAATGATAATACTGCTAATCTGAACAGCACGCTGGCTGAAAAGATCAATCTAATCTCATCGTTGGAGAAAGAGATCAAAGATCTTGCAGATAGAATGGGTGAAGAGTCCAAGAAACACGTTTTAGAGATGGAAGGTTTGCTTGATAAAGAGAGAAGCTTGAAGGAGCAGCTAGAAGCCAGCAGGAAGTCCGTGGCTGTGGGGAAGGCAGAATTAAACTCTCGGAGGGAAGAAATCAAAACCATGAAGACGACTCTGTCTGCCGCCTCTCAGGGTTTGAAAGAGAGGGACGCCACGATCACGAGTCTTCAGGAGAAATTGGACAAAGTGGAGGCGGAGCTGGCCAAAACCTCAGACCTCCTCAAAGAGAAGATTGTCTCCATGAACAAAATAACGGTAGGTTAGTTTTACTTAGGTGAACAATCTTTTTTTTTATGTCCTTTTAATTTTATATTTTCTTATCCTGTTAAGGTGCAGCTAGAGATGCTGCAGATGGATCTAGAAGACAACGAGACGGCCATGAACACTGTGGACAATCAAGTGGAGGAGCTGAAAGAAACTATAGCAGCGATGGAGGCCCAGCTTGCTCACAATCAGAGTCAAATGTCAGAGATGGAGGCCAGGCTGGAGGAAAGCAAAGCCCAGGTAATATATTTAAAAAAAGGAGAAAAGCGTCTCACGCGGCTTTTCTCCTTCATAATCCACCGGAATTACGTTGAAAAATTACAGTAAATCGAACATAAACACTGGAGCTTCAGGGTTAAAGATTGAAGGATCTCATCGCTCTATTTCCAGGTGTCTGTCTTGGAAACCCGTCTAGACGAGGTTCAGTCTCAGAACTCCTTGTTGGAGACGAAGTACGTCACTGCCAAAGAGGAGCTGTTTGAAAGGAGCTGTGAAATCACTCGCCTGGAGGAGGAGGCCATCAGGAGGGAGCAGCTCGAAGAGAAGCTCATGACATTAGAGTCTCAGCTCGAACAAGCGGAGGAGGCAAAGGTCAAATCGGAGACGGCACAAAGGCTGATAATTCAGGACAAAGACCTCAGCCTTAGTCTAATGATTCAGGAGAAGGAAAACCTCCAGCTTTTGATGAACCGCTTACAGGATGATCATAAAAAAGTTGACACTGAGATGATTCTGATGAAGGAAGAGAAGAAGCAGCTTGAAGCCAGAGTGGACAAACTGTGTGAGGACAACGATCAGCTGCAGGCCAGAGTTAAAGAGTTGGTTGAAGCCAAGAAGCAAACAGAAGCTAAAGTTGATGAAATGGCTCAAGAAGCTGAATTTGCTCTCCATCAAGTTCTTGAAGAGAAAAGTCATTTAGAGGGTAGTTTAATCCTGATGAATGAGGAAAAAGCTCAGCTTGAGGACAAACTCCTGTCACTGACCTCTGAGAAAAGTGACCTGGTTTCAAATGTCAATCATTTGCAACAAGAGAAGCTTCAGTTGGAAATCAATTGCAATCAGTTCAGCGAGGAAAACGAAAAACTGAAGTTCAGTTTGAGTCAAGCGTCTGAGGAGAAGCAGCAGTTGGAAGCCAAAATAGAGAAGCAGGAGAAGGAGAAAGCGTCTCTCAGAGAGGAGAACCACTCCCTCCTGCTGTCCGCACAGGACTCCCAGAGACTGAGGGAGCAACTCGACACAAAGAGCAGCGAGGAACATGAAAGGTGCGTACGTTCACAAAGCGCCGCCTCTCAATTTTGTCTCACAGTATTGACCGTCAGTGGTTTCTTTGTGTGTTGTATACAGGAGACAGCAGTTTGAGGCTGAGCATGCAGAACTTCTGCAGAAACTTGCAGCCTTACAGAAGGAGCTGACTGTATTCAAGCAGCAGTGTGACTTCCTGCAGGAGCAAGTGGGTCAACAGCACAACCTCATACAGCAGCTCTCTGAATCCCCAAAAACCCCGGACCCATCAGACGTTCCCAATCATCCCATGAGCACAGAATTGGATGGTGAGTGTGCATCATGTTGAGATTTCCTGATGAAAACTAAAATGGATCTCTTGCAGAAAATGTTAAATGTGGCTTTTTGTTTGTCTGCAGTGATTTCCCTGCATGAGGCAGGAGAAAATTCAGAACTTGATGCAAACATTAGCACAAGTTCTGACTCACATCCTTTAAATGGATCAAGTGATGCCTCTATAATGAGAGAACCTTCCCAGTACTCAGTTTTCAGGTATGTGGGAGGGGGTTTTGCCTATCAGAACATTTTCCTTTCATAAATGAATTTACTTTAATGCTGAAATGTTCTGACAGTGAGGATCAGCTGCTGTCCAGGGAGGAATTCCCTGACCAAGAGATGGTCCAAGATCACGTGGGGAGTGAGAGACAGAAGGAATGGGATGGAGATGTGGAGGAAATGAGTAAAGAGGACCAACTACCTCAGTCTCAGGTCAGAGATGGGACAGTGACGCCCCCTATTGGGCTGCAAGAGCCATAATTGTTTTTTAAGTTGTACTGCATTTATGTTATAGACACAAGGTTTATTGTTTTAGTCTTGTTACTTTTACAGGCACATGAGGCGAGCTGCAGCTCCAGAAATGATCAAGAAAATGATCCTGTTATCTGTGATCTTTCTCAGTCATTCAGAAATGAGACGGAACAGCTGACACCTCCTGGTAAGCAACAGAAACTCGACCAGAAATCATTTTATTTTAGCATTTTACCAGAGTTTCTTTATGTGTTAGAATAAGTGTATACTTTGGGTATAAACAAACATTTTTTTTTACATTTTCCTCAACAGCATCAGAGTTGGAGAAAGATGACCTTTATCAGTACCAGGAAATCATCTCAAAACAACAGCAAGAACTCCAGGATTTGCGTTCAGAGTTGGACTGTCTGAACTCTGACCTTGAAGTAAGAAAAGAGATGACCTCTGAACTACAAATTCAGGTTCAGAACCTTGAGAAGAAAGTCGGTGTTGCAGAGGAGGAAGCACGCGGTGCAGCTCACCAGCTTCAGCAGGCTTTAGAGACGAAGAACAGCCTTTCTTCAGAAGTAGGAATAAATTGTTTTGTTTTTTTTATTATTTTATTTTATGTTCTTTGTTTCTAAAGCAATTTTTTTAATTTATTTTGTGTGTGATCTTGTTTAGCTGACTCAGCTCTCTGAGGAGAAGGAGACTTTAACTTTGCAGCTTCAAACGTCTCAAAGTCAGCTGACTGATGCTATGGAGATGCTGCAAGGTCTTGATATGGCCAAAGGTTGGTCAAATGTCTTTTTTTTTGTTGTTGTTTGATCTGCTCACTGTTCTCAGGCACTGATCGAATTTGGTTACTTTTCTGTAGGTGGATGGGATGAGAAGTTTCTTCAGCAGGAGAGTGAGCTGAAGAGGGTTCGCTCTGAAAAGGCTAACCTGGAGCAACACATCCTGGGAATGGAGGCGGAGCTGGAGAGCATGCAGGTGGAGAGCTCCAGACGTAAAGAGGAAATAGAAGCTCAAAGGAGAACGTGCTCAGCCATGGAGCAACAGATGGAAACCCTCCAGACAGAGGTGAGCACAGCCGGAATCTTCTCAGATCAGATAAACGTGTTCAGGAGATGGTGAAGACTCGGGTATCTTTTGTTTTAATGATAAACATATTTTTTTGTCTCCCCAGATAATCCAGCTCAGATCTGAGATTGTGTCCTGCACTGAGGAGCGGGATGAGTTGACCCAGTCTGTGGCTCGTTGGAGAGACCAAGTCAACTGCTTGGAGAAATCTAACTTTGACATCCGGGGTTTGATTTCCATCCTGGAAGACGACATCCGAGCTGGAAAGAAAGAGTATGAAGCTCTGCAGAGCAGCATGGACAAACTGAAGGAGGAGAAGGAGCAGGTACTACGTCCACACACCGCGAGATTTACAAAATGCAGAGTAGAGTTTGATTAAAACTTTTTCCACTTTAAGGTAGTTAAAAATGGTTTCCTTTTCTTTTCCACGAAGCTGGTGGAGCAGGTTAAGGTGTTGGAGGCGGCTATTTCTCAGCAGCATGGGGAGAAAGAGGAGCTGCTTGGCCATCTTAACCAGTTTAAAGAAGATCGGACTTCAGCTGATCAAAGCTCAGAGTCCATGGTTGGCAAGATACAGGTTAGGAGAAAGGCTTTTCTTTATTTGTTTTGCTTTAAGAGCAAAATAACTTGAACTTTCTATCATAGGGCCCAGATATAAACTGTTAACTCAACTTCTGATGTCTTTGTTTCCTTCAGGCTCTGGAGGGGGAGGTGTGCCGACTCTCTCAGTCTCTGGAGTCGTCACTGTTGGAAAAAGGAGAGATTGCCTCGCGTCTGAATTCCACTCAGGACGAAGTTGTGCAGATGAGGACCGGCATCGAGAAGCTGCAGGTCCGCATCGAATCAGATGAGAGGAAGAAGAAGAAGATGGGAGAGTTGCTTAAAGGTGACCGCATCATTTTTGCACTGCTGATGCATTTGAAAAGTGTTTTTGTTAATGTCTTTGTTTTTTTTTTGTCTTTTTAGCTGCACAGAGAAAATCGGACTCACTGCAGGATCGCATTGAGGCTCTGGAGCGAGAGAAGGAAGATTTAGAGGAAAGTCTGGAGCAAACTGTGCTGCAGGTATCAACACCCCCATTTGAAAAATATGTTTTATATCAGACTGGTTTTCCTGGAAACATACATGTGCTTTTCTTTAGGGAGAAACGTTTAAAGCTGAGCTGGAGGAGGAGAGGAGAAAGGTATGTTTTGGTGATTTATTTCAAATGTTTTTATTTCAGTTTTAAACTTTTTTTGTTCTTTAACAAACTTTACACTTTGCCTCTCAGGTGGAGGAGGAGAAGGAAGAGCTCAGCAACAAACTATCTGAGCTATCTGCCTCTTTGGATCATCTGATGGCTGAGAAAGTTCAAATGGAAATAGAGCTTCAAGCAAAAAGCAGAGAAATAGAGGAGCTGAAGGCTGTCAAGGACGAGCTGGAGAACAGGTTGGAGAGGGCAGAGCAGGAGAGAAGAGAGAAAGAAGAGGACCTTAAAAACAAGGTAGATGAGCTCGAGAAGGTCATGAGAGAGGAAGCCGAGATGCAAAATAGAAAAGTTGATGACCTTCAGGCACTGCTACAAGCCTCTCAGCAAAGAGAAGTTCTGGTTGAGCAAACGAGCGAAGACATGAAAGAAGAAAAAGAGAAGATGCAGAGCTTGTTGGAAGAGATGAAGAAGGAGAAACAGACTCTACAGAGTTCTCTGGAGGAGTGGCAAACAAATTCACAACAGCTTCGCTCTCAGGAAGAGGAGTGGGAAAAAGAAAGAAACAACCTGAGGGCCAGCAATGAGTTGCTGGAAGAAGAAATAAATAAGATGAAGACTTCCTTAAGAGTTAAAGAAGAGGAAATGTCTGCTTTGGAAAAAGAAAAGGAGGCGGAGGCAACTCAAAGACAAGCTACATTAAATTCTCTTGTGGAGGAGAAGGAGCAGGTGGAGAGGGTAAATCTACAACTGGTAGAAGAAAAGGAGAAACTGCAGTCAGGCCTGCTGTCATTGGAGCAGGAGATGGATAATCTGCGCTGCAGCCTGATTCCTTTAGGAGAAGAGAAGGACAGACTGGATCATGAGAGGATCGTTTTAGCAGAGGAGAGAGTGAAGCTTCAGTCGGACATCGCCGCCTTAGAAAAAGAGAAATGTGATTTGGAACAAAAGCTCTATGTGGTGAAACAAGAAAAGCTGGATGCTGAGAAAGACAAGCAAATGCTGGAGTCAGAAAAACAGGAAGTGTGCTCCTCCCTTCATCTGGTTGAAGAAGAGAAGAAAAATCTGTCCTTAGCTTGCTCCTTGCTGGAACAAGAGAAGCATCAGGCTCAAGAGGAGAAAGAGAAGCTCAAAGGAGAACTAGAGAGCCTTCAGAAAGCTTTTGCCTCCGCAGAGAGAGAAGTGGAAACACACAAGCAGTCCATCACTAAGCTGAGTGAACAGGTATGTGGACACAATCCAAACCCACTCAAGGTGTGAAAGATAACAAATGGTCTTTGATGTCTAAAAACATTGGCATTGGAAATAAAGTTTGACATTTTTCATGATGCATTTGCTTCTCAGGTGTCTGAATTGACGACTCGTGCAGCTCGTTTGTCTAAAGAAAGAGACTCCGCCCTAAGCAAGATGAACCTTTGGATGAAGACGTGCAGACAGCTGGAGCAGGAAAAGCAAACCATTCTAACCAGCTCAGGTACAAAACGTAATCACGGAAATACTGCAATAATAAGCGTAAGTGGGGTGGGACACGCTGACCAGAGGTTACTGGTGTTCAGAAAATATCTGGTTGCAACCATTGACTGTTTATGAGAACTGGACCGAGTGACTCCTATATATAGGGAACACCCACTGGTCCCAAAAAGCAGAAATCCATTGACTTCTATAGAACAATAAATGGCTATGACTCAGTCATTATATTTTTCAGAATAACCATTCTTGCTTTGCTACGTCTTTTTAACACATTTTTGCTCATTTTAATTATATTTTTGCTGTAGCTAAAGTTATTCAAGCTATAAACCAACCAATCACATGCCTCACTAAAAGTAGGTGACCCTGCGTTGACAGATTTCCCAGAGCCCGCTTTCAGTGGAAGGGGTGTGGCCTTCTAATATGCTCACTACTGGTTGTAGAGAATGGTTGCCATGGAAATGTGGACTAGGGGCCAATCCAAATTCTTCCCTTCCTCTTCTCCCTATCCCTCCATTTGAAGGGACAGTTTAAGTGCAGTGTGTCTGGGATATATTTATATTTTTAATTTCACCCTCCAAGCGAAGGGATACAAAGTCTTCCATCGCGAGGGTAAACCGCATCACGCTGAGAAGCACTTTTTATTCACAGCTTTTTGAAGATTTGGTTCTAACATGGCAATGGACCAACACATTCTCATTCCCAAGTTGTCACATATTGTTGTATGGTTTCAGGACCCATCCGCGTCAAAACTTGATGTTTGGGTGCTCTCCAAAACATAAACCCAGCTACTCGCTCAGCATCATCCATGTTTTCCACGATATGGCAACAAATCAATTCCAGAATAACTTTGGCCGTTGCTCTGCAGCTGAGGCGTCAATTCAGTAAATTTGATGGGCATCAAAAGAGGCAACAGATGCAAATTTGACACGGTGGCCGCATCCGGTCTGAATGCAGCATTAGGGTTACGGCTGAGTCCCAAGGACCAGTCTGGGTCTGGCACAGTGTTTGGACAAATCGCCAGGACCCTAGATTTAATGGGAGAAGCCAGAACATCAAGAATAGACTATTTGAGGACATCCAAAAAGTGACGTGGAGGGGGCATCAACCAAATATCAATATGTGACAACTTGGGAATGAGAATGTGTTGGATGGACATATCTTGAAAAAATGGCGACTAAGTTAACTTAATTTGGTTGGAACTGAAAGTTAGACATTTTCTGTGGTTGATGTCTCATTCGCTCTGTCCAGTTCTCTAAATACAGTCACAACAAAGTGTGGAGCTCTGTTGTGCCAATCAAAAAACAACCCCTCCCCAAATCTAACATTTTTTTTGGAAACATCCATTTCCACCTTATACCTGTTTGATGTATGAAGAATTTTACAGTATATTTTAAAAGTACACAGTACCTTTGCTTATTTTTGGTCTGACTTTTTAACCTGGCAGCCAATGTAGAATTTCTCCCTTGTGCAGCCTGCCCCCTGTGGTCTTTGATGGAACTACAACATTTGTTAGTTCCTGGTTTGGTGACTAAATACGGGGCTTAGTATAAACAAATTAACTACATTTTGAAATGAGGAAACTGTATTTATAGATTTGTCACAAAATGAATTTGTTTAGATTTCACTGCAGCTTTAAGGAATGTTTGAACATCACTTTTATTTCAGGAGAAAAGGGGAACAAGGAGGACCTGCAAGCTGAAGTGACCCAGCTGAGATCAGAGGCAGAAGAGAGAAAAAGACAAGTAGAAGAACTGAAGATGGTTGTTGAGAATAAAAAGACAGAAGTTGAAGATCGACTTCAGGAGTGTCGAGAAAAACAGAGAGAGTTGGAAGAACTTCAGGCTGACCTTAAAGCAAAGACTGAGGAGATTCGGGAGAAGGATGGAGAGCTGGAGAAAACCAGAGCAGAGCTGGAGGAGATGAACACACTCGCTGAGGAGAAAAGCAGAGAGGCAGACGAGTGCATGGACAAATACTGCAGCCTGATGGTGAAAGTCCACAAGCTGGAAGAGACCAACGACTCACTGAAAACTCGACTGGAACAGATGAGCACTAATCAACACGCCAGCACTTCAGACAACCGCAGGCGTTCAGCCAGGAAGTCCTCCTCTAGACATCAGGAAGAAAACAGCAACACAGAGAACACAGCTCCTTCAACACCTCAGGCGGCCTCGTCAGGGAAGAGGAGTCACGGTGACATCAACGATAAAGAAAGTGCTCAGGAGGCCCTGCACAATCTGACTAAAAAAATCAAAGCCAACGCCGTGACCACGCCCAAACCGAGGAACGACGAGGAGGAGTTCAGACCAGAGGGGCTTCCTGAGCTGGTGCAAAAAGGTGGGTGTAGTAATGGAGCAAACTTCCGCTTTGAAGCTCCTCTCTGACTCCTGTTCTCCATCCTGTAGGGTTTGCTGATATTCCTCTGGGAGAGGCCAGTCCATTCATCATCAGGAGAACCACAGCCAAGCGCTGCAGCCCGCGGCTGGCAGCCAGGAACACACTACCCGATGGAAAGGTCAGCAGTGCTATACCACCCTGTTGAAATGATAAAATCATAAGTTCTTTCTTAAAAATTAGATTTTTTTTTGTAGTGTAAAAGCGTAAAAGGATTTTAACTTGTATATTGTATTTTTAAAGTAACATCTTTGACATTTATGTGAAGTTTTAAGTAGGTAACACTGTTATTTTGTTTTAACTATTAATCAAGTTGAAGTCAAATATATTTCTATATTTTTTTTCCTCCTGTCTTGTCCAGAGTCCTACTGGTTTGTCACCTGACAGCTCCAAAGGAAACCAGCAGCTTCCACGAGAACCACAGCAGGGAGACAACTGTCACGTTCAATAGACTATTCTATGCACATCACAAATGCACATATTTACTTCCTACTTTTTTTTTTCTTTTTGTCCCACAAATTACACTTAAAAAATGTTTTCACCTAAATTACTTTTTATGTAGAGGTGGAGGCCTTCTCTTTTGGTGTTTTTATTAACTTCTTTCACATCATAAAAGGTTTCTAATAGCTTTTGGTTGCTTAACATAATGCAAACTAACAGACCGTAAAGTTTTCATTACATCTTCATATCCAACTGTTCTCTATATGAAGTTGGATTCTTAAACATCACAGCAACCTTTTAAGTGTAAAGTCACCAGTTTAGGAGAGTTTGTTCCTTTCACAGTTTCTGTGTTTTGTTTGGTCTGATTCTCTAAAAGTTCTTTCTATCTGTTCTCACTCCACTTGTTTAGTCGTTCAGTGAGTTTGATCTGCTCTACACTCTGTTTCCTGTCTAACGCATCACTTGGCAGCTAACTTTTAAAATTGTATCCACTTACTGTTCCCCTTTTTACTAAATATTTGTATATTTTTTATTCTAACTTCAATTTTTTAGGCATAGATTGGATGTAAGGATTCTTGTACATAGTTTTTTTTTCCATTTTCTTTTAATAAACATTTTTTAACTCTGTTTTTGCAGTGGAATGTTTACACATTTCTTCTTGATAATCCTTTTTATTTAAAAAAAACCTTAATCCGTGTGGTTGGATCCCACCACAGGGTGGAGATCTGTGCTCCTCTGTGTAGTGATGGTGTGAACTCGCTCCATGTGCAGAGAGAACTGAGTCATAAAAATTGAGCTGAGCAGAAATCAGACATTGTGTATTACTATCTGTCTGCACTCTTTTATAGAGCTATGGTAACAAGGTAATTTTCACTATGTGGGATCAATAAAGTTTGATTCTGTTCTAAAATGCATTATGCTAACAAAAAAGATTAGTTAAAAATGTTTCCATATAGCAGTAGTGTCAAACTCAATCGGACAGGGCCCAAAATTCAAAACATACTTTAGATCGTGGGCCGAACAGGATTGAACACTCTAAAACTAAATTTTTAAGACTTTAAAATCTTAACGTTCTAACATTGTCATGAATTAAAACAGGCAGAAATATTATTGCTTAATAAATCATCATAAAACTCTACATCAGGGGTATTCAAGTCCAGGCCTCGAGGGCCGGTGTCCTACATGTTTTCCAACCAACCTTCCATTGAAGCTCCTTATTGGCTGCTAATTTCCAGGATCAGGTATGTTTAGCCAATAAGGAGCTTCAATGGAAGGTTGGTTGGAAAACATGTAGGACACCGGCCTTCGAGGCCTGGACTTGAATACCCCTGCTCTACATAAACATATTGTGTCAAAATTATGCAAGTTAGAAATAGCACAAGATGACATCGGGCCAGTAAAAGCAATAAAATAAAATGGTCTGGAGGGCCGGATATAACTACCCGCAGGGCCGGATCTAGCCACCGGGCCTTGACTTACAAAGCAAATATTCATGTTTTCTGCTTAGGGACTTATGTTCTGAAAAAGCCAACTTTTTATTTAAAAAAATGGCTAATCTCCCAACAAGTCCCTTTTTTCCAGATTGAAGAGATTCATCTTGTAAACTGAAAACCTTGTAGAATCTAAGATTGTTCTCACCTTATAGTAACCTGGCAAGTTTAAAATGACATATTCAGCTTTCATTACAACAATCTGAAAACTTTGGATCAGCATGATTTCTTTTAGTCAGATGTGTTAGATAAACTGTAGAAAAAGAGACATTTTTAAATGTAAAAACACTACACAAAATAAAAAACAAAAATGATGTCAATTGAACCCAGATACAGTTAAGGTTTGGACAATCTAAACATTTAAAAGAGTCCCTTTAATTTGTAAATCTTTTGTTAGCTAGATCTTTTTTATCAGCAACAGCAACCTAAACTTTTACTTAAGCTTTACCTGTTTTTTCTAAACTAATTTAAAGTGTTTTTTTTTTCTTACAAGAAACTTGAGAAAAAAATAGTAAGAATATTATATCCTATACTCTTCAAGTGGGATTACTTTTACTTAAGGTCAAGACTTGCTGTTGCGGTTAGTTTTCTCCAAGAACATCCTAAGAAAAAATAAAATAGCTTTATCATTATGTCTCTATTTAAACTTTACCTAAAGAATTCATTCATACCCACCTGGTGTTAACATTATAAAGGTACATAAATAGTAAAAAGTGACTGCATAGGGAATGGTACATGGATGAAATGTTGTTAACCAATTATCTACTTTTGTTGTAGATGCATTTTTGTAAAAACAATCAAAATCTGTAAAATGTCATCCAGGGATTTATGACTTTTATGAGTCTTGTTTCGAAAATTTTCATATTAAAAACAAATATTTTTCTGCTTACTAATTCTTGCAACAAATGTGAGACATTGTGGATGTTTTTGCAGGACATGTAGAAGTTTGATGGGGTGGTGCTATTGCTCTCACACCTTTAACACCCAGATTACAAACAAGTAAAGAACCTGAATGAAATTTGAAAAAGTACAATTTATCTGAAGTGTTTTAAATTTTTAAAACTGTTTAGCTCTAATTCTTACTAAAGTGTTGATCCATTCAACAGGAGTTACTGTTCAGTCAAAAACTGTAGCCCAAAAACCCAGCATGACTTTTGTCTTTGCTAAAATTACAACAGTATCTACTTTTTTTGTTTTCTTTAAAGTGTGGCACTTTGGAAGCTACATATTTTTTAGATGAAATGGGGTCCCTACATTTTTAGTAAAATTTTAGATTATTTACTTTCTGTTTTCATCCAGATATTTCTGCAGCTCTTTATGACCCCTGTAGTGTTTTTATTTAAAAGCAGAAACTGAAATAAATGTTTTTAAGCTAATTTTTCCTTCTTTTCATCCTCCTGTGAACCTGAAAACCCCTGTTTTGGATCAATAACTGGCTTCTTTTGACCTGGACTTCTTTCAAATTTGAGGTATTGATGTGAGCTGACCTCGTCACCTCACCCTGTCCTGAGGGACCAAATGAAGCATGTTAGAAATGGTCAAAAGAGAACCTTTTCCCATTTTCCTGTGCTAAGCAGTGTTTGTGCATCCACCTGGTTAGTAAATGCGCTCTCACGTGCTCACTTTTGTAGTGTCTCTGCAGCAGCAGATGAAGGGACAGAGGGGCATTGTGGGGCTATGGGAACAAAGAAAAAAAGCCGATAAAGTCACACACCTCAGAGCGGATGCAGTCCTACTCTGATAACTCTGGCCAGAGCTGTTAGCGGAAGCTGCAGTGCCAGAACCAACTCTGGCCCAGGACATGGGAAATGAGGAGATGGGTCTGCTGAGCTGTTATCACTGGCACTCCGTGTGCAGAATGTGAGTTTGTTTATGCATATGTGTGTGGGTCTGTCTGTAAAACGGACAGACAGAGTGACTGTCGATCCCTCCGCTGTATGCATGATTTGTCCCATTCTTCGACCAGCAACCCTGTGTAAGCAGCAGCTGTCAGGGCTGCGGTGCATCTCTGACAGGAAGTGAGGGGTGAGCACGCAAGGCCAACGAGAGGCAGACGAACGCAACTATGTGACAGGAATCTGAAAATCCAAAAAATATATGATTAAAAAACACCAAATTTGCATCTTTCCCTGAGGGACTTCAACCTTTTGCTGAAATAGGCACCAAAGTGAGAACAAAAGTCACAGTTTTGAAATAAAAACTCAAAAGATTCCATGCTGTTTCTTTCTCTCATGAAATACAAAATCACTCAATGTGTCTGTTTCTGTCAAATTTTTGGACATTTTGGCCCACAAGTCAAAAAGTTTGCCCACTCCTGTGGTAACATCGATTTCCTTTGCTGCTAATGTTATTTAACATTTTTATCTTTACCACTCCATTTCCAACAAACCTATTCAAAATGAAACTCAGTGCTCATGTGCATAAAATGTATGCAACTGCTTGTAGTTTATTCAGCAGCAAGAATCTTAAAGATCAGTTACAGCCTTCTGATTTAGCAAAAACACTCCATGAATATTGAAGCTCATCTCTCCACTTTTGCACGGCTACGTGAGTGGAGGGCATATGGTGGAAAGTCCCTGTGCTGCATCAGTGTGATGTTGATTCTGGTCTGTACTTCCTGCTTTCATAACTTCACCTCACGCATCATAAAATCGGTGTTTCTGGGCAGGCTCACTCATATAGAGCACTGTATCGTTTAGGAAGTTTAAACTGTAATAAATACTCGGGGGATCACCGCCTGGGAACCCTGTGAAAGAGGAGAAAGCCCTCTATGATGGTGTGATGGTGGCGGGGGGGGGGTATCCTGGGAACGCAATTCCATGTTGGAACAAGTCAGAATAGTTGACATTTTTTATTGAAGGCTTTGGTGTACTCATGTATGATTTAGCTTATTTTGTGTGTGTGTGTGTTTGTTGTTTTGAGAATTTCTATAAAACATGGAAACATATTTTCATATATTTTACAACAGTTTTCCTGCAAAGCAACTCTAATCTAGACATCTTGTAGAAAAGAGAGCTACTTCTACTTTTTTTCAACAAATACATTTTCATTTCATAAGTTTGTTTTCTTCATTAATTTCCTGGTGTTTGAAAGAAGCATCTTTCTTTAAAGTCCCCCATGACATTTTTTTTCAAAAAAAAAAAGTTCTCAGTAGTGTCTTAAATAGGATTATGAAGTTTTAAACCAAAATTCCAAAACCTAAAGGTCTTGAAAAGTCATTTTCATGTTTATCTGAAGCCTCTGTTTCCAAAATCTCCTCTGAGGGGGTGTGGCTTTTGGAGCTGAGCTGAGTATTTTCCAGCGTTAGTGACTCTGTTACGGTGAGTATTATTTAAAAACTCACATAAAAAAATCCATTGACAGCTGATTTGACCACGGAAATCTTATCATCTCCGCCACCTGAGCTAGGCACGCTAGCCGGGCCAGATGAGGGGTTTAGCGCATGTGCAGCAGAGCTGTTGTGATGTATAGAAGACTCATTAATTCAAACAGAGGATGTCTGCGACACTTTGATTGACAGAGATTTAAAAGAAGGAATACTCAGAAATGCAAAAATGAAATGATTTTGTAAGAAAAATGCCACAGGAACTTGTTAACTCTAAAAACATGATTTTAATCAGAGGGGGACTTTAAGGCATTGAGCATTGAGCTCGAGCTGTTGGCATTGAGCTGTTAGTGAGGATTTTTTGAGCTATTTTTGAGTTGTGCTAATATTTTAGCAACATGCTAATGGTTTTGGCTAATTTGACATCTACTGGGGAGGGTTGGGTTAAATTGGAGTTTAGCTAATATTTTATAAACATGCTAACTTTTTTTTTTTTGCTAATTTGTCATCAAGTGAGCTTTTTGGGCTAATCTTGAGTTTAGCTAATATTTTAGCAATATGCCAACATTTTTTGATAATTTGGCATCTATTGAGGTTTTCTGGGCTATTTTGAAGTTAGGCTAACATTTTAGCAACATGCTAAAGTTTTTCACCAATTTAGCATTTACTCAGGTTGTTTAGGATTATTTTGGGTTTAGACAATATTTTAGCAACATGATAGCTTTTTTGTGGCTAATTTTACTTGTAATAAAGGTTGTATGTTTAATACTCAAGCAACTTTAGAATTATGAAAATAGCTAGAATTTTTTAGCAAATTCCTTCTGCAATTACAACAAATGACATTAGCATCTTCAGCAGCCATATTCAGCAAAAAGCATTCATACAGGCATTATCGCAGGTAATGGAGCTTTTGTAGTTAATAATGTTTTATGTCATTTAATAACCACAAGAAAAATAAAAGAACTTAAATATACAGTTTCCAACCAGTTCATTGAGGAATTCTACAGGAATTTTGTCAAACAAGAGCATAAAAAAGTCTTGTACCAGTATTTCTTACAATATAATGTTGGCAAAATAGCATCACAGTTTTTCAGTACATTCACCAGATTGATTCAAGCTTTTATAAGTACCTTTAGTACCGCTATAAGTGCACACCATCAAGTATTGTGAATGTTTTTTTTAAAAAGCAGTCATCCATTCATCTCTCACCAAATCTCAACATCATTAAAGCAAATGGTACTTTTCAACATCCCCGTACTGCAGATGCAGCTGTAGCGCATGCATTTTGTTTCATGGCTGCTTTCAGCTTCAAGTCACATCCTGACGTTAAATTTTACTTGGCAGGTGCGTGTGTGAACACGGTTTTGGCAAAACTTCAACTTTCCAGCAAAAAAACCTCCACCGTTCTGGCAAAGTTAACCCTTTAAGACCAGACATACAATAGCTTTTCTTGAAGTCAGAATCTATTGGATCACCAGTTAAAGCTCTGGTGTTAAAGGGTTAAGAGTTTTGAGGATCTAAGATACTTAGAGATCTGAGAAATCTCCCAAGCCATCTAAATGCTTTAGAATGAAAGGCACAATTCAAAATGTTACCAAAACACACATAATGAACAGACTATGATCAAAAAAGATGTCATCAGATGAAATTTCCAACTGGTCCTACGAGTGATAAAGTTTCATAGATGAACAAAAAGCTAGAAAGTTTCCTAACAACCATTTGTAGCAGTGAAGTCACACCACAGATATGAATACTGATTGATTAATAAAGCCTCATCTTATTCCACATTTGGACTTTTTATCGGACATCAAGTCAGATGATTATGATGAAAGAGAGTAGAGGGCACATGTTTCAGACCACAAGAACATTTCTGTGCAATTTCTTTTGGATTGATGTTAAAATTCCAGAGACATGAGGGCAAGGCACTGCCACCTGTATGATAAAAAAGAAAACATACTCAATTTAAAAATGTCCCCATTTGTCACAGTCAATAGGATGTAGTCCTGTAGGATTGATGAAAATTGGCATCTTTGAAGTCTCCAGCAACCACACAAAGACACAAAGAAAGGCAAAAAAACAGGAAATGAGTTGAAAGAAATCATAAAACAAAATGTATTAAGCTTTGAAACACCCCTAATTTGAACTGATGCATCTTATTATTATTACTTTAAATGGCTTTTCTTGACTTGTTTGGAGGTGTGACACATCATTGCGGTTTATGGTGGACTTTTGCTTCTGATGAAGCTACAAAAGTTCTCACAATTCTAAAAGAACTTCTATTTCTGGGGAGGACGAGGAGTGTGAAGTTCATCCACTGGATTGAGGAAAATCATCTTTGATGGGTTCAATGATTGATGGTAAGGCCACAGGAGGATCTGGTTCTACTTGAGATGTTAAATGATTGAAATGTCTCCTCGCTCCGGGCTATGGCCGTTCAGGAGCAAGCCGCCGTTTCTGACTGGAGGCGTTGATGAGTTTTGCAGTCCGGTGTCCCTCTCGTTCCTCTCCCACTCGTCGGTGAAGTTGACCGAGGTGTTCCTCGGCAGGGTCAGCTCAGGGGCCGAGCTGAACCCCAGCTCTGAGGACAGTTTGCGCTTTATGGAAGCGGCACGCTGGAACTTATCGTAGATCTCCACGCTGACTCGACGGCGCGTTTCCTTGAACTCTGCTGAGACGTTGGCCTTCCACTCTGCAGCATGGGCTCGAATCTCCCCCACCTGCAGGGAGATGGAGCGAGACGTTAGGTGGAGCACAGCAGCACAAGCAGCACTTCTGTCCATTTAAATGCAATTCAGTTACTTATTATCTGAGTTTGATCAAGCTAATCTGCAAAACCTCAAATTGCTAAAGGTAGAGTCCTAATAAAAATGGGTAGAACTGGAAACACTTATTCAATGATTTTAGATTATATTTTTGACAATATTTTTAATTATCTGAATTTATTCTGACCTTTTTTTTCCCAAAGGATTATTCACCCAATTATACTTGGAAATAAGAGCTACATTCATTTTTTAAATTTCCTTACTAAAGTACAGTCATGATCAGGGGTCTGCAACCTGCGGCTCCAGAGCCACGTCTGGCTCTTCTACCCTCCATTGTGGCTCTCTGGTTAAAGAAAAATACAAAGCTTTTAGTTTAAAAGTCACTGTAAAGTAAAGAAAAAAAAGTACAATTACTTATCCCTCTCCAAAGCACAGTAGTTATAATGGTTTGATATCCGAGAAATGAACATTTTGATAGATTCCAGTGTTTTAAATCTGCCTCATGGTTAAAAAAATACAGTTAATTAGACTGTTTTAATTTTAGAAAGTTAGATTTAGGAATTTCTGGTTAAAAATGAAATGTTTTTTTTTCTTCATTGCTGACATTACACTACCTGCCGCTAGATTTGCTCCATCAAGATGATCCTCTGAGACACAGGAAGTCTTTTATTTTGAAAGGAAGTCTTGTGAACTTCTGTTAAGTTAAACTGTTTCATATTTGGAAAAAAATATATTTTCCCTTAACGTTTGCTTTATTTATGCCAAAATAAATAGCTAATTCATATTTGTAATAAAAATAACAATAACATAAATACAAATTCATGTTTTCTACAGGATGTGTGACTCTTACCGGGTTGTGGTCGGTGAGAAATCGACTCAAATGGGTTTTTAAGTGTTAACGATTGCAGACCCCTGGTTGTGATGATGCAGCCAAAACATATATATTTTCCATAAACACTTTTCTAAATACATAAATGTGGTTGGTAATTTGATTAATAATTTAATTGATAATTTAATAAAAAAAAAATCTTGTCTTGAACTTATAAGGGGAGAAATTGGAAAAAAATTACATAAGAAGCAGATTGACAAAATTACAGAAAGTTGATTACAGTGAAATAATGCATTTAAGCAGCAATGCTTCAGTCGGAAACTCTGACAGTCACACCCCAATAGATCTCATAAACATCAGGAATGCAGATTGTCACAAAAGACTTCTGATGCTGAAAAGTGACAGAACAGCTACAAAAATAAAGCAGTTTTAAAGGGTAATATATGTTTATGAGTAATGTTAATTTTTACATATACTGTACATGCAGAAATTCTTACTATTGGCACTTTTTGATCACAATTTTCTTATTTTAGTATAAAAATATAGCAACTAACAAAGAAAAATACAGCTTAATCAACAAAAGCACAACCCAAGGAGGATGATTAAACCTGGAGAATCCATGAACAACTTTCTTCTGGGGTTTTAAAGTTAATTTGACTTTTTTTTGTTTTTTCATTTTTAGCAGCAACAAAAAAATTACAATAAAAAAACAGGGGCCAAATTCGACTATGTGAGTTCTCTGGGGTTAAATTAAATTAAACTAAATGCTTCAGTTTTGTGTAAGAATCTCAACTCCCAGCTGTTTAGTTGTATTTACTTATTGTCTGTAAATCACAGTGAGCGACAGCAAAAATTGAGGCATTTTTTTATACTGTCTGGTGTGCGGTTTCACAGCAGGACTTCTGCATGAGAGCATGAGTGGACACACACGCAAGCATGGATAATGAAATGTTACCTCAACTGCAGACAAAAAACAAATATTCATCATTTAATCATGTTGAAGGGATGGAGGCCCTGCACTGTGTCACCCTGTCCTCATGTTCTAGCTGAAGATGCAACACTCAAGAGGGCATTTATTGTTATATAATTCATCTCAAAGTATGTATTCATCCTTACCAGGGAAATTCAATTAACAAACAGAAAAAGGACTATATTTCTGCTAATATAGGGCCTAAACTTCCAGATGTTCCCCATTCACGTTCATTTTCATAACTTGTGCTATATTTAGTCTCAAAACTGTCCTGTATTAATTTGCCAGTGTGTGTCTCATCAGATATTGTGGTCTTTCTCTCCCTCTGGAGAGGCTCATTATGTGGTCTTGCGCTCATGTGTTGGGACGGAGGAGAGGTGATTGGATTAGGAAACAGCCCTGTCAGTGAAACGAAGTTAAGCTGAGGGCAAAAGTTGATGTGGGGAGATGGCACTGGAATCAAGAAGCGCCGTTTGTATCACTCCAAAGGAGAGACAGAAGACAAGAGAGGAAGGAGGACAGATGGAAGGGAGGAAGAGGTCAAGAAAAACTAAAATGACAGACAGAAGCAGTGAAAGAAGGAAGACGCAGATTGAAGCCACAGATTCAGGAGGTTGTACCTCTTCTTTGGTCCGTTTGGAGATGACTCTCAGCCAGTCTCCTATCATGCTCAGAATAGCAGCAAAATACGCCAGACCCACCAGGATCCAGAACCACACCACAGGCTTGTAATAATCCAGGTACTCTATTTCCGACCCGCCTAGACACAGAATAAAAGTGAGAGTTGTTAAGACGATTTGGAGGAACACACAGGCTTTACAAGTGGTTGGGATTCACCTGCTACAAAATCCCCAAATCCAATAGTGGTTAAAGTGATGACCACGAAGTAGAGGGACTCCAGAACAGACCAGCCTTCAATGTGCTTGAAGATAGCAGCAGGGAGAGCCACAAACAGCAGGCAACCAAACAGCACAAAAAGCAGCGTAGATATGACCCGGATCTTCGTCTGACTGATGTCCCACTGCTGCAAGAGACAAGCGACAGACACAAAACTCAGAAATACTACAAACTGGATAAGGTGGTTCCATGATAACAGCTGATGACAAGAAAATGCATCTAAACAAAACATTTAAAAACACAATTTTTCATTAAGAGAAAGTTTACCCCAAATGAAAAAGCAGATTATTTTAATCCAGATAAAAATATTAAGATAAAGCATATGTTAAGCTAATATTGTATAATAAACTATGTATGTAAATAAATGATGGTAACAAAAGTTATTATAGCGAACCTTACAGACTGAAAATATTAAACTCAAAACTAAATTAGAAAATCTTGTGTGGTAAAGATCACAAAGACAACATATTTTAATCAAATGAAGTTTTTGATTTAATTTTCAAATCAAAAAGAAATTGCTTGTTATTTTAAAGTATTTAACATTGTTGAATTTGAAAAAAACTAACTGTAGATAATCAAATGTCCAGTTTTAGGTAAGGAAGGTCAATTTGTCTAATCTGTGTTTGTTTATGGTTTTTTGGGTCATGAAGAAGCAGCTGTCAAACACAAAACATTTGGCTACAAAAGCCTGACATTGTCAGCACTCATCACATTACTGCATAAATTGGTCTCTTGGGTGTATTGTAAAAGAAAAAACATGACCTGAAGGAAAAACACAGAACACAGCAACAAGGCAAAAATAAACATGTTTAGATATCTATTTCTGTCTAAAAATATGTCATATGTTTCAGTGTCTGACAGCTCAAATTTCAGCTTGTTGGATTCTTTTTCACTCCAGACTATTATCAAAGCTTAGCATGGACTTTTTGTGAACTGTTACAAAATAAACAGGAACCCTTCAGGGAAATGTTAAAAATCTTTCTGTCAAAAAACTTACCACAAACATTTTCTCCACTCTGGCAATTCCCTTGCCAAAGATGGTACCGAGTTGATCTCCTACACCAGCGAGAAGGAAACCAAACAGAGGGATCCCTAAAAGTGCATAGACAATGCAGAAGATCTTCCCTCCCTCAGTGTGTGGAGAGGTATTCCCAAAACCTGCGGAGATTGCAGAAATTCAGACACGTGTGGCCGGTTCATGATCAATTGACTTATATAAGCAATCTTATATTCGGTACTCGCAGAAGTACAAATTATGATAAGATGCATCGACTTCTGTAAGTAAAGCGTTGCTCCTGTCTGCAGAAGACCAAACCAAAGAGAGCACGTGCAATTGCAGTAGTGATCAATAGTGACAGATTGAGAGGAGATGGGATTCTCCACAAATGCATACATGATTTTATCAAGAAGGTAAATTACTAACATAAGACATTCAATTTTCTATAGCAGTAAGTCGACATTACTATTAAATATGAAGAGTTGCTGCTTTAAAAAGTGATGATAAAATAATTTGAACCAAAAGAAAACAGACACTAACACTGTTTACACTGATAATCTCCAATATTTTTCATTTGTCGGAGTGTTTTTATAAATCCTTTTACCAATGGTTGTGATAACAGTCCCAGCAAAGAAAAAAGCAGAACTCAGGTCCCACAGGCTGCTGTGATTTGTGAGTGTCCCTGCAGGGTTTACTCCAGAGCGGATAGCAGAAACAACATTCTGGAGACAAAAAAAGAAGGGATAAGTTAGTCGGTTAATGATCTTTTTTTAATAACTTGAGACAGTAATTTAGTAGATGAACAATTGTAGTTCTTTATTATTTTTTTTACATTTATTTTAAAAGTAATTAATAAGAAAACGTGTTTGTATCTGTCTAGTTGCTCAGCAAAAAGTCTTATTTTTTTGGGAAAAAATACTGTGTTAAATACGTCGCTATAGATGTGAAAGTATCTGAGTTTGAGGGTCAGGATAAAGGCGTAATGATTAAAACTCTACTAGACACACACCTGAACAGGTAATTATTTGAATGTTTGTGTGAAAATGATTTACTGTGTAGGAGAGTGTGTACTTGTCTGGAAGTTTTACTTTTTTTATCAACTTTTCCTTCATTTTCACCAGGAAGTCTGAAAGAACTGTCCTTGGTGCTGAAATCCCTGTTTCTCAATCCATTTTTTTCTGCTACTCAAGATAATTTTAGCCCCTTTTACTCTGATGATGAGTAGTCCAAATGATATTTTCCACGTCTGAAAACATTTAGCTTTATCAGTTAGATTTACTCACATTTATTATTTAGATATGTTTTTTAGCAGTTTACTCAAACCTCATTCCAGTGAAATTTAATGTAAAAAGGTGCAGTCTAATTTTATGATTGATAACAGATTATGTAAAAGAGCTAAAATGAAAGTTTAAAATAGCTTTAGTTATTGGAAAATTACACATTATGCCAAACTTTACTTCTATTTCCAAATTCAGTTATCCTATTCAGTTGCATGTAAATGTTATTTGAGTCTCACCTTCACCAGCTCCTCCAACTGACTCTGGTTGACACAGGAGTGTCTGGTCAGGAACTCCAGCTTCTGGGACAGAATGGCCAAACGTTGGGCACTACAAAAGAGGGTTTGTTTCAAAGTTTGTATGAACGGTTAGCACAGATCAATTCAACTTTTACAACCTTCTTCATTTTATTGTTGAAGTGCAAAATCCACTGGTTGGGTCTTCAGAAAGATTAAATATTAGCAATGTGGATAAAATAGTTTTGCAAAAATTAAATTTTTAGGAAATTGATGACCTTCTGCTGTTTTCTGATGCATCTCTTTGAATTTATCACTATTAATTTAAATATATTTGCACAATGATATCTTTTTTTAAGCCTTCAGCAGCAAAATCAATTCAGGGCAAAACAAACCAAAACAAATTTACATAAAGTATTTGTTTGGATTTGTTTGTATGACTTTATCAGTTAAAAACCACAAATATTTGTACTCATAAATCTTTTTTTTAAGTTATAGTTAAAAATTTGTTGTTGAAAAATATTTATCTTAAGTCATTTTGCATCTTTTTTTTTAATCTTTTGCAGAATCCACAATGAGCCACTTAGAGAACTATAAACTACTTGAATCATTTGTGGGCAGTCATCACTTAAAGATAGTTTGTAGTTTGAATCTGCACTATTTTTCATGGGTTAAACTGCGTCCATCTCTTATCCTGCAGCGTTAAACCAACATAGTTATCAAACGATGACCTCAGGTTTTCTACGTTTAAATAAAAACGACAGAGAAAAGGACAAATGAAGGAATCTCTGTACCTTTCATGGGGCTGCTCCAGAGATCTGAACACAGCAGCTCCTATCACCAGGTACAGCACCACCAGAAGAAAGATAGCAGTCACAGTTTTCCTCTTCATCACCGTGGCAACCACCTGTAACACTTCAGGTGTTCAGTCAAACCGCAATCAAATGTGTCATTTAAGGAAAGGTGTGAAAAACCTGTGAGGTTCACCTGACTCTCCTCCCGAGGGCTCAGCGCGACCGACTTTGGGGAGAAGGAGAGGAGGGGCTTGGTGTTGTGAGTGGCAGATTTTGGGTCCAACAAGTCTGGAGCGGCCACTGTGAGAGAAATTACATAAAGTCTTAAAGATGTCCTTTTTCCCCCCCTCCCATACACTCTCCTTTTTACTCCGACACACTCGTCAAATTATCTATTAATTTTAAAACTCCTCATAGATAAATCTTTTGAAGAGGTTCAATGTGGAAGCATGAATCATCCATCAAAAGATGCCTTTACCGATACATAAGGGATAACGTCTACTCTCTTATCTGAGTTTAAATTTAAAAGATTTCAAGATCAAGCAGAAGAAAAACATCTCAAACATCAAATGATCAGATAAAGCTATAAATGACAAAGATGAAAGCATGGGCGGACGATTCAAGGGGAAAACGATGATGCTGAGGGCTTTTAATACATATATCCAAGTTTTTAATGTGAGTTTTTTCTCTTTTCCTTTATGACAAAGACAGCTTATTTTTAATAACATGGATCAATCTCACAGTTTGATATTTCACATGCTTTTTAAAATGTATATGGGTAAATAAATGGATGAGAAATGCAAAATAAAACAACTTTACAGCAAACAGCAGAGAAAAGACTGAGAAAAAGGATCCCTCCCTCGAGTAATCTTTATTTCTGTGCACATTTATACAGTACAAATGAATTGCCTGCAACAATTGTTTTATCTTTTAAACATTTCAGGTTTTATTTAAAGATTTGATAATCATTTAAGTGAAATTAGAACTAAACTACAACTTGAAGTGGAATTGGCACAAATAAAAAAAATGTGTCCATGCTCACACGACTAAGTAAATAATAGGAAATGCTTCAGGAGTCAAAACAACATAACAATTTGAATTAAAACAAGAAGCACAAATCTTATAAGATGTTCAATTTCTCACATAAAAAATGTGGAGATATGAATGAAAGAGACATTTCTGTTTTTACTGATTTTGTTTTCCAAACTTCTGTATCAAGCAGATCCTGTACTCACTTGTTACTGCTGGCTATCCAACGGCTCCTTCTCTCCTCCTCTCCTCATCAGAGCCTGTCTCTGCGTTTAGGGGAATTGTTCCTCCTCTATGAGTCTCCTCCGAGCTGAGCAGAAACAGAGATGTGGACCAACCTCCGGCTCCCTTTTTGTCTTTGACTTTTTGGTTTGGATTTTGCGCCTGCAGTGTGGGTTTGTTATCGCACTTCTGTCTCCTCTCTTTCAGCTCCGTGTGCGTTCAGGCTTTTGAGTGGAGCGCAGGAGCTGTGGAATATTACGAGAGGAGGAGAGGGATGAGGGGTGGACACAGGGAGGTGCTCCCCACACCCATTTGAAGCCCCCACCATGTTCATTAATGTACATTTGACAGTTTGTGCCCACCAGCTCATTCTTGTTTCCTCACTGAGCTGATATGTCTGAGTTTTTGACCCTAAAAATTTACTCTTAGTTAGTTAACAAGCAGATGTGGGGAAAATGTCTTTAAAATTCCAAGGAAATGTGAGATTGCTTTTAATGCTTTTAATGCTTTTAATTGCTTTTAATGTCTGTGACAGGATTTTACGCATCTTTTATCAGTCCGTTGTTGCCAGCACAGTTTTTTATGCCGTGGTCTGTTGGGGAAACAGCGCCACGGCAAGGGACAAGGATCGCCTCCAAAAACTGCTGGACAGGTGTGCACGGGTGGTGGGTGATGGGGTTCTGTCCGTGGAGGCTGTGGTGGAGGACAGAACCGGGAGGATGTTGGAGGCTATTTTAAAGAACAGTTTTCACCCACTCCACACAACCCTGGCCTCTCAGAAAAGCAGCCGCAGCGAGAGGTTCATCTCCCTGCGCTGCCGGACTGAGAGGTTCAAGAGGTCTTTCATCCCGTCTGCTCTGAGGTTGCATAATAGGCTGTGCTGATGTGTTTTTAATTGTTTTTAATTGTTTTTAATTTTTTTTAATTTGGTTCTTATGGCGCTCTTTATTTATTTATTTATGTACTACCCTGGCTTTTTATTACTCTTATCGTTTTTATTATTCCTTTGTCATTGTGTGCATGACTGTCGTTTTTTATGGGGCTACCAGGCAAGAGAATTTCCCTTGGTTGGGATTAATAAAGTATCTATTGATTGATTGATTGATTGATTCCCTTATAAAGGTTTTCAGAGTTTTTTAAGAGTTGCTTTCACTATATTTTTCTTGTGTCACAAAAGAGTAGAAAATGTGTGTTTGGTAACTTAATTGTTTGTCAAAAAAATGCTTCTCATCGACAAACTTTATATTATGTGAAAAATACAGGACCTTCTTTCCCAACATGTTTGAAAAAATAAGATAAGGTCAAGAGTGCACTACTGTCATTAATGCGCATCCAAACTTTTCATTCAATCTCCAGACAGAAAAACAAAACAATAGTTTACTAAACTAGTATTTCTTCAATTTGACTTTTTTTTACTGCATTGCCTGCCATGACATGGACTTGATCCTGCTATTTAATTCAAACCGTGGTTTCTTTTATATTTAAATGAGGTTCTACAGAGTATTTGACTCTTTTTTTTTGGAATGTGTTGCAAATAAAATAACATTAAGTATTACACCAAATGAATTAATAAAATAAAAATGTAGCTTTTTGTTCAATAGCAGTTTAAAGTCTCTCTCTGATCATCTTTTGATCTATCGTAAAGTCTTGTCAGTCGTCTCTTCATTATGATTATGCTGTGCTTATGCTGTTTAATTCTTTTATTCATTTTATAGTTTTGCTTGTTTTTTTTTCTTATAATTTATCTGTTAGTGTTGTTGGTGTTTTATTGTACTCTGCCTTGTAGCAGTTTTTGCTCTGTTAAAGCGCTTTATAAATAAAATTAATTTGTTTGATTTGTTTTTAGCCAAAATCCAAAATCCTGTGTCCTCTTTTAAGACATGGTTTCTGCAGAGCAGCATTAGTTCATTAGAAATTCACCTCTGACTTGTGGGTGGGACTGTAAGCATAGAGTGAGCCCCTCCCGACTTCCCATCATCCATCTGTTTACAATCTCTCCCGCTAGCTTACAGCCCCTCACACAATCAACAGAACATTATCGGCTTAACAGAAATTGTGAGCAATATTAAAGCTATTCAGAACACAGTTCGCACGAGAAAAACAAGGACGTAAATTTATGTATTTGTCTACAAGTGTATGGATCAGAATGAGGAGGAGCAGGGAGCGTGAGGCCCACCGATTGTAGATTCAATGTCAAAACTACAAGATTTTTCAAACTGCATTTTTTAACTGGATAAAGAATTAAAAAAAAGCTTACTTTTCTTTATTTCTTTCTTCCATCATCATAAAATTCCACAAGAACTTGTTAAAACACAAAAAAAAACAATTTTCATTAGAGTGTGTCTTTAGAAGGTTTAGATTGTACTTTATGAGTCTTTCACATAAAAATGAAATGATCACAAATCTGTATAACTGGAGAAAAGTCGTCTGTCAAAGCTGAAATCTACCCCCAGTGGCAGTCGTCTTCTCCATTCACTCTTTTGGCAGCAAAACAGCCAAAGACAGAATGTCACTTGTTTCTGGAGCAGGAATGCTTACATGCTCCGTATTGTCCTTGAACATGGATGGATGGTTGTTGTTGCATCTTGTTAGGATAATTCAGTTAATCATCCATGTGTGTATTTCAATAAACATTTTTACATTTTTTTTTTAATCTTCAATTTGGTTATAAATATAACACTTTTCAGCTCCAACAAATCTCTCATTAACATTTTTCCTCGTTCTATATTTTTAGGTGATTTATGTCTTTGCTCCACACTAAAATGTTTTTATTATTACCACTCAACAAAAAAATATTATTTCAGATGCGGATCATGAGCTCATGTGTGAGTTGTGTCTCCGTTCTGCAGAGATCTTTTCTCAGCGAAATGCCCGAGGACTGCAGCCACGTTGTTGTCTGATAATCAGTGAAGATCATATTCTGTTACAGTTAGCGTGCAGAGCAAGAACCAAATATAGAATATTCATTTTTATTTTATTGTTCTGTCATTTGTCTTCACTGATAAATAGTGGTTTCAGGGGAAAATGCAAATATTTTCCTGCTGTGAAAATACCTGTTGAGTCAATGAAGTATTAGTAAAACTGAAAACATGTCAAAATAAAACACATTTTAGTTTTAGGATTGGTGGATGATGAATCTAAGTCATTACAAAGACTTTTCATGATGAAGTGATAAAATAATGCACTTGAGTGTAAAAAAATGTGCAGGTAATTTATTAAACATTACAGCTTAAATTAAGCAAAGACAATATCTTTAAGTCTGAAATCATGAGTTAAAGTTATTGTGTTTTTTTTCTTTACACTCTTCAGTTGGTTCAGTGACACAAACACGACACTCAGTGACATTGATAAGCTAAACACCAAAATTACTACAACTTAAAAAGATGTAATCACCACAACATTGATGAATGGGGAGGTTGACCTACGCTGAGTATCAGTTTTTTACTTTGATTTCTTCACCAGATTACTCATTTATCACACAAAAATGTGAAATATTTAATTTAATTGAAATAAACTTTAGTCTTTTCATTGTGCAGCTTGGAAAACTGGAAAATAGACATATTATTTTAAAACACAAAATACTCACAAGATTTGCAGTTGAAGTAAAATCCTACTTAGTCAGTTCTATTACATTACAAAAACAGCATTGCTTTTTACTCATGAACACTCTGAACATGGCTAATTAAAAAGGTTTAGCTCCAGGAAATGAAAACAGAACCACTGATGGGCTTAAAATAGTTCCAGATTTTTCAGTGGCACAGCTGTGATTTATACTCATGAACTAACTATGTTTGTGTTGCTCCGAGAGGCCCCACTTTGAAACATGTACAACATGAATCAGGACATGATGTACACATGAGCTTAAATGGCAAGTATATTTTGGGATGACACTGGGGTCAAGGGGTCAAAAACTGCTTACACAGTTTTGATTGTCAGGGGGGCCACGGAATCCTTCTTATATAACTGGTCGGAGGAAACCCTTGGTTTGAAACCTGTGTGTGCGATTGTGTGTGGGTGTGCACATGTCTGCATGCTTGTGTGAGCATATGAATGCACTTGGGCTATGCAGAAGATAAACAGGGTTCTGCAGTTGCGTGACATGAGGCTTGAAGAGGAAGGCAGGAAAATAACAGGTAAAATATTAAAAACTGTAGACTACAGTTCCCATAAAAACAGATGATATGGATCCAAATGTAAATACAAATATTCAGCTTTATGAATTAGCATCAGACTCTGGTTTACAGCAGTACTCTATGGTGCTTCTGTATCTGCCTTCTTGTTTTTCATTTGTTACCTAAAGGAAATCCTGTCTTACAACTCGATCTGGAAGAAAGTCCTGCAGAGGTTCTACTTCCTGCATCAAATTGAGAAGTTCAACCTGCCTCCCAAAGAATATGTTTATAAAATGCATTAACCTTCATTCAGGGACTTTGTAACGCCAGCAAAAGAACAATAGCACTGCCAAAAATGGATGCACCAAGGTTTATTTCTCATCGTATTACTCTGTGTATCATTCTATCGCTCGATCTAGAACACTCCATCCAATTGTCCTGTACCGGGGACAACGGGTATAATGTAATCCATGATGTCGTTGAGTTCTTCCACCAAGCAGCAGCTCAGTGCGCTGCGAGAAACCACCATGTCACGGGCATCAATCCACCGGTTAGTTACGGCGTTGAAGAACTCGACTTCCTGGGTGGTGCGGTTGCCGTTGTAGCCTCCCACAACATAAAGGCAGTGGTTGTCCACTGTGATGCCAAAGTTGCTGCGAGGACACAGCATGGGGCTCACAGTCTCCCAGGACTTGGTGACAGAATTGTAGAACTCGGCAGTTCTCAAGCGATTCGTTCCATTGAAGCCACCAATCTGTGTGGGAAAAGAGGAAGCTTTTATATTTTTTCAACACTATTTGGATTAATTTAGAAATATTTTCTGTAAATAATCTCTTTTCCATATGACACAATTACCGCATATATTCTGCGTTCACAGACGGCGACCCCAATGCCACTGCGCCTGCTGCTCATAGAGGGCATCCATGTCCACTGGTTATTTCTTGGGTTGTAACACTCAACTGTTGACAGACAGTGGATCCCCGTGAAGCCTCCACAGATGTACACCTGGAAGAATGTGTAGAGACATTTAAAATTTAATAGGGTCCTCTGTGACTAAGGCATAAAGTAGTTGATCAGATTTGATCAAAACTTCTTCCTGTACACAATAATATCAAGTTCGATCATCTTTTTGCACCTCCTTAGTTAAAATATCAGTTGTTGCCCCCTACCTTCCTTTCGAAGGATACACAACTGGCATCACTTCTTCGGTCGTGCATTGATGAAATGAACGTCCACTGGTTTCTTCCGGGGTCATAGCGTTCTGCACTTCTAAGTCTTCTGAGGCCGTCGTATCCTCCCAATGCATAGATGATTCCATCCAACACTGTTACGCTTACGAAGCAGCGTTTGACGTGCATTGGTGACGCCTCCTGCCAGGTTTTTGTCCTCAGGTTGAACTTGCTCACAGAGCTGAGCTGTGTCACTCTGTTATACCCACCAACACAGTAAATATACCCATTCAGGACAACGGTTCCATGGTAAGCGCGGGGAACGTCCTCTGTGCAGCTTAGATTCACCCAATGCTCAGTGCGGGGGTCGTATGCCTCGATGGTGCTGACGGGGTTGCCGTTACTCCAACCTCCTATAGCATAGATCAAAGCGGGGGGGATTCTGGGAGGAGCCAGAGGGCACCAGACAGTGTTTTTAAGGAAAAATTTTGTGGCGTTCTGAAGGAAAGCGTCCAGCGTCTCGAGGATGATCAGTCGACATTCTTGGCTTGAGCACACGAATGGGATTTTCGCCACATTCTTGCAGATGAACATTGGACTTATTAAGGCAAGTCTGACCTACATGGAGACAGCATAAAATGAGTTAAGTTGAAATGGCAACAGCAACATCTCAACAAATGTCCTAACTGTGAAAAAGCTAAAAGTGAAAAATCTCTAAAGGCTTTAAAAGTCGTCAAGAAAAGTTTCTGATCTTGCAAGTGTTCTTGAATGTCTGATCATGTAACTAATGGACAGATCTGCCATGGACCTTGAAGTCTGTCACTCTGCTTGTTTGGAGTGAGCTTGATGTAAAATCAAACACAATTCAGTATTAATGGTGCAAATAAACCACTTCTAGGAATACAAATTTTGAGTTATGTAAGTACTATTTACAACCCATTATTTTCTTTTCAATATAAACTGATGGTTTTGGTCGTTTCCCTGCAGAAAACATAAAAAGCACATTTATTTTAACACCCAAGCAAATAAATCCTGAGAGCTCTGGCTTTGCAGAGATTAAGCAAAAATTGCAATAAATTTGATTTTGTTATTTTAATGTGAGAAAACCTCATTTTTCCTGGATATTTTCTGTCTTCTTGAATGAATGAATCACAGAAAATGAATCAACAACTCCAGTTTAGTTCAGTGAACATTCGACAGGGAATAAGCAGGTCAGAAAACATGGAGGAAATGTTTCACTACATGTTGAAGGACGGTGTTTTCTGCAGCAAAACCTTTACATTTTCACATTCATAGATGGATTACATGATAACTCATAATAATTGTCCATTAAACTCTGGCATTTACTGTTTCTGAATTTAAATCAACTTTCTCTAAACTACTCTGTAAACTACAAGTTACTTACGTGCGGTAAGAGCAGAGACATATATTCCCTTCGTTCATCTGGTGAATGACTGATCCATTTTCGGACGGCTTCGTACACATTTGATTCAGTCTCCACGAGGAGCTGATTGCTCTGAAGGATTTCAATGAGATGCTGAACAGAGAGAAGAGGGAACTGTTTAGAGGCCACAACTACCCTCTCAAAACGAGTCAGGATGTAGGAGAAAGCCTTTTGTCTCAGTTTAGGGTAGTAATACGAGTCTGCCAACAACCAGATGCTGATACAGTTCTCTATCTTCAGTTCTTTCTCCAAAAAGTCGGAGCAGACTTGCATGAGACCGGGTATGTCATAGCGATCCGCCGTTATAAACAGCTCTGCGGCGTTGACATCTGTGACCGGAGCACATCCAGTGTAAAAAAACTCGACGATGAGGCTCATTGTTTCAGGTGACACATCGGTTATGTCAAAGATCCGACAGTCTGGACTTGACCACTGAGTGAACAGATTCCTGTGAAGCAAAGTGAAAAAATAAGCTGTTAACATTACTTAAAGATGGAGGGAAGGAAGTACCAGTGACTATGTCAACATCACTGAATACTTCATTTAAAAAAACACTTTTTTACATCTATCCTTTTTCTAAACTTATTTAATCCCTTTCAGAGTCACAGAGATGCTGGAGCCTATCACAGCCAGACGGGGTACACCCTGGATGGTTCTTTTTTTACATTTATGCTAATTTACAACAAATTTGCTTCCATGTTGCTATTTAAAACATTTTAAAGACTGAAACAATCATGAAAAGTCATGAAATTAGAGCTTAAAAGGACAAAATCTTCTTTTTAGGAGTTTATTTATTTTAAATTAAAATTAAAACTTAATTGAAATGTGAATCACATCATTTGAATAATTAATACCCTAGTTAAAAACATGTATTTATGCCATTTTCTTCACAAAAGCAGTAAACTTTTTTTTTTATTATTACATATTTATTTTTCCTTACAAGAATTACCAACAACGTTCATTTTAAAGAAAAAATACAACTGAATTTTTCCAGTAAATCCCATAATAATCTCACCTGAAGTATGGGCTGCAGGCGTACAAGATGATCTTGTGTACGTGAAATTCTGTGTCACCCACTCTTAGAACAGCATCACAGAGATGCCGCTGTTGATAAAAGGTGAAGTACAAGTTTTCTTTATGCATCTCTGCTGGTGAGCCCTTCCGGTCCTGCTGGCTCTGATCTGGAGTCAACAAAGTTCAAACAAGACAGAATTCACGATTATTCTTAAGCATGGAGTGATTTTTTAGGATCACATAGATCTTCAAGCTACTGAGGGATTCTATCAGTGATTATTAAAAAGCTTTCAGTGATATTTTTCAGCTTTGATGTGTTATCTGTGGCTTGTTCAAAACTTTGATACACATTTCAGCTGTAACTGTTGATTTACTAGTGGTTCTAAAATAAGATCATTTTGTATGATCTATTCAGTATAAGTAATAATACTTTTTTTTCTAAGGGAATGTTGAAACAATTTGGGGTTCTTTTGTGCTGTACAGCACAGTTTGAAATTCAAAAACTGAAATTAATTTCTAGATTTTTACTAAACTACAAACTCTCCCTGTTCATGATCAAACAACCTTTTTTTCCTTCTGCAAAAAATAATTAGAAACACTGAACCAAAAGCTTGATAAGAAGTAATATGCACAAAAATATTTTAAAATAGAGGATTACAGAGACATCTTGTGGTCAAAGAGTTGAACTGCAGGATAAAATCTTACTTTTTTAGTGTTGCAAACACTGACTGTAAAAAATAAATATGTAATAAATATATGTTCTCATATACAGTCAATGGTTGCAAAAAACACATATTTTTTTTTACTTTTATTTTTTACATTCATTCGTTATAGGCAGAGATAAATAAATATAAGTAGATTCGAGTACTGTGTGTTTTTTTCAAAAGGTGTAATCTACAAAACTATTTATGATTTAATTCATCAAAGAAAGTCAATAAAATGAAGAAATATTGAAAGTAGAAACAGAAGAAAATGTTTTAGAGAGTAATTTGAATTGAAAATACTTGGTTAAACGCATTAATGAATGAGAAATGTAATAAAAAATCAAAAACAAATAAAAATAAACAGTTTTTACATTACTGCCTTGTGTTACCAATGTGTGAGAGCAATAGTAATAGAAATATGTGACATTTTCCTCTCATAAATGTATAATTCCTTCACTTTAGCAGCATTATTAGATTATTGTTTACTGTGTTCTCAGGACAGTGCATTCATAATGTCTCACATTTCTGTCAGAACAGCTGAACTTTAACACAGAGCAGCTCCAGCTGCAATCTTCTTACCCGCCTGTGGTGGATGTCGGTGAGGACGTGGCGCGACGGGACAAACCACCACCAATGCACGAGGAGGAAGTTAGAGTCCGATTTGAAAAAGGTTACAAGACAATCTAGCTAATTCAGATGGGTCCAGTGAAAACATCTCCAGAATGAAAGCAGTTGAGTCTGTCTGTTTAGGGGAAACACTTTAAACAACAACAAATAACATTTGTCATTTTAATGAAAATGTTCTAATTTGTGAGAAAAATAAACAGAAAGTGATCAACTTGAATTCTCACACACTTAAAATGTGGGTTATTCATGTTGGGAAATATTTTGGGATACTTTTTGGAACAGTACTATTTTTTGTGGTTTCATTTTAACCTATTCAAATTTTTCCCTAAAAAAATAACCCAGAAAAGAGTTAGTCCCCCTTTAAACTTAGAGTTGGGTTAAAAACAAACTGTCTATTTTTAACTGTGGAGTCTTTAGTGTCTAAAAAACTTAGGTGAAGTTCGTTAATCCTGCAGTAGACTCAAAAAGATTGGCTTATAAAACATGCTAAGATGATGAAAAACATTTAAGAAATTAATTGAGTGCACTTGTGTTGAGTATGGAATGTGTGTAATAATGCTCAATTTGATGTAATATTGTCTATAAGATGCATTGAAGGTCAGGGACATGGGGAGCATGACATTAAGTGATGTAACTGTTAGCAATCCTACAAGCTGAAGTATTTGATAAGAATGAGTATTTGATGAGAAATATTTGATTCTAATCTACTAAGACCTGAAAATAACATTAAAAAAGATGTTCCCTCAAATTAATATTTAGTGGCCACGAAAAAGTGTCTGTGTAGTTTGCATTTTGTGCACAGAAATTAGCATTCCATTGCGCACAAATCACACAAACCATTGTGTGTGCACAAATTAGCATTTTATGGGAACAAAATTAGCATTTGATGCACATGAATTAGTATTTTATGGTCTCAAATTAGAGGTAGAAACTGATGAAAGACCTTATAAAATGCTAATTCGTGACCACTAAATGCTAAATTGGTGTCCACAAAATGCTAATAGATGCAACCTTGATAGATGGCAACATAATCCTAACTGATGTCCGCAAAATGCTCATTTGAGTGCACAAAATACTACTAAAATGCTCATTTGTCACAGGCTACAAGGTGGAGCGGTGGTTAGCATCAATCCCAGCTGGGATTTTTTTTTGTGTGGAGTTTGCATGTTCATGCATCGGTTTCTCTGGGGCACTCCAGCTTTCTCCCACTGCCCAAAAACTTACTTCATTGCTTTATTGGTTAGACTAAAGTGTCCCTACATGTGACTGAGAGTGTGCATGATTGCATGGTCCTGCTCAGGTTGTAACTCCACCATGGCCACAATAAATGTTTTTTGAGCTGATAAAACACTAATAAAATGCTGATTGTGGTCACAAAATACAAAATTGTCATCAATAGTTACTAATTACTACATTGTGGTCACAAGAAAGTAATTTGAGCCCACAAAACACTAATAAAATGCTAATTGTGGACAGAAAATATGAATTTCTGCACACTAAAACTGAAATGTGGCCACAAAAATACTAATTTGGTGCCACCAATGATTATTTTGAGAGAATAAATTATTTTTTTAATGTCATGTCAAGGGTTCTGCACTAATCATAGATGATAAATATATCATCAAATATACCCCCCCC